>NW_019740656.1:2092061-2184321 GCF_002891405.2 Cryptotermes secundus | reverse complement strand
CCCCCCCCCCCGCAATATTAACATGAACATTTCGCCCCGATTTAGCCAACCCAATGCTAAATAATAGTTTCACTATAGCAGCAGTCCTTCCAATGTTAAAATCAAAACTTCCATCCATGCGTTCAGCTTCTGTTCTCTGCTCGTAACAAAGTCCACATCCTAACGCTTTACCCTCCCTCAAACATATCTTTACCACAGGGACGACGGGGTACTGCCTGGAAACTTTCCAAGCCGGAAAATTTGCTTTTCCCCTTCCCTCGCAGAGAAAATGTTGCTACATACCCCACCTCTCTCAGTTTCTCTCTGTCATGTCCCAGATGGTTGAATAAGTTTCCCATTGTCACAGTTTCTTGATATACGTAGATCAGTTTACGCAGTTTAGTACGGAGACATTTAACATCGGTTTATTTTAATGAGCAGTCTGTTCAAATTGAAATATTTCAGCAGCCAATTATCGGGTTGCCGTGCTCATTACTCACCGTACACAGAGTAGAGCCCCGACACTGTCGCTACCCGATAACTGGGAAGGAGATGGAATATTGTCATGTCCAAAATCGCAAGTGTCTCGTCCCAATTACGGAATTGTTGTGTGGGGTGGGTGCAGAGGGCCGTAATGAACGCTCCTGAACTGGAAAGGCTATTATATTTCTCTCAAATTTTGTATCTTTTCTGGCAATATAATTGGCAGCTCTTGTTGCAACGGAATATGGGAGAGTTGCAGAGTACCTATATCTGTTTTGCAGTCATTTTTTTGAGGGGGAGTTGTGTGTTCAATTCTGGTAGTCAGCTGGGTTGAAGAAACACTGTGGTCTAGTAGACATGTCTTTCCTTGGGCACAATTTGGTGATCAGTATTTAGTGCATATGTTATTGTTGATTGACGTGTTCTTTCGCCGCCCAGGCCCGACGTCATTTCCCAGATATCTTTTGTCACATTCGCGGTGGACGAAGTGGCATGGGAGGAAGCTTCTCTGTGTTAATTCTGTTTTCCCCTGCTGATCATAATTCTATCATTGCTCTGTGGCCAAGTCAAGAAACACAGCCTGTATATATATTATGGTAGAAAATATCCGAGGACGTGTGCCAACGAATAGTCTCGTAAGACGGTTCGATTGAACAAGCACTAGCGATGGTCAATAGATCTTAACAATCACAAGGGAGTGTTTTTATAACATCTAAGCTTCGTAAAACTAAGAACACGGGCTATACGAGTATGTCTTCTTTTATGAGCTCACAGGCGTTTGAGGATGTGACCGGCGTACATGTCCCTTATTGATCTCAGTCTTGGGTTCGAAACAGTTCCGTTTCCTGCAAGATTACTTGCTGTTATGGTCGACAGTTAATATTAGAGTGATCACATCAAGGGAAGTGACATTGGCAGTATAGGTAGCACGCATGAAATGAGAAATGTATAGAGAATTTTGTCGAAAATCCGGAGGGTAGGGGACATTTGCGAGACCTAGATATAGATGAGACGTTGATATTAAAATGGGCCTTATAGAAATGTACTAGTTTGGAATAACTGGCTCAGGACAGGGACCAGTGAACACGGTAACGAACTGGCTGATCTGTTATCACTTTATAAAGGGGGACTTTTTTATTTACGGGGGCATCTAACGTTTTGTTGAGCGGCCTCCGTAGTCTAGAGGTAACGTTCCCACCTCATGACTTGTAGTACGCGGGTTCAAATACCCGACCGAGGTCGTCGAATTTTTAAGGGCGGAAAAATTCAGGGAACAAGTCCTCCGGGAGGGACTTTAAGCCGTGGGTCCCGTGTCGTAGATTTACGGTACGTAAAAGAACCTCATGTCTCTAGGAGACCTCTGAGCAAAATTAGGCCAAGTTTCCCGCCCAAGTATTTTCCAATTCCTCTGATAGATGGGGGAAGTATCAGGTACCACTGCCAGAGGAGGGGGGACCTCTCTGACAGAAAGGGACTAACTATTAGATACCACTGCCAAGTAGAGGGTAGAAACCTTGCTGGCAGAAAGGGACTAGGAACCCCTGCCAGAGGAGGGACGACCTCGCTGACAGAAAGGGACTAACTATTAGATACCACTGCCAGTAAGAGGTCGAAACCTCGCTGGCAGAAAGGGGCTGATAGTAAGCACCAGTACCGGTAGAGGATGGAGACAATAGAAATTAAAGGGGGACGCACAATGGACCAGTATCGGTCTAAGTGCATGGGGAAACCCACCCCGTCAATACGGAATACGGAAATACGGAACGTTTTGTTGACTGTTTCAGGGTTTTGTAGAAAATTCTGTTTGCTTTTCCGTTTACTTAAAGTTGTCCCTCGGCACTAGTTAGAGGAGAGTAAATACGAGAAACTGATGTGTTTGTGAAAAAAAAAATGATATGGAAATTTTATTGGAATTGTATGGTCTCTGACTTCCTGATTACGAAGAATTGGTGTTTCGAATGCCATCTGTCATATACTCGTATGTATGCGTGTAAAAGGTAGGACGTAAAGTTATCCGCGTAACAGGCCATGAATGCTCACAGGGTTGTGAGAGGTTGAGGCTCCCACATTTTCTCTAGACAATCGGCTCACAGATGGCTGTAAGGTTGTTAGTCTGACCCGCCTGGCGCCTTTTACCCCCCAGGAAGATTCATGGTACTCATTTCTGTTAGAGGCTGAGTCGACCCCAGGGCCGTAGTGCGGCTGGAAGCATTAGGTCAATTGAAAAAAGAAACACCTCAACGGGGTTCGATCCCGCGACCTTCAGCTTGTAGCCTAGTGCCTCAACCAAATACTCGTACGCTACCGCGTGCGTGAGAAAATGAGTACAGTGCCTTTCCACCGACTTTTTTTTATGGTAATGAAATTTCGTGGCATTAAATACAACATTCTGTCGTCTGAAGTTTCCATTCGTTTTGTTTTGGACCACACTGTGATGTGACGCAAGGATTATGTGCTAAGAGATTGTTTTCGGGGTGGTCCATAGCCGTCAATGTGTTGCAGCCTAGCCTACAATCTTCACTCAGGTTCGTCCCTCGAGGCGGCCCTCCGCGTCTCAATGCACAATCCCCGCTTCGTGTCCCAGCCGTGTTACTGAACATGTACTACAGTACTGCCTAATCGCAATGATACCAGTAGCTATCTCAGACTGTTGGTTACGTCTCAGAATGGGTAAATATAGGAAGACACTTCGTTCGTTAGTAAATATCTGCCACAATTGCTGCATCTTTCTTTAAGGTAGCTTTTCTACCCTGAAAACGGAGGCATCTATTTCCTACGAAAGGCTGTTAAATATATATGACCTATTGCCTCCGTCTTCAGGGCACATTTTAGAAGATGTGGGCGGCGATTCTTCTAAAACGTCAGTAAATATCAATCATACATATTGCTTCTATCTTCAGGGCAGCTTTTCTATTGTGAAAACGAATGAAACAGTTTCTACGAAACACTGGCAAATATGTGTACTCGACCTGTTTCCTCCATCTTCATGGCAGATTTTCTGCTATGAAGATGTGGACAGTAGGTTCTTCTGAAAGGTTTAGTGGGCGGGGGGGTGGAGTCCAACTGGGTCCACTCGGCACGACGGCCACTGATTGGCCTATTGTACCTGCCCCAGTGATTATGATGATGGAGACTTTGGTGGAATGAAGATTGACAGGAGAAACCGAAGTACTCGGAGAGAACCTGCCCCAGCGCCACTTTGTCCACCACAAATCCCACTTGACCAGACCCTGGATCGAACACGGGCCGCCGCGGTAGGGAAGCCAGCTACTAACTACTTGAGCTATGGCGCGGCCTTTCTGAAAGATTAGTGAATATGTACCAAACTTCACGGCATGACAATCCAGAAAGAGGAATTATCATGGTCGCCATAGAGAAACTGAGATCTCGCATTCTTCAGTTGCTCACCTGGTTTAAAACGTCTGTAGTTGAAAATAGGCATATCGACAGTCACGTGATCATGTATTGGTGTGTGGTCTCGAGAACTGAATTGCTTATTACGGCTTCTCATTGTCCCTTTCTTAAGAGAATAGGAACCCTGTAGCTAGATGTCGGAGCAGTGGCTTCCTCCAGCACAGTTCATACAACGTGAGATGATCCGTGAATACATTTCCCTTTGTGGGCGTGGCAATACTGAGGTTCGTACACGTCTATCTACAGAGCCACGATGGCTCAGTCGGTATTGTTCCAGAAGGGACAATATATTTTCTTCTTAGCGTCTAAAACCGATTTCTGGCCCACCCACACTTGTCTCTAATGGGTACCGGAGGCTCTTTCATCGGGTGTAAAGCGGCCGGGGCGTGAAGCTGACCACTCAACTCCAACTAGTGCCGAGGTCAATAAATGTGGATCTATACATCCATTCCCCCATACGCCTTCATGGTGTAGTGCTTATTTAAGCACAAGGACAACTTTTTTTTTTGCTGTTACATGCCGTCGTATTCCGTAAGATGGCACTCTTTGTGACCACCGCTGTGAGACGCACAAATCATACGCAGTGTTTCAGAAGTGATTCTATTTGGGGCGGGCCCGAGAGCCTACTAATCCGTTAAAACAGAAGATTGAGAAGATTATGTGGATGTTGCTTGTTGCTGAAGAAGTTGCTGAAACGCAGTACATAGAACGGGTCTCCAAAACAAGAACAGTGCAGAATTAATCATTGTTTTGCGCCAGGTAACTTGTTGGAATGCAGAATCACCAACATTTCTTATGGATGCTGTGTAACTGGCTGGATGCCGACACAGGTAAACCAGTTCTGGAACAGAATCAACAAGTAATTAGTTCGAACAGCCTGCAGTATTTAAAGCCATTGAACGTAATATTGAAATACACGTGTACCTTTTTTCATGCCCCATTTATGTTCCCCCCCCCCCCGTAGTTTTACTAAAATTCAGCTTTCATTTAGTATTTACAGTTGCCCATAGATGGTGTTGGTGGAAGGCAAAGTTGTCCCTTTGTTTAATTAATTAAACTCTCTACCGTGAAGACATATGGCGTTGCCATTTCTGAGTTATGTTCGAAATGTTTGGTTTCGTAGTAGTTCCAGTTACGGAAAATCGACTGCACGCTGCTTCAGTGGGCCAACAACAAATTTGAGTACGTCAAGAGCTTGGAGCTTTTAGTATCCCATGCCAGTGTAAAACTTTTTACCCCAGCTTCTGTGAACTATAAAAAAATATCGACCTTTTGAAGCGCGCTGAAGGCTGAGCGAATATCCAAATGCTAAGCTCAAATACAAATGAATATAACAACAAAGTTAACTTTCAGAGATATTGAGTTTTCGGACTTTATCCATCGTCCTGGTTTTTAAGATAAGTAAGAAAAACACGACGTTTCGGAAACTGGATTTGTTTCCGTCCTCAGGTGAGGGAAAACATCTATTCTGTTGGGCCCCTTAGAAAGAGCTAGCCTCAATCACTGGGTCCAGTGTTTTTCTTAGTTATCTTAAAAAAACCCAGGACGATGGATAAAGTCCGAAAACCCAGTATCTCTGTGTGTTATACATCATCGTCAGAATCCTATAGTAACTAAGTTAACTTTCGTTTTTGGATTTGGTGTTCTGTTATGTGACGGCGTGCAGTCTGGTAGGAGTTCATTGTCGTTTCGCATGAACTTACTGCTCCATCTTCCAGATCGAAGAATAAGTCCAGCTAGTAGAGTGCTCTACTTGTCGCTTGGCTTACTTTTCGAACCTGAAAATGGAGGCAGTATATTGCATTGAAACGTCGCCCAGCTTCTACGCTACTGCATGGCGTCACATTCCAGAAGAAGGTATTCTTAACTTCTATTGCTTTCTTCCATTTAGATATTTTGTTTGCTTCGAAACGGATGGGCGCAGACAGTACCGTAGCGTGTACAGCCGTTGCTATGCAATGGCTGCGAGATAGGCTTATAACCAACGATCGTTTCTGAGCAACGGCTCGGTAAATTGTACCCGCGGAAATGAATACTCACGCAACAATAGACTTACTGTTGGAAATGGCTGTTTTCTATGCGGACCATTTCCCTGGAGGTAAAGCGGCAGGGGGCTTGAAGCTGATCATCCACCTCCAGCTAGTGTCCAGGTCTAGAAAATGTGGATCTATACATCCACTCCGCCATACGTCTTCATGGTATAGTGCTTAATTAGTTAGGCACAGGGACAACTTTTTTTTTTTTTACTTTTACTTATTACTGTATGTAATGTCTCTCTATCAACAATTTTGGAACTGTACAGTGAAATAGCTCTATCTCGGAAACCGTTCGGAATAGGACACATGTACATATACAGTCTTTTTTTCAGAATGACCAATACTGTGACTTCCCAGAATACTGACCTTTCCTCCTGGGACATCCTGAATAGTGATAAAGAATAGACTAACCTCTCCTTCGGAGAGAATCAGGCCATTAGCTCCAACAGGAGATGAACATCCAAAATTGTGAGTCACTCACAATGTGACTTGGACTGAAGGTCCTCCATACCGTCAGTATTTATGCACAAGTCTACACGATGTCATAACTCACGAGACTACTATCAGAATAATATGTCTGTGTTCATTTCTTGTCCTTGCGTTGAAGTCCCCAACTCCTAGCTCACCCGTCCTTGGTGCCTGCCTTATCGGAACTCATCACACGTTCTGACATATATCTCTCGTCTCACTGGAATTCTTACCGAAAAAAATATAAGTTAAATTCTAGTCATGAAGTGACTAAACCAGCTTAACGCGCAGGAATGAATGCAGATCCTTCTGCCACAGACGTTGGTATGCGTCGTGGTCCAGCGTCAGGTATTTCAGAAATGTCTGCGCATGCGTTCCATTATCTGCAGCAAAGATCTGGATTCCTGTGATTTGTGATGTGCTTAACAGCGCTGTCAGTAACACAGATTATGTAACACCGAATCATGTGATGACTGACGATTGTGAACCGTTGTGGAAAGTAGCCGTCTGGACTTAATTGCATGTACAGCAGAGACAAAACAAAATTCCTTGCATTATTGGGTTTGGAGGTATAGCTCCACGCATGAATGGTCAGCTTCGCTCACTGTCGATTTACTCCCAAAGAAAGAGGCTCGGTATCCATTTGACATGAGGTTGGTTGTACTCAGTACCGGCCTGGACGCTGTGGAGAAGAGAGAAGTCTCTTGGCTCTGCCGGGAATTGAACCATGATTCCTGTCACCCAACCCACCCAACCCATGGTCGCTATACTGAGCTATTCTGGGAAGTTGAAGAACATTATTATAACTGGTCTCGAAGCCTCAATTGATCCCGGAACTTCAGAATACGAAGAAGGATTACTACTCGTTCGACGGAGTTAAGTATACCACTAAGTTGTATAGACATGTGTAGTAGGCGCAGCTTTGGATGGGCGCCGTCAAACCATTGGACGGTATCACATTCGTGTTGCAGGGAAGTGGGCATATAAAGTACAGAACATGCAAGTTCTTCACGTATTCTCATTTTCCTTCTGAAATAGTTCAGTTTCTGCATCTTAATCTGCGTTTGGTAAGAGTCGCTGGAGTCAAAACTGTAGGAGAAAACGGTGCGACAGGTCTGGAGTTCTTTCCAAGGAGAAAGTGAATAAAATTTAAAAAAAGTAAAGTTGCCATGTGTTTAACTAATTAAGCACTACGTCATGAAGGCGTATGGTGGAGTGGATGTGAAGATCCATGTACTCTTGACTTCGGCACTAGTTGGGGGTGAGTGGTGAGCTTCACATCCCTGCCCCCGATACCCATTCCTGGTTGGGCCCTAGAGCCGGTCTGGGTGACGTGGGAAAGAGAAAATTCTTGACCCTACTGGGACTCGAACTCCAGCCCGTAGCCAGTCAGTGTACCGACTACGCTATCCCGGCTCCTAGGAATAAAGCGAATGAATGAATGAATAAATAAATTAATTAATTCTCTCGCTCCCGCTTTGGAGCATAGGGCTAATTTCTCAGTTCCATTGATAATTTTTTTACAGATGGTAGGTCTCCTTGGATGAGTGATCATTTCGTCGCAAGGCCGCTACCTAAACACAGGACAACGCAAACAGTATAGACGCATACACATACCAAACATCCATGCCTTGTGTTGGATTCGAACCCACGATCCCGGTTTCCGAGCGAGCGAAGAGAGTACATGCCTTAGACCGCTCGGCTACCGTGACCGGCGGATAAATAAATGGTAGATAAGAAATCTAATAATCTGTAAGAGGCGCATTGAGACTGCAAATATGCAAAGCACGCATATGGAAACTCTTTATATTCTGGTATCCAGTGCCGCTGTCCAGTCTTGTTCTAAGCTGCAGTCAGGTGGGGAAAATACAATGTTAAGTCGGCTGCCACAAGGGTTAGGTCAGTGACGAGCAAGTTTTTTTGTACCATTATAACAGAAATTACCTCCGATTGTTTTAAAACATCAGCGTCCTTTTTTTTTGTGGACCAAGTTCATAATTAATCATCACTACTCTCGTAAATGTGGCCGGTGTAGCTAATTAGCTCAGTCAACATAGTGAACAGGCTACAGGTGGGCGACTGAGTAATCACTGTTCTATTAGCGGCTGCGGCAAGAATTTCTTCTCCACAGCCTCTAGACCGACTCTGAGGCCCACCCAGCCTCATATCCAATGGGCATTAGGTTCTCTCTCCGAGGGTAAAGCGGCCGGGACGTGAAGCTGACCACCAACCTCCTGTAATATCTCCTATCATATGTATTAAAGGCACGGTGCCTAACCGTGTTTAAAACCAGAACAAAGGGATAGTTCATACCGATAAAACGGGAACTTGTTTAGTATAAGCTATTAATGATATTTACAAAGCGCCTGTCTGTTTTTTTTTTTGCATCTGAGAGCGAAATGACTGAACCACTGACTGTTGTAATTGGTCAGGTTGCGACTGAAAGAATGGCATCTCTGTTGCCTAGTGATGAATTGGATAATGGCCAATATTTTGTTGTGTTGCCAGTGGCAGTTCGAGAGAGGTTAGGTATTTTTGACGGAGTTTACATTTTGTAAGCAGTCACTGCCAAAATCTTGTCTTCTAGGCAAGAGAAATGTGCTTCTATCAAGTTCAGTGTCTTAGTACAAATATTATGGTTTGAGACATTACCCATCACCCTGTTCCTATCTGAAACACCAACGTCTCGGAGACTGGATTCTGTCTCCGTCTTCAGGTAAAACCTACTCAATTGGACCCAATCGATAGAGCTAGTCCCTATTTCCGCAGGTAGGTGAAACCTACTCAGTTTGGCCCAACGATAGAGCTAGCCCGGAGATAGGGACTAGCTCTATCGATTGGGCCCAACTGAGTAGGTTTTACCTGAAGACGGAGACAGAATTCAGTCTCCGAAACGTAGTGTTCTGAAAAAATAAATATGGCGGTGTTTTTAGATAAAGACAAGACGATGGAAAATGTTCAGAAACACAATATTTGTACTGATGTACTATCGTCAGAAACTTTTAGGTCTTATTCAGTGTCTTAGTTGAAATATATCTGTATTCATAAAAAATTCTAGTTGTTGAGGATAGGCGTCGTGTGTGAAATTTGTTTTAAAGATTCCTCGTTGAAATTTGCAAGGGCATTTTGCAGCGACATTACGAAATACTCAACTCTACTTAAATAAAGCCGTAATGAAACATAACTTTATAGCACTGAATTAAAATATGGCTCAGTCTGAATGATGGAAGATAGGGCCGTTTTAACTCTCCCTGCTGGAGAACACTCATGTGTTACGAGCTTGTACTGTCTGAACATAAATTATAGCCTAAAAGATTAACTCATTGTCCAATCCGTTGCGCCAGTTAGTTGCGGGTTATATGGGCGTCAGAGTATTTCTCACCTCCAACTAGTACAGAGGTCAAGGACACCTGGGTCTATACATCCATTCTCCCATGCGCCTTCATGGCGTAGTGCTTAATTAGTTAAGCAGAGGAACTTTACGTTTTTCACTTTTACCCCACCCCTTAACAACTAGCTACGTGGATGGATAACAAACTACTTGAGGCCAACCCCTTTCTCCTAGGTCCCTTCCCCGGTATGATCACCGCCCTTATAAGCTTGCGTGTGGGGAAGATTCATTGGGGTTGTAAATCTTTGTCTTGTTTTGTATGAAGTTGTATTAGCTGAGTGCCTAATCTAATTCATTAGTTTAACGCTCATCAGAATATAACTGCAGGGATCCTAGCCCTTCTTGAGAAGCCGCCAGTTGTGCAGCTACCCGAAGGTAGCCGTTCCCTATCCTGAACCATATCAGTCAAATCCATACCACCCCATCCTATCCCTCTAAGCCCCATTTTAATATTATCCACCCACCTTGGTCTTGTTCTTCCTAGTGGTCTCTTCCTTCTGCCTTTCCCACCGAAGTCCTATATGCATTCGTCTTCTCCCCATTCCTACTACATGCCCTGTCCATCTCATCATCCTGTGCCACATTTTCAAAACATCCGTTAGCTATCTTAACGTTATGGTTTTGTCCCCCTCAGAATATAGCAGACGGAAACGTGCTCCAGGAAGAAACAGGGTCCCGAGTTCGACACCACTCGGAGTGGTTAACTTACCTTGAGGGAGGCGCATAGGTCGTGGGTGTCGGGGAGAATATTTTGACGTATGAGGAAAAATAAGGGGCCCGAATATCTTAATGAGAATCTTTATAACTTGTACATATCCAACACACATTCTTAGGATGATAAGTAAGGATGGTGATATGGGCCGGTCACGTAGCACGAAGGGACGATGAAATGTGCTTACAAAATATTATGGAATGCCATGTTGTGATCTGGATAATTGTACGAGTTCTTAAGGCGGACCCTTGCCCACATAATGAGCCCTCGATCTTCAACAATGGCAGAATTTCTCGATCAGTTGAACTACTATCAGCATTTCATTAATGGGGCTGTTCCATGGAGTCTGTTTGTTATTTAGTTAAGGTGTGGACTGATTTCGGCTAGCTCAGATTTCAAAGTCGGACTTTTGTGAACACGGTAATGAACCTTCGGGTTCTCTGAAATGTAGCGGGATTCCTTGATCAGCTTAGCGACTGTCAGCTGCTTAAAAAGGTATTTTCTCCTTTGATCGTGTATCGGCGGGTTAACATAGTAGATGGCGTGAATCGACCAGCTAATGTCTCGGCCATTTCAACCGCCTTCTTGTATAATATTAAAGAAGGAAGGTTCAGTGCCTCTTCTCGTATCATTATCAACTCCGCGCTCTTTAACATCGCGCTATGTCTCGTGGATTTCCCGTGGCTTATGGAGTTGAAGAAGCGCTGTTAAATAAACTACTAAAATTATAAATCAATAATCGTTTTTATTCCAAGCCTGGAAACAAAATTGAAGTATGTAGAATATGGTCCTGTGGCCTGTAATGCCATTTGGATAGCAGAGCATCACGTTTCGGAGGAAGATACTGCCTCCATCTTCAGAATCTTAAGAGTAAGCCAAGCGAGAAGTATGTGGTCAACTCAACTTTCTTGTCGATTCCTTCAGTGGCTTACTCCTAGACCATGGAAGCGGTATGTTCCTCCGAAACGTCTCTGTGTGAAATACACAACATTTCTTCATAGTCACTGCTGTGAGAACCTAAAATCCGACTTTCAGTTCGTGATGCTGCAGAAATATTAGGTTTATATTAATTTTAATGCACAGTGTAGTGTTATTTTGCAAAATATGTTATTTAGCTCTTGGGTATTTTCTTTCAAAATAAATTTCCGTTGTCTGAAAGGCACCGGTGTTTTTTATTAGCGTTACCGCGGGCAATAATAAAATATTTTTGTATGTGTATACACGCAGTGTTTTCGGTATATGAATATTATAGGAATATGTAAGGTTAATGGAATCTGTGTTTCAAGCGTAGTACTGCACTTACATATATGTAATGCACATGAATCGGACGTGACAAAATAAATTGTTGAATCTAAATTATTTTTATACAGAGTAGTAAATGACGTTCTAATATAATAAAATTGTTATTTATTATATTTATGAAAACTATGAATTTAATTTTATTCATTTCGAATATTGAAATACCCTTCGAAAAGAATTTAACTTGACAACACTGCGCAGTTTTCCATAAGTTGGCTGCCTTGCGCAGTTCAGTGGTCCCACATGAGCGGACCAACGCCTCAACTTCAGTTGGCGCGTTGTACAGTTGCAGGTTAACCGTAGCTACAGCTCTCTTTGTTGCACTGTGTTTTTCACGTATCACGTTGACAAAAGCAACTTACCGTCTGCAAAGGAAGAATAGTGACTAAATGTACATATGAGAACGGGGGCACGCGGTAGCGTAGTGGTTGAGGGGCTATTCTACAAGCCGGAAAGTCGCGGGATTTTTTCAGTCGACCTAATCCTTCCAGCCGCATTAGGCCCTGGGGTTTACTCAGTCTCTAACAGAAATGAGTACTAGGAATTAATTAAATAATTTTCCTGGGGAGTAAAGCGCGTAAGGCTGACAACCTTACCGCCATCTTTGAGCCGATTATCTAGATAGTGTGGGAGCCTCAACGTCTCACAGACCTATGGGCCTTCACGGCCTGTTACGGGGATAGCTTTACTTTTACTTACATATGAGAACAGACTCAACAGAAGAACTGAGAAAAATGAAATGTGTCGTGTGTTCTGTGAGTAATGATATTTTGATGTGGATTCGTATAGTGCAGTATGCTTCATGAAGGAGGCTGTTTATGATTGACTGTTTTTACGTGTTAATCGTGGAAGATGGAGTTAAATGTCGGTCTCGACGCATCATTCAATAATACGGGAGAAAGGAGGGAAATTTGGTAGTGAGAATTCTGATATAACAGATGGTGAGACATCCCGCTGAATTCTCAATGTGTGAACGTGACTGTGAATGATGAATTTGGAAATTATTTGGAATGGGGCGGTTTTCACACATTTTTAGGGACGAAGAGATTAAAAAAAATACGAAATTCGTCAGCTGGGGCTGTAGATATCAAGAATCGGGAATCGAATCGTAGACTTCCTGGAAACATATAAGGAATGAGGAACCCAGACAGAGAGAGAGGAGCTATTGGCGGGAGAGGACAAGTTCCCAAAATTAGGAATGTGACTCAGCCATTCATGAAAATGCTTGAAAGGAATTTCTGAACTGGACTTGTGTCGAATATATGCATAATCTTAATCCACGTGCATCCAGAGTTTGAGCAGAAGGAAAACGTACTTATTTATGAAACGTCAACATGCTTCTAGATGCGTGATGACCCGGTCACTATGCACACACAAGCAGTCCCCGTTGTTAACGAGTAACGAATTTCCTGGAGAGAGTTCGTGAATCCTATGTAGTCATCGGAAACAGTATGCTGTAGCCATTGCAGACTCTGTTGCGTCATAAGGAGCACCAGTTACAATTGTCAAAACAACAAAATCACATACAGGATGCGCACCAGAGCTGAGCGTAAGGTGAACTGACTCGGAGACCTTGCATTCCTTTGTGTTTTCGTTCGCACGGCTTTCGTATTTGTTCGGAAGGGATTTCTGAGTTATGAAAAATCGTATCAGCGAAGCTTCTTACTGCAAATGTTCATAAAGCAACGGCTATTTGTGTATTGTGTATGAAACATGTCGGTTAATATTTTGCCAGTTCAGTGTGTGTAAGATGGTTTGTAATTCAAGAGAGCACTTGTTAAACAGTTGTATTCACCTGATGATGACCAGATAAAATGGTCGAAACATGTTATGATTTTAATAAAACAAATTGAATGTTATACGTTCTTTGAGTTGCGGTAGACGGAACAAGAGTAATAGAATCAGTTTGTTGTCTTGTAATTCTGAGAAACAACTGTGATTATTCGCTTAAATTAGCCTTAACCTCGTTCTTGTATTTGAAACAGTGTTTTTATATGAGGTAGAAAGTGAAGTTTTAAAAATAACGTATTAGAATTTTATTCGTCAAAGGAAAACCTTTAGAGTCCTATATTGTTTCCTTTGTTACGAATATTTGTAACGCAGTATTAGGAACCTAAGGAACTAAATCCCATCTCCTCTACGACTCACGTAACGTCATACCTTGTATAGCCAACCTTACGGAAGAAAAGTCCCTGCGTATTTGGGCTCACCGGCATATGCATATCGGAATGATGTTGAAAATAGACTTTAGTAACGTTTAATGAGCCGGTCACGGTAGCCGAGCGGTCTGAGGCATGTACTGTCTTCGCTCGCTTGGAAACCGGGATCGTGGGTTCGAATCCTACTCAGGGCATGGATGTTTAGTTTGTGTGTGTGTGCGTTTTTCTGTGCTTGTGTACAGGTAGAGGCCTTGCGACGAGCTGATCACCCACCCAAGGAGTCCTACCGAATGTGTAAGATCTAGAAAAACCGAAGTGAATGGAGAAGTTCATGGAGGTAGGCCTAGGCCCACTGGGGCTGTAGTGCCAAGGGAAAAGAAACGTTTAATGAAGACGTAACTGTTTGTCACCCACTTATCGCGACCGCACCTACATTCCTATTGTAGATGATATATATTCATCCATCCATCCATCCATGGCTCTACAGCCTTATGTTGGGTCCTAGCCTCTTCTTTAGTTCCGTAATCTTTTTTACACATACAGTAGTATTCCTTGGACGGGGGATCAGCCCGTCGCAAGGCCGCTACCTACACAGGACAGAATAAAGAGAGACATCCATTCCTTGAATGGATTCCAGCCTATGATCCAGCGTTCGAGCGTGTGAAGACATCTCGCGCTTTACCTTTCTGTACTGTACCCTACATTTACCTTTAGCGTAACAAGCGAACTAACTCCATCGAGCCGAGTCCACAAGAAGCCTACAATTGCTCACCTGTTCAAGGAATTCCAAACATCTTAACGGAACCTGAAAGTTCAGTACCGTGCTCACAACAGTCGATCTCTGTCATGAGACAGATGACAACTTTCCATCCTGTTTCGTTAAGATCAGTGTTAATATGATCTCCTCATTCACGTATAGAAACTCTCGTATATGCTTTGATACAGTGTTTCAATCTGTTTATTCCGTTTTATGTTACTTTGTTGAAGACGAAGTCGGATATGAAACGTTTAGTGGAAGATTTATTGCCAACAAATTGCTGCATATAAATTAGAATAGTAGTAATAATAATAATAATAATAATAATTTCCAGGTGTCGTGAGGTGTTTCGGGCGGTAACGTAAATCTCTTGCATACTTTAGGGATTCTTTTTGGTCGTGCGTACAATCACATCCACTCCCCCATACGCCCTCATGGTGTAGTGCTTAATTAGTAACTTTACGTTTTTACAACCCCGTTACCGCTTCCTAAACGTCTCTTGATGGCGAGAGCTTGGAGACATAAGCCGTTGTTGCTGTAAGCATATGAATCATTTCTGCTCACACCTTGATGAGCTCACGTGTAGAAACCAACCCACAATGCACCCTCTTCTCTTTGCATATGGATGGGATCCATTTTGAATTAGGACGCGTAAACTGATTAGAATTGTGTGACGTATTTCGTCACAGAAACATCGTTAATCGATTGGATTAAAGTGCTGTGTTTCATCTAACTGGAGTCAATTATACATATATATATAATTTCACTCGTGGAGCTGAACCCTTCTTGTGAAGCTGCCAGTTGTGCAGGTAGCCGAGACCTTCCCAGCATTTTATGGAACCCGAAGGTTCATTACCGCGTTCAAAAGAGCCCCCCCCCCCAATAATATCAGTCCAATCCATACCACCCCATCCTCTCCCTTTAGGATCTACGTGTATTTTAATATTGTCCACCCATCTACATCTTGGCCTTCCCGGTGGTCTTTTTCCTTCTGGCTTTCCCACGAATAACCTACATGCATTCCTCTTTTCCCCCATTTGTGCTACATGCCATGCCCACCTCATCCTCATTAACTTGGTCATTCTAATTATACTTCGAGAAGAGTACAAGTTATAAGCTCCTCATTATGCAGTTTTCTCCAACCTCCTGTCACTTCATCCCTTTTCTGTCCAAATACTCGCCTCAGCGCCCTGTTCTCAAACACCCTCAGTCTGTTCTGATTTACTGAGCGGCCTTGTGTAGCAGCAACGCTCTAGACTTGTGTTCTGCAGATGCTCAGTTCGAACCTCGGCCCAAACAACGTCTGTCCTGACTGAAGGTTTTACGTGTATTTTCTCAGTGCCTTCCGGAAAATGCTTGAATTGTACGTCCACCTGGTTACTGCCGCTGTCTTGCAAATCATTCCCAATTAAGCCTCACCCTTCCATTCGTCGCTGTGTAGTCCAGCAAGTGACAGTGGCGTAGAACACATCGCAAATGAATGATTACCAGGGAGATTCAATCCCTTTTGGCGTTCTGATCTTCTGAGATATGTAATCGGTAACGCGTCTCTTATTTCTGAAGTATCAGGGTTGAATCCAATCGGAGGACAAGCCGTCTGCACGGCTTTCATGGTTTCACTTGGTTCGTTTCATGACTGTGAGGATGTGCAATAAGAAGAGGCTGCGTTCATTTCTTTCATTAACGGATTCATCAGAAACTGGTTCAGTATCTTGCAGAGTGATTGATCAGAAGTTGGTTTCGTATTGTTAGAGACTTTCTATAAGCTTGTCTGATGTCCAGTGAGAGTTGCCGGAAATTCGTTTTATGATTTCGAGAGATTTGTCAGAAACTCATCTGTTATCTTGAGAGATTTGCCAGAAACTCATTTGAGAAAACATTTTTGTCGTATGATATTCACCTCTGTGGTCTAGTGGTCAGAGTTCCTGGCTACAGATCCAGAGGTCCCGGCTTCGATTCCTGAAGCTACAAGATTTTCTGAGAAGTAGTGGGTCTGGAACGGGGTCCACTCAGCCTCGTGAGGATAACTGAGGAGCTACTCGAATGGAAAAGTAGCGGCTCCCGTATAGAAAACCGAAATTAACGGCCGTGGGGATCCGTTCCGCTGACCACGCGGCGCCCTCTATCCGCAAAAGTTGGCATTAACTTCGCCGACAAGCGGCGGTCGCTCGGTCGGTATAGCTCGCTTGCGGACTACAGGTCACGGAGTTTTTTTTTTGTTTGATATTCACGACATAATGGTTTAATGTCGTGAGAGTGTCACTGATTTTGTAACTTGAGAGATTTTCTTAGGTAACGTGTGTTGTAGATTTTATAAGTTAGTCAGAAATCTATTCGGCGCGTTGTCGGGAGATTTCCTAGAAATGAACTGGTGCCTGTGTCATATCCTGAGATGCTCACCCATTATCTTGTACCTGCCGAGTGCCTGCTGTACCGCCATTGCGACGCTCCGTCAGACAACTGCATACGTGTCCCAGGTAAATTTCTGTTCATATGACGAGGATGATTCATCTTAGCTGTCAGTGGTAACCTCACGAAGAGATGCGTGGTCTGTCAGTACATCTATAACAATGGACAGCGAATTAATTGATTGCTAGATATAGCAGGACACGAATTGCTGTGTCAGGGGTGGACAATAAAGTTCCTGTGTTTTGAATATTTACTTAAGAGCTCGTGCATTTATCTCGCTGTGTTTCAGATATTTCGATTGGTTCGCCAGATAAAATCCTCATAAGTTTTCTTTATATATTTGTCGGTTATTTAACGGCGCTGTTACATGTTGCTGTAGAGGTAAAACTCTAGATTCGTGTTAAGGAGGTGCTGGCCGATTTATTTTTGTTTTCTCTGAGTCTCTCCAGGCAAATGCCGCGATAATACCTCTATCAAGCCACGACCACTGCCATCAAAAACTTAGCATGTCCTACCATCCAACGCTATACAGGGTATCCCAGGAGGAAAGGTAATTATTCTTGGAGGTCACAGTATCAGTCATTCTAAGCAGTAAACTGTGTATGTACATGAGTCTTATTCCGAACGGTTTCCGAGATAGAGCTGTTTCACTGCACAGTACACTGTACACTGTACAGACGAGCAGCACGCCATGTCCTCACACGAGTTGCACCGAGATAGAGCTATTTCACTGCACAGTACACTGTACACTGTACAGACGGGCAGCACGCCATGTCCTCACACGAGTTGCACCGAGATAGAGCTATTTCACTGTGCAGTACACTGTACACTGTACAGACGGGCAACACGCCATGTCCTCACACGAGTTGCACCGAGATAGAGCCATTTCACTGTGCAGTACACTGTACACTGTACAGACGAGCAACACGCCATGTCCTCACACGAGTTGCAAAGTGCACTGATGTTGACGGTGGAATTTTCGAAAATGTATTATACTAGGTAAACTGTACTAACTTTGTCACTTGAACAATAAATATCGGCATTAGAAACAGTACGTAATATGTCTCTCTTATCAACAGCTTTGGAACTGTGCAGTGAAATAGCTCTATCTCGGAAACCTTACATATAAACATATAGACTCTATATGTTTATATGTAAGGTTTCCGAGATAGATCTATTTCACTGCACGATTCCAAAGCTGTTGATAAGAAAGAGATATTACGTACTATACAGCGTGTGCCAGGAGGGGTAGTCTATGTTATATACTAGACCTCCTGGCACACGCTGTATAGTCTAGACACTTAGGGAGTTGTAGAATAACCAATAAGAGCAGCTCAGACTATTTAGGGTCGAAGGGCAAGACGATTAATGAAAGATGAACCGAAAGGAATTTAGAAGTAGTTTGTCGCTTCGTTGTTTGAGGCTGTATCCTGGTATTTGCCTGGGAAAACTGAGGAAAACTAAGGAAAGCCACAAGGTATCCGGTGTTGTGGCCGGTTACCTCCCTGACTCCAATTAGAGACTTTACCGCTTGAACCAACACGGCGCTTTCTAATAAGCGTCAAGATCAGTGAATTATAGAGCCCTGACGTGAGAACCCGTCAGTTAACGAGACTCTGGCCCCTGCTGAACTGCGCATGAGTGATGTACTGAGTTGTCATGCGTGAAGACACCGGCGGTTGACGCTTTGATTGATCAGTATATCCTTTTAGGTGAATGAATGTAATATTGCCGGCGTGGCCCGGTACGCCGGTTCCAGCCACGTGGAATGACCTATTGTTTCATGGGCGAAGTTACGTTTTGTAGCACCGTGACAGCATGAGTGGAATATGTGCAGAGACTCACCCGGGCCCTTCCCGTATGTCCTCTTCTTTTTTCTGTAATGTGTATTTATCTTCTATTTGTGTTTTATTTAATGACGATGGCTCGGTCGGTACAATGACTAGGCTAAAGGATGGAGGAGGGAGGTAACCAGGTTTCGATCCCCGGCAGGAACAAAACAGTAGCCCATAGCTGATATCCAGTATAGGAATTGCAGAACTGGGTCTCAGGAATTGTATTCGGCGTGTAGGTTTTGTCAGTTTGGGTCTCGGAAGCGATGTATGTTATGTATGCTTTGCAGAATTTTGTCTCATAATTGAAATATATGCAAAATTGTGTTTCTGCAATGCAATCTATTGTGTGTACTTCGAGAAATCGGGTCTCGTGATGCATATATGTGGTGTAAACTTTGCAAAATTGGTCCTATGTGTTGTACCTACAGTGCACGATATTTATAAACTGGGTTCCCGGTTGTCGTAACTCCATATTAAGATCAGTGACGTTCAAGATCCCAGAAACTCGTCTGCAAAGTTGCGTCTCTGTGATTCCACTCTTCTGTAAAGTCAGTCGCAGCCAAGTTCCTGCCCGGGGTGTGTCACGGGCGGGCCCAATAAGAGTTCTATGCGTACGGAACACGTGTGCGTCTGAGGCCTTCGTGCCCTGCCAAGTTTCTGCCGGCGCTTGATCATGTATACACTCCAGCCGGTTAGAAACCATCACTCACTCTTGTATGCTGATGACTCAGGCGAGGTAAACACCGTAAAGAAAACACAGACATTAGATATAATTATATTGAAAGCCGTTAAAAATATTTGCTATGTTATACATTACTGAAAAACTGAACAAAATGTACGGTATTCATGCAGACTTTGAGGCACGTTTCTTGCTGGATAATAAGGGAATTGTTATGATTTGCTCGCGCGCATGGATTATTAATGGATAGGTTCAGTGCAAGGAGAGTGTGCCACCAGTTCGGGCCCGAAATTTATTTCATTCCTGTGCAATATATGGAATATCATCCAGTGTATTGGTGAAGAAACGGTGTGGCTCGGGAGACTAGTTACACTTTTACACTGAAAATGAGGCTACTCCATCATATGGTTTAAAATGAATTTCTGAAGATGGTCTCTTGTTTTCCAGAAGTTTGTTGAACTGGAACGGCATCCTTTTCATAGTGGAACCCTCAATTTTGATTCTTGCCAAGCGGGTTAGATAGTGCAGTAGGTATAGCGACTGGTTACGGGTTAGACGGCCAAGAGGTCGGAGTTCGAGTCTCGGTAATGGCGAGCTTTTCATGTTCTCCACTTCGCCCAGACCGGCTTTGGGGCAAACCCAGCCTCCTATCCAATGTGACCGCTCACCTACAACTAATGCCGAGGCCAAGCGAAAACTTTAAATAAGTGAGTTTGTGTTGCCGTAACGCTCCAGACACGTACTAGGAGGGTGCCCGCTTCGAATCCCGGTCGCGACAGTGGCTATCCTGGTATAACGAATGGTTTTTCACAGTTCCTACCATTCGACGCTATATAATATAGTTACTGACAGCGTCTAAAATTATCCACAAGTAATTATTCTTGGGTTGTTGAAAGACGCCTCTTCAACTGCTTAGGTTACGTGGCGTAAAATAGTGTAATGAATATCAGTGATGAATTGGAAAGGATGTGGAAGGAGGTGATTATTGCGACATTTTAGGTACAAAATATTTTCTATTGAGGCACCGATGGAAAGCTATCCGGGCATTTGGTACGTATATATACCATGCCACATAAGCTCATCTCAACGGCGTACTTCATAAATCCCTCCCATCGGTCTGTGTGCCTGTGTGTGTACCCCCTATCGTTGCTAGGCAACGACTTGGTAAAAACGTTACCGCGGACACGAATACACAAGCTACAGTGAAAGAACTGTTAGACGCGTCGTCCGTGCCATGTCAGATGGAAGTGGGCGATTAAGTTTTCCCGTAACGTCTTGTATTTATTAAGTTCGGAGAACTTGCGCGGTGCGGACTGAGAAAATTATATTATTGAATGTAACTGCAAATAGTCTGGTAGACGTTTACCGACTTACGTGCTGCCACCGAATTCAAAGTCGAACATTACTCCACGCAAGGAACAAGCGAATATCAATTTTGCTTGCTGCTTTCTTGGGTTTCATTTCGACCCTGAAGATAGAGGTAATATATTCTTCCGAAATATAGCTGAACATCATCTAGACTACAAGGCATCACATGTCACAATATTTACAGCTGTAAGAACATCAAATTCAATGTAGGAACTGAACTTAACAAACTCAATAAAATATCGTCGAATCGAGGTTAACGTGGGAGGTGAATCAACATTAATATTTACACACAGTGGCCTTCCAGTGGCGTGCTGTACCGTGTTCTTAGCTTGGAATAAGCCAAGACTGACATAACGCTATTAGTCCACTTTTTATTTTAACCGAACATAATAACATGTAAAGCTCTTTCACTCCCGTTGTGTTCATGGATTCCTGGCATACACAAGCAAATTTTATTAGAGGAAACCCGACGGGAAAGGAACATTTGGCGTGCATGAGGATAAATTGGAGGATATGGTTAAATTTAATTTAAAAATGAGTGGGGTTGTGGGAATGTGAGATTGTGGCTTGGGTTCATGTGACTCAGGTAGGAATCAGTTCTGAACACTTAATGATGAATGCCGTTTTGAAGCTTTCGACTTCATAAATTGCGGGATATTTCTTCAGTTTCTTAAGTCCTCAGTTTGTTACAGGATAATGAGATTCTGAACAGGACGGCCAGGTTGGTAAAGTGGTAGTGTTTTACTCGTGCATAGGAAAGAACCTGTTCTCATATCGGTCATGCTGTTTGCTGAATTGAGGACTTCGTGATTTTGGTCGGTGTCTTCATTTTAATTTTCCTTCTTCTTCTTCTTCTGTTGTCCCATTTGGAGAAACTACTCGTTGCACTTCAGTTTCTTAATCTTAGACAGTCGGTAGGACTCCATGGATGGGGGATCAGCCCGTCCAAAGTCCGCTACCTAACAAACAAAAGAAACAGACATCCATGCCTTGAGTGGGATTCCAACCCATGATCCCAGTGTTCGAGCTGGCGAAGACGGCGCGGCCAATGTGATCGGCCTACATTTTAATTGAGATATGAAAATTGAAATTGGTATTTTCCGCCTCTTTTCGATTATTTATATATTATCACATTCCCCATTTTTACTGCAAAATGTATAACATGTATAGAGGACACAGTGTCATTATGTAATTTGAGAATCAGAGCCGAGTACGTGAGTTGGCAGATACGTAATTGAAACAGAACAATTTAACAAATTGAGACGCGCAATCCACACTAATGATATGTAAAGATTCAGTTAAGAAAACATTACATCTCCGCTACAAAGCCCAACCGGTTAATGCTGTTTAGGGAAACAGCCGCTATTTATTGTGAGAACCATACGGAACCACAGATACACTCTGTGGGCAGAAAACTAAGTCCGTACCTAACAGGAAAGACATTACATCTCCGCTACAAAGCCCAACCGGTTAATGCTGTTTAGGGAAACAGCCGCTATTTATTGTGAGAACCATACGGAACCACAGATACACTCTGTGGGCAGAAAACTAAGTCCGTACCTAACAGGAAAGACATTACATCTCCGCTACAAAGCCCAACCGGTTAATGCTGTTTAGGGAAACAGCCGCTATTTATTGTGAGAACCATACGGAACCACAGATACACTCTGTGGGCAGAAAACTAAGTCCGTACCTAACAGGAAAGACATTACATCTCCGCTACAAAGCCCAACCGGTTAATGCTGTTTAGGGAAACAGCCGCTATTTATTGTGAGAACCATACGGAACCACAGATACACTCTGTGGGCAGAAAACTAAGTCCGTACCTAACAGGAAAGACATTACATCTCCGCTACAAAGCCCAACCGGTTAATGCTGTTTAGGGAAACAGCCGCTATTTATTGTGAGAACCATACGGAACCACAGATACACTCTGTGGGCAGAAAACTAAGTCCGTACCTAACAGGAAAGACATTACATCTCCGCTACAAAGCCCAACCGGTTAATGCTGTTTAGGGAAACAGTCGCTGTTTATTGTGAGAGCCATGCGGAACACACAAATACACTCTGTGGGCAGACCGCAGAGCCTTAGTTTTATAAAACGGGTGATATATATAGTAACCACTGGACTTTAAATTGTTAAACTATCGGATATATTTTCAAATTAATATAAGAGGGTGTACCGAAATGTAAATTCATTACGGAATATCCGTGCTTCTCTGCCTTGCGTAACAAGAAGTAACATATACCATTTTTGCTCTGAACAGAATCTGGCTTTGTCACATTTCCGGCGCTCTTTGCCCCAAGACCTTCAGCACTTGGAATCACTGACCTCTTTGTAGGAATAACTATTTGGTTTTTGTAGCACCGTAGCTTTCTGTCTCCGCTGCATTCTGCTCTTTGGCATGTCCTGGAAATTCTCACTTAAATTCATGTGCTTTCAGACTTTTTTGCTATATTTCAGTGCTAAAAGTTTTGTTCTATTGAAGGGATAGCCGATAGTGGGTTTTTTCAGATTGTCGGGAATGCTTTCCTTAACATGTGCAGATCTGTAACTCTTTTAAACGTAACCACATATGCCACCTGCTCTAAAATAGAGCTTTCTGAATTGGGCCTGTTATAGAGCACTTATGCATTTAGTACGAGTCTCTTAATTAGAAGCATTTATAACCCTGAACGACATTAACCGACCTGTCTTTGTAATGTACACAGCTTGTATTTTTTTTATACATATCACGTGCTGTTTCGTAGAAAACAAATATAAAATAAACCTACAAATGTGAGTACTTATGTGTGCATGTCTATATGTATGTTACGATAAAGTCCCTGTACTTAACTAATTAAGCATTACGTCGTGAAGACGTATGGAGGAATTGATGCATAAATCCACGTTTTCTTGACGTTGGCATTAGATGGAGATGAGTGGTACGCTTCACGCCCCGGCCGCTTTACCCCAAGGTACCTCCGGTACCCACTGGATAGGAGGCTAGGTGGCCCCCTTAGACATGGAAAAGGGAAAATTCTTGACCCTATCGGGAGAGAAACTCCGACTTCCCGTACTACGATATAGCTCAGTCGGTACAGTAACTGGGGTAACGGTTGAGTAACCGACAATTCCCGGGAGGTGCAATAGGCGTTTCTATTCTCTGCAGCGTCCAGCCCGAATGTGGGACCCAGGCAACTTCCTCGTCTCTTCTCCTGGAATATGTTGGTCGAAACGTGGGGCTGACCACTCACCTGTATCTAGTTCCGAGATTGAGATTGAATGGAGCCATACTTCCTCTCCCCATACGTCTTCATGACCTGATGCTTAATTAAGCACAGGGACGTCTTTACAAACAGCAAGTTCTTGTGTGTTAGTTTAAGTATCCGTGTGTTTTGTGTTAACTATTGATTTTATTATAAGAATTTTGTTTTTGTTACTTTGTTATGTAGTTTGTATTGTTTTTTTTTGTTTCATTCTTTTATTTTGGGTTTGTTTGTTTCGTTGCTGGTTTCAGGGGTTTGGTTCCGGTGACATGTCTTCTGAACTTGACATCGACGATGTAAGTAACCAAGATAATTAAGCAGAATATGTCTGATTCAGCTTCACACCTAACGAAGGACGCGTCTGTTTCAATAACATTCTCAAACAGCGTTTTAACCGCTTCACTAATCAGAAATACTTATACTTGCTCTCTAAACGGTGTCCAGTTTTTCTGTGGTCTGACTGCCCGTTGAGACGAAGAGCTAGTTCCCGCATAGTGATGGTGCCATCGCCGAGACACCGCTGACAGCCGGTAGAGCGATAAGCTGTTCTTTCTGTATCCCCGGTGGATGTGGCTCACTATGCTGCTTCATTTCTGCATTTTGTTTGTGTTAATTACTAACATTATCTGTCGCATAATATGAAAAAAAAAATATATATATATGTGTGTGTGTGTGTGTGTATGGAGAACAGTATCTTCTGGGATGTTACTCCATGAAATCTAGTACTTCAATGGCTTGTCGGATGAACATATTGCCTCCATCTTCATGGTTGAAAATATTGTAAGCAAGCAGGCATGCTACTTGCTCACTTGTTTTCGACTTTAAAAATGTCCGAAACGTCGGAAAATCCATACTATTTAAACTTCGTCATGTTGGGGTACTATGCTACAAGCGGGAAGGTGGCGGGTTCGATTCTCGATCAGGTCACTGGAATTTTAAATTGACCTAATACTACCAGCCGCACTATGGTTCTGGGGTCGACTCAGCCTCTAACAGAAATGAGTACCAGGAACATTCCTGGAGGGTAAATTGCGGCAGGCGCGTAAGGCTGACCTCACCGCCATCTTTGAGCCGATTGTCTAGAAAATGTTGGAGCCTCGACGTCTCACAACCCTATGGGTCTCCACGGCCTGTTACAGGTCAGCTTTACCATCATACGTATCTTTGACATATATTCTTTTGCCACTACATGTTTCGACTTTCAGTAGCTCATCATCAGGTTAAGAGGAACGTATTTACGACATCTGTTTAATCTATACAGCACTACAAAGCACATCCACTTTGAATAATTATAAAATTAAAATAGTATGAAATATATTAATGCCCACTCAGGTGTGTGATGTTCCTGTCACGCAGCACCTTATCACATCCTCTGTCATTTAGTTTGGAGCTTCATCTGTGACCCAGAATTTGGGTTGTTGCAGAGCAAGGAAGTCACATTTGAGGTTATCAGAGAAAAAAAATCGGCTCACAGATGGCGGTGATGTTAGCCCTTTACTCTCAGGAAGATTCCTGATAGTCATTTCTGTTGGAGGTCGAGTCGACCACAGGGCCATAATGCGGCTGGAAGGATTAGGTAAAAGGTAAAGTCCCTCTGCTTAATTAATTAAGCGCTACGTCATGAAGGCGTGTGGGGTAGTAGGTATATAGATCCACATTTTCTTGACCTCGGCACTATCTGGAGGTGAGTTAGGCCAATTAAAAAAACCCAAGGACCTCAATGCGACTCGAACCCACGACCATCTGTCTTGTAGCACAGTGCCTCAACCAACTACCTGGAGTTTACTTCTTATTAGTTTCTTGATTACCTTAATCTTCCATCTGAAAATGGAGACAGTAAGTTACTCTGAAACGTCGGTAGACTTGTACTAGATTAAAGGATGTGCTATTCCGGAAGATATAACTCGGTTAAGGAGTTGTTTCTTAGAAGATTGTGTCCTTTAGAATGACCAGCAGTTAAGTGTGAAGAACCTTGCTCCAATCGTCCCATTGTGCAACGTGTGCAAACTTAAACTCATTTACCTTACATTGAGCCAACAAAGGCTCGGATACAAGGACAAACGTGGCGAATGTGTACACGCAGCGAAACCATTGGTTCCGCAGTGAACGCTCTGCGGACCTTGTGTGCGTAATATTTATACAGAAAACTGTTTCCACTTCTGAACTTAACAAACATTACTTCTTTAGAACAATTCAGTGCTTGGCCTCCAACACCAGTCACCAGCGTTGTATTTTAGTGTTCACACTTCACACTCGATGGCTAAGAGGCATTCCAAAAAAAAGACTATGTGTTATTTCTCTAAAGATGTGACACGTGCTGCCATCTGTTGACACAAATGCTATACTAACCGATTAATATTTTCACGTTTATCGGTGACTAAAGACGGGGTTTAGATTGGTAATTGGATTTATTGACCACTTACAGCTCGTAACTACAGTTAATTATAACTCTTCCAATTAAAACATAAATAAAGTCTTCTGTATCTGCTTACATTAGTCGTTGCTAGGTAACAGATCTCAACAATGGCTATTCCTCTGCAAAGGTTTCCCTATCCGTTTCCTGGCGACGGATTTTAACACAGGAACTATAACTGTCACACCCCAGATATCACTGCAATACAGTACACATAAACTCCTTAAATCAAACGTTAAGTCTTCACAGGCCGACTTCTAATTCTTCTTCAACTATGAAATTCCTGTGCCTATCTCCTACCGAGAACTGACTCGTAACGCCAGTTGTCTTCAAGATAACTTCTTTCACGGACACCACGGAAAACACTGCCTTCTTTTGTTAAGGACGCGTGTTTATAACTTCGTTGCCTAGCAGTGGACGTCATATTGTTCTGTGCGTTTGCTTGGCACGGACCACATACAAAACATTTTCCCCTATATTGTTGTCACGTGTTTACCGGCCGTCGCATAGAAACGGCCCATATTTCACAATATCGAGCCGACCTTTTCGGCTGTAGTGGTTTTAGCGTGAAGTACCCCCAACCGACGTTCTCAGTACTTGGCGCGCAGACCGTGTTGTGTTCTTCTGTGTTGCTTAATGGCACATAAAAAGCCAGTAATCACTGCTTTGTTTGTACTGCAGCTCCTATTTTTATTACCGCTCTGGTTGATTCCTTGGACATGTTCTGCTTTAAGTTGTGTAGTGTAACGTTTTATGGGACATCTGGCTTGCAAAATACATACATATATGCTTATATAATATAATCATCTTATTTTATGGCAATCTCTTGTCTCGGCGCAATCCAGTAGCTGTCCCTCAAACATAAAGTTCAGAAGCTCAGTCGGTATAGCGACTGGCTACGTCGCCGGCACGGATTACGGGGCCCACCCAGCTTCTTATCTACTGGGTACCGGGGGTAAAGCTGCTAGGACGTGAAGCTGACCACTTACCTCCAACTAGTGCTGAGGGCAGGAAAACGTGGATCTATTCATCCAATCCCCAATACGCCTTTATGGCTTAGTGTTAAGCACAGGGACAACTGTATATTTTTTTTACATTCCGTGAATAACTCACATTTCACTGTATATTCTGTGTCCATTATAGACTATTCTTTTTATTGCTAGTGGGGTGGGTCTAAGTCCCTTGTACTTCGGCCACTTCTGGCCTGTTGTACCAGCCCCAGATGATAGGTGAGGGTGATTGTGGAGCAATTGGTGGAATTACGCCGGGACAGCCTAGTCGGTATGGCGATGGGATAGGCGACCGAGGTTCGATTTCCGGCAAGAGATTTTTCCCTCCCCCACAGAGCTCTGGGGTCCACCAAACGTCCTATCAAAAGGGTACCGTGGGCTATTTCCCTGTCCGGGGCTTGAACCTGACCATTCACCTCCATCTACCACAGAAGTCAAGAATGGTGGGACTATACCTTCACTCCCCTATACATCTTCATGACGTGGTTCTTAATTAAGCACAGGGACAGTTTCACTTGTACCTTACACGTATTCTTGTAATCCCCCCGTATAAGCAAGTAGTTTCAAACTTTTAAGCTCTCTTAACCCCATAATGTGGAGCAGGCTAATTTCTTGGAACTATTTAATCAATCCTGCACGAAGTTGCCTGCGTTTATGAAACCCGAAAGTTGATTACCCTTGGATTGTGTACTGAGCTATTTTAATCCACTTGACGCCCTCACAACACAACTTTCTGTGAACTAATTTCATACTAACAAAGACTCGGAAGTTCTCACGGCGATGGCTATGAAGATTTCCTGTTTCCTGGGATGTGACGCCATACTTCATGGAACGTATCTAAATTTTAGCACGAGTTTGTTGCCTCCAGCTTCAGGTTAGACGTGTAAAATGGGCGTGGCAGAATGTGGCACGGATATAGGGAGACGTCGAACGGGTCAGCATAGCGGTAACGCTCTAGAGTCGCATTCGGGAGGTGCTAGTTTCGAATCTCGACTGATACGTCGTATGTCCTGAGGTTTTTGTAGTTTTCCTCGGCCCCTCGAAGGAAACGGCGGGATAATGCCTCCATTAGACCAAGTCCACCACCTTTAAAATCCTTTCCAATTCGTCAGTCACCCTACCACTCTACGCTACAAATCATGGCTTGTTAATATGTGGAGTGTGACCCCCTTGGATGGCCACACAAGTCTCAAGAACTATTTAAAATGTAATTGTATCAATGCAGTCTTGGAGAAACAGAGAGATGAAATGTACATGCCTTGGGAAAATGTAACACCAGGGGCTCACGTTTTTTCGTGACTACAGGAATATAAAGTAAAAGTACAAAGTAAAGCTATCCCTGTAACAGGCCGTGAAGGCGCGTAGGGTTGTGAGGCGTTGAGGGTCCCACATTATCAAGACAGTTGGCTCAGAGATGGCGGTAAGGTTGTCAGCTTTACGCGCCGGCCGCGCTTTACATGTATTATAGCTTACTGTAGCTGTAGAGAGGCTGTAAAGCTATTTAGGTTCCTGCTGTCACCGTACAGGCTGATAGGGACCTGCAAAAGTGAACAGAACTGCACTTTTTGTGACTGTACAGGGACATTTTATAGCTTACTGTAAGTGTAGAGAGGCTGTAACGCTATTTAGGTTCCTGCTGTCACCGTACAGTCTGATAGGGACCTGCAAAAGTGAACAGAACTGCACTTTTCGTGACTGTACAGGAACATTTTATAGCTTACTGTAGGTGTAGAGAGGCTGTAAAGCTATTTAGGTTCCTGCTGCCACCGGACAGTCTGATAGGGACCTCCAACAGTGTGCAGAACTGCACTTTTCGTGACTGTACAGGAACATTTTATAGCTTACTGTAGGTGTAGAGAGGCTGTAAAGCTATTTAGGTTCCTGCTGTCACCGTACAGCCTGACAGGGACCTGCAACAGTGTGCAGAACTGAACTTTTTGTTAGTAGTCAGATTTAGGGCGGGTTGGGCCGCATTAATTTGTGTATCATTTTAAGGGGTCACGATGTCAGAAAGTTTTGATAACCCCTGACCTAGATACCGACAGCGTCCTTAAGTGAACCGAAAGAGGTTGCTGTCAAAACTTGGTCTGAAGTATGGTCGTGTTCACCGGTCGCCTTCTTGGAATTTTGTAGTGTTGGTCTTCGAAGCATGGTCCAAGAAATGTAGAGAGAGATGAATTTTCAATGTTGTGTTTCTTGGGCCCGTAAACTGGGGGAGGGCGCTTTAATCCCCTCCGTCTTTACTCTTGATTCAAAATGGCGACTTCCATCTCTGACCTTCAGTATTACAAGGACGTCGTAATGCGTTATACAAACAGTTTGTGTCCTGTCCAGAGATTTCACACAGTTGCAGTGCAAATTTCCTTGTACAGTTTCCCCTCTGCGTATCGGTATGAACCTTGCTCTGGAAACGGCTGTGTATTCTTTAGTAGGGGGCCGCGCCATAGCTCAAGCGGTTAGTCGCTGGCTTCCCACCCCGGCGGCCCGGGTTCGATCCCGGGCCTGGTCAAGTGGGATTTGTGGTGAACAAAGTGACGCTGGGGCAGGTTTTCTCCGAGTACTTCAGTTTCCCCTGCCAATCTTCATTCCACCAGTTGCTCCACAATCACCCTCACCTATCATCTGGGGCTGGTACAGTAGGCCAGAAGTGGCCGCAGTACGAGGGACTTAGTCCCAACCCACTAGCAATAAAAGAAATCCTTTATTTATATGACAGTTGTTTGATCCTCGGCCTGAAGAGTGCGTCGTTGTCGCGATCTGAAGACTGGCAACAAGTTGACACTCAAGCAGGCCTGTAGTTCAAGCCGTGTCGTTACATAAAGGTTCACGTCACATTTTCGGATTTATTTATTACCCAAAGTGCTTGCCGTTTCAGGAGTTACCATAGCTCAGTCGATATAGCAACAGGCTACAGTCTAGACCTCAGGGGTTTAATCCCTGGCAGGGGTAAGAGGTTTTCTTCCCACAGTGTCCAGACTGGCTCTAGGGTCAGCCAACCTCCTATCTAATTGTTACCGGGGGCTCTTTCCGTAGAGATAAAGCGGCCAAGGCGTGAATCTGATCACTCTTCTCCGTTTAGTGTCGAGATCAAGAATGGCGGACCTATTCCTCACCTTTTCCATGTGTCTTTATGGCGTGGATCTTATCTGAGCACAAGGACAACTTTTCCTTGTCCCTTTGCTTTTAATTTAACGTTTTCAAGTATGAGCAGGTAAGGGGTGTCTGAATGATGAGACAGCTGAGTGGGTGAGTGGCTGTACCTCAGGAAGTTGCGGCAAACGCTGACAAACACACGGGCGTGACTCTGTTAGCCTCCTTCCTCCTTAGAAGGGAATGAAGGGCATTTATATGTGATTTGACGTTCTCACGGCACTTAAACACGATGAGTACTATCTTCTGGTATACTGATGCCACGAAGTCCGGTAGAAGTTTACCGACGTTTAGGAGGAACTCACTTCCTCCATCTTCAGTATCGAAGAGTAAGCCAAGGACGCTTCCGTCTCAACGTTTCGCTGGTTGCATGCTTATCTACCCTTATACCCTGAAGACGGAGGCAGTAACTTCCTCCGAAACGTCCGTGAGCGTCTACCGAAAGTCGTTCCATAGCTCAGACGGTTAGTTGTCGGCTTCACACCGCAGACGTCCGTGTTTGAATCCAGGTCATGTGGTGTGTAATTTGCGGTGGAGAAAATGACAGTGGGGTGGGTTTTCTCTAGAGTTCTCCCTGCTGTTTATTATTTTACAAATTGCTTCGCGTTTATTAATCATCCTATATCGCCGCTGTATAGTTCAGAAACTGATAGCATCGGTAAATAACCACACTAGAAAAGTACTCTTCAGATAAAATGCTTTTCTTTGATATGCATACAAATGCTTTAGAAGACGTCTTAGTACGAAAATCTGTCATTAGAGTGCAGTACTGAAAGAACAACAGCCATCTATGTAGAAGGGCTATTGTTCCCAGCGTTACAGGGTAAATGAGTCATGAAAAAACTAGCCATAAATATGTAATGAATAATGATATTATTGCAGGCGTTGGTAACCGTGCACGGTTCGTCCGCTTTATGAGAAATCTGACATGAAGCTCACGACAAACCTGACGTCAATGGATTATGTTCCAGAAGCCGCGTTCAGTCTGAAAGACCGCCTTATCTTTGTCATCATGCTTTAAAAGAATTTAACGAGGCGTATAGTTATCAACGGAGCTGAGCGTAACCTGCGACGGTGACCAACTGAAGTTATTAGCATCGAAAGGAAGGTGAGGTTATGTCACGTGGAATTAGATGCCGCAAAGTCGAAAAGAGATGAAAATCTTAACCGAATAAGGTTATCTACATACATAATCATTAGAGTGACATGACAAAGTTGTATTTTATTTGACTAGGGAAGTTGTCTTGTTGCGGTACGCTACTTCGGGAAGTGCCGGGTTCGAATTTCGATCGGTACATTAACTAAACTTATCTTCCAGATAGTCGTTGGATTTTCAAGGAAGCGGCTCGAGTTCGATCTCAGGGTAGGTGATGTGGGATTTATGGCGAGCAAAGTGGCCGGTTTTCTCCTAGTACTTAGATGTCCCTTGCCACATCGACTGTTCCCGCTCAGCTGACATCCGGAGCGGGTACGGTGGTCTCGGTCTCACCCAGCCCCACGAATTAATCAAATCAGATCTTAACCTATTTTTTGTTTGAGGTTCATGCGTCGGTGAGTGTGGAGATTACTTTAAGTTTGGATGTGACGCCGTGCAGTCCGATAGACGTTAACCGACGTTTCTGAGAACTTATTGCCGTCATCTGCTGCCTCCTTATTTGATAGTGTCGTACTTATCGACCTTGGGAGTACGGTCATCAGAAAGATCGGCGATCTTCTACCAGACTACACGGTGTCACATCCCAGAGGATCAGTACTCTTCATAGACACCACCTTTATGATCTCAAATCCGCCTTTTGCCACATGTTGATTTCAGGAATACAGTATGTGGGAAGAGTCGTGATATTCGGTCGGTATAGCGACAGGCTACGGAATGGACGGCCAGGGTTCGATTTCCGGCCGGGTTAAGAGATTTTTTCTCCTCTCCACAGCGTCCAGACCGGCTGTGGGGCCCACCTAGTCTCCTATCCAATATGTACCGAGGGCCGTTTCTCTGGTGTAAAACGGCCTGAACGTGAAGCTGACAACTCACCTTCATCTAGTACCAAGGTTAAGAATGGAGGAGCTATACCTTCACTCCCCCATACGTCTTAATGGCATGGTGCTTAATTAATTAAGCACAGCGACAACTTTACCTTTTTTTACATTGTGTGGAAAAGTCTAAGAGTTTTTTAATCTTGAAGAAAGTGGTACATATGCTAACCAATGCGCTTTCAAGAGCTAAGGAGCGCGGTAATGAATTAAGATGGCAGTTATTCAGTAGCTAATTAACTATATGCTGCAGTTAACCACTATGTGATATAGTTAATTAGTGAACTAGTTAGTTGTGAAGTTACTCGTAGTCTTGTAGTTACTTATTGTAGTTTGTTGAGGCACTGTGCTTCAAGCCGGAAGGTCGCGGGTTCGACTCCTGTCGAGGTCATTGGATTTTTCAATTTACCTAATCCTTCCAGCCGCACTATGGCCCTGGGGTCGACTCAGCCTCTAACAGAAATGAGTACCAGGAATATTCTTGGGGGGTAAAGGGTGGCCGGCTCGTAAAGCTGACAATTTTACCGCCATCTGTGAGCCAATTGTCTAGAGAAAATGTGGGAACCTCGACGTCTCACAACCCTATGGGCCTCCACGGCCAGTTACAGGGATAGCTTTACCTTTTTACTTTTTTATTAGTTGCTCTAGTGAGGCCCCTTTTGTGGACATGGTACTGAATATTTCGGGTTTCATAAAAGATGGGAAATTTTTTGACTAGTTACTCGAGCAGTTGGGCTCAAGCGGAATTGTTTGTGATTTGTGTTTGGGAGGTTCCGAGTTTGGATCTCTGCCTGAAGAGCGATTATAATGCTCGAGATATCTAATGTTTCGCTCACCTCCTCCACACAATTTGATGATATAGTGCGATTTATTGACAGTTGCGTACACTCGTACTGCGCAAGACCGCCACAATTCAAATCTTCATCTCTGCAGAAACACCAGATCTTAAGCATTTTATGTGTGAAGAAAGTAACCTTCCTCGGATATCGATTGTATGAGAGATGTACATCGGGTTAGTTGTGTTCGTGGAAACACAAAGGTAGTCCCCCCCCCCACTTGCTGTGAAGTTTCGAAAATTCCGTCACGTCCTGAGTCAAGTGTCGACACTGCATCCAGGTTTCCAACCCACTCACCCCAGTACGTCTATCTTCCTTGCCTGAATTGTGTTTACAGTGTCTGCCTCCTCGTCCTCTCTACACGAGCAGAGAAATTCTCACGAATGCATCCCTTACTTTTTTCCTCTGTTGTCCATTGTTTCTAGTCCTGGCCGTTCTCAGTAGGATGCGCGCTGGATTTGATCGAGTCGATTTTGATAAGGACTCTGAGGGTGTGTATGTGCTATAATAGGTCCTTAGTTACAATGTAGATGGTTGAGGCACTGTGCTACAAGCCGGAAGGTCGCGGGTTCGGGTCCGAGGAGGTGGATTTTTCAGTTTAATCCTTCCAGCAGCACTATGGCCCTGGGGTCGACTCAGGCTCTAAGTGAAATGAGTATCAGGTATCTTCCTAGAGGGTACAGAGCGGCCGGCGCGTAAGGCTGACAACCTTACCGCCATCTGTGAGCCGATTGTCTAGAAAATGTGGGATCCTCGACGTCTCAGAACACTATGGGCCTCCACGGTCCGTTACAGGGGTAGCTTTACCTTTTTATTTGTTACGATGTATCATCATCATCCTCCATCGTTCTCGAAATGCTCCTGCTACCGAGTATGTTGTTATTTAAAGTCGAATAGCATGATAGATGAATTGAAAGGATTATGAAGGAATTGGTCGTGGCCTAATATAGGTATTTTACCGGGAAATTTGTAGAGGCTTCGAGGAAAACATACCAAACCTCTGAGACAATAGTCGTGTTCCTCCGAAACGTCGGTTGACTATCGAGGGACTACACCGCTGTGGGTTCCTCAAATCCTACAGAGATTTCGGTGTGCATACATGAAGGTAGGAACCCAAATTGTATTCTATACATCTTTTTTAAGCTTATACATTTCCCAGAATATCAAGGGAGTATGTTCCTCTGAAACGTCTGTACCAACCTACAAGAGTACAAGGTATCATAACCCTCTTGAGGAGCCGCCAATTCTGCAGCTACTCAAGAATTTCCCAGCATTTTATGAAACCCGAAGGTTCATTATCGTGTTCACAAGAACCATCCACTGGTCTCTATCCTGAGCCAGATCAATCCAACCATACCATCTCATCCTATCTCTCTAAAATCCATTTTAATATTGTCCACCCACCTACGCCTTGGTCTTCCAAGTGGTCTCTTTCCTTCTTATGCATTCCTCGTATATCCCCCATTCGTGCTACATGCCCTGCCCACGTCATCCTCCATGACTTGATCATTCTAATTACATTTGGAAAAAAGTACAAGTTATAAAGTCTTAAAAATATTTTACACAAATTCTCTCTCAAACTTTCCACTGTCCATCACAAACTCAAATCGTACAGTTTGTTCTGAAGTTTCGCCTGTTCCTCTGACCCGTCCACTCGACCAGCCACTGGTTCATCACGTGACAACAGCTACGAGTAGATGATATTTCATGTCACTGTACGTGAACCTGTGGAAGTTTGTGACTTTAATCGAAATTTGGTTTGTTTGTGATGTTTCAGGTGGACCAGGAGGAAGGAGGGGAAGAGTCAGTGTTATCCAGTGGCGAAGGAAGTGGCCGAGGGGAAACCGGAGGTTTGTTACCTCCTTTCCCCCCACCTCCCCCAGGTCCTGACGGTATGTCCGTCCTTGAGCACTAATGTAAAGACAGACAAGANGAAAAAAAAAAAAAAAAAAGAATGTAATAAGGACACTTGGCCAACTTGCTTTCTTTTACCATTACGGACGGACGTAACGTCGATTGCTCAACCTGCAATCATTTCTACATTGATGTTTTCTGTCGTTTAGTGTAGTTCATATACAGAGTGTCCCAAAAATTCCTGAGGTAATTTTATTACACGAATTGATCCTGAATTTTGACATGTATTCGACATCTTATATGAGCCTTCATGTGCATTTCTTCTCATTTCTTTGGTAATAAACTCGTCTTACATTCGCAAAATATCTGTTTTCATGTTTGGATTAATGGATCAATTATCCTGATTATTTTGTAGTACTATTAACTACGTCCTGTAGGAAAATGTCAGAAATCCCTGCTTCTGCCAAATGCAACTTTGTTAAAATAAACCGAGGAACACTGGTTAAGTATGAGACAGAGCACGCGTTAACAATGACGAATATTTAGTGAGTTTTCTATAGAGCCGAGCCGTGAAGCCAGTCGGCGCCTTACGTGTCGGCTTGACTTGTGAGACAGGCGTCTGAATGAAGAATGCCGTCTTCTGGGATGTGGCACCGTGTAGATCTTCTGTGAACCGACGTTTCGGAGGAACGTATCGCTTCCATCTTCAGGGTAGAAATCAGCTTGCGGAATGGGAAGTTTCTGCGTTCCGTTTCCTGCAGACCAGCGCGGTAGTACGCAGTATGTCGGAATGACGTTTTTTGTAATAAAAGAAACGCCTCTGAAAACTTTGCCGATTTGCAAGGAAAAGGAAAGGCAAATATGTCCACTCTCCGTTGAAGTTTCTTACTTTTGCTAAGCTTACTGACGAGAGTTGTAACGCTTTTGTCTCATATCAGGGAGGCGCTTGGTTCGAAGCTCGTTTATAATATAAATATAATAATACCTCGAATAGGCCACGACCGCTTCCTGTCATTCTACTCTGTGCATTCAGGGTTTATGGGGTTCGATAGAAGTCCATTTATGTCCTTATGTAATATATACTTCATAGTTTGTCAGTATGACTACAAAACAAAATGACCGAATAACTATGTAAACCATATTGAATTTTAGTAAAATTTAATTACTCTTTATGATCTGCATAGAATTTTCAGACGTAAAGAATAGTTTATTACGGGTCAGTGTGGCTGAAAATCGGATTTTTTTTATGCGACGAGTCTGCCATGTCGAATTTTAAAGAAAATTGTACAGAGGGACGTTTCCACTGAGGTAAAGTAGCCGGGGCGTGAAGCTGACCACACATCTCCATGTAGTGCCGAGATTAGGAATGTTGTAGCTATGTCTCCACCCCCCCCCCACTTCTTAATGACGTGGCGGTTAACAAATTAAGCACAGGGACAACTTTGCCTCTACGTGTTCAACGGTTTAGACACTTGGTCACAGATAAACGGACATACATGGGATCAACGTAAGCCGTTCTGAAGAAAGCCCTCTTCTGGGGTGTGGCGCCGTGTAGAAATTTTGTTAACCGAAGTTTCGGAGGAACGTATCGCGAGCGAACCAGCTTCAGCAGGTGTAACAGGCTGAGTCCAGTCGAGTAAACACAGCTGTATAAGAGGAGGGAAGTGAGTGGGGATAGATAGGGAAACGGTAGGGAGGGGAAGGGTCTGATGAAGTGGCCAGGAGCTCGCGGATTTTATCTTGTCTTCTACCTTGAAGATGGTGGCGATACGTTCCTCCGAAACGTCGGTCAACACAATTTCTACACGGCACCACATCCCAGAAGACGGCTTTCTTCATAATCACCGCCGTGAAAACCTCAAATCTTACATGAGGCGTTTTGTTTACTTTGAAAAGAATCCCTAAAAATAAAGTAACTATTTTTCAAACTGTCATTTCAGTCGAGATTTCTGCAAACCAACTTTTTGTTCTTATGTTTACATGGCACTTCATTTATTTCAAATGTTTCGTGTGAAGTGATTGCTCGCAAACTTACATAGCTCTTGGTGTTCTCCTACTGCAAAGAGAAATACTTTAAGGATATTGGGACACTCCGTATTGTTATGAAGCGATTAAGTTGTGCAGGGGTACCAAGGTATGAATATGGGATAGGTTTACATGGATCGAATAACCCAGGACGAACATATCCAGTTTTGGATGTGCATATTGAGGTGTGTAAATTGATTATTCTCGAAATTCATATAAATAACATATAATAATTAATTTCTTCTTTACAGAGCTTGAGAGACAATTTATGTTTTGTGTACGAAACGCTTAAATACACGTACACTGTGTGGGCAGAATGGAGAGTGTTTGGATGAACATATAATAACCACCGTGCTTTAAAGGGTTAAAGTGGATATTAAATGACATAGATTTTGTTAATGCGAGCTGGGTTCAACAAGCTCTGGGTCCGCCCCTTTCCACCGAAACCTTATTTCGTATTTTAATGGACTTATATTTATTTGTTTATTATTTAAACGGACACAGTTACCGATTTACTTCTAATTCGCAGGGCTTACAGTAGAGCAACGTACCTAATGCCGCCGTAGTTTACTGGTCGCATTCGAAATATGTCTGGTTCAGATATCGGTCCGGTAACCGGCTATTCTGACCGAAGGAGCGTCGCGGTCTTCCTCAGTTCCTCCATGCAAATGCCAGGATACTTCCTCAAATTAAGCCACGACCGCTTCCTTCCGCAATGCCGTTAAACGAATATAATATCACGATTTAGGGGTGTGGATTTGTGAAGAAATTTATTGCCCACTTACACATCGTAACTACAAATAGCTGTAACATTATCGCTGATTTCCACAATTTACAGATCACTAGAGCACTGCCTAGGTCTTCTCAGTCTGCTTTAGGTAGTCGTTTCCGGGTAACGGATCTTAACAATGAAAACTCTTCAGCTTCTTAGCTGTCAATTATAGCGCCATATGTTCTCAACCTCCCTTGCAGAACTCATCTGAAACATTCAGAGAGAATTCAGAATTTATTTTTATTGCTAGTGGGGTGGGACTAAGTCCCTTGTACTGCGGCCACTTCTGGCCTATTGTACCAGCCCCAGATGATAGGTGAGGGTGATTGTGGAGCAATTGGTGGAATGAAGATTGGCAGGGGAAATCGAAATACTCGGAGAAAACCTGCCCTAGCGCCACCATAAATCCCACTTGACCAGACCCGGGATCGAACCCGGGCCGCCGCGGTGGGAAGCTCGCGACTAACCGCTTGAGCTCTGGCGCGGCCCTGAATTCAAAGTTACTTTACGAGTAGTGGTTTACCGCCTGGCGCCAGTCAGTTCGTCTTGGCCCCAAGCCCCTTTATACTCACGACCAGTGATTTTTTCCAAATAAACCTTTGTGGTCATAGCCCTTACGTAACATCCTCTCTGACGAGAGCGCTGTCGCAGCTTGTGCCCGGAGGGACCGAGAAAGACCACGATAGCGGATCCCCCGGCTGAAATTCAAACCGAACCCCCCCCCCCGAATATAAGTATAAATCGTTACTGATATTTCAGAGGAAGGATCATGCAAACAACTCAGTAAACAGATAACTCTGTTTTCTGGGATATAACGTCGTTTCAGTCCGCTGAAAGTCAACCGACGTTTCAGAGGATTAATTTCTGTCTGCTTAAAGCTGTTTTAGTACTTGGAGTGCTGTTGAACCCTGAAGATGGACGTGATATGTTTGTTTTTCAAGTGACTGCAAGGCGTTGTATCTAGTAATATAGAATTCTTTATAACCAAAGAATCCGAAATGCTGTAACTCGCGGAATTACTGTCCGTGAGTTGTGCTATTATCTGCCTCTGTGTAAACACAGATATTGGCAGCCTCGTCAAATGAATACACGTTTGAGCTAACTGGTCTAGAGGCTGGGCTTGTTAAGTGTTGGCTGTTTGTTTTCATACAAGCACCCGAGTTGTAACTGTAGATCTGTTTCAACAACGTTTACGTTCTAGTCTTCCACCTCTGACTTCATTTCCGGTTTTTCACAGCGTTCGGTATTATGAGTTCTAGTTTTCTTTAAGCGGAATAATCAAATTTCGTTTTGTCAGCTGAAGAGCTATCATATTTCATTGAATATGTAAATGAAACTGTTTCACACCCCTGCACTAACGCACAGAGGCATGCAGAATTATGTCTAAAACATTTCTGAGCAGACCCAGCGCCCTAAGTAGCCAACCTTACGAAAAGAAAGAGATTTGCGGTGTGGGAGCTTTGGTAACATCTTATGTTGAAACTTCCAAATGACAATGACCCACGTTGCTATTTAATGATCATGAATATTGAGAGATGTTTTGGACATAACACTACTGCTCTCAGTATGCTAGAAGCCGTATGCACTGTCCTGCAAAGAAGAGAAGGCGAGGCAGTTAACCAAGGCCGGCACACATGTGCTGTGCAAGCTGGAACGTCTCTTACTTTTTTCGCTTGCACACTGACACTCAGTGTGCTCCAAATCAATTGTTAACTGCCTCGCCTTCTCTTCATTGGTGGATATTAGTGTTTCATTCTATATATGTGAAAATAAAAACGGAAATTATTGCTAAAAATCACACTGCACAGATTGGTCTAAAGGAAATATTTTAGAATTGTATTCGGGAGGTGTTCTTTTCGACTCTCGGCTGGAATAATGACTCTCTGGCAGGTTTTCCCATCATCTGCCTCAGTCTCTTCAGGAAAACTGCCTCGATTAGATCACGGCCGTTCCGTTGAAAATCCTTCTCAATTCATTATTTGCGTATAATCGCACCATCCGACTCTGCATTATCGCGATAGGGAAATTATCACTCATATTCGACTCAGGAAAAAGTACAAAAGATCGTAGCTGTCTCTCAAGATTACCTTCAATACAGTAAAAGTAAGTAAGTCTGTCGGGTCGTGCCATAGCTCAAGCTGTTAGTCGCTGGGTTCGATCCTGGGTCTGGTCAAGTGGGATTTGTGGTGGACAAAGTGGCGCTGGAGCAGGTTTTCTCAGAGTACTTCGGTTTCCCCTGCCAATCTTCTTTCCACCAATTGCTCCACAATCACCCTCACCTCTCATGCCAGAAGTGGCCACAGTACAAGGGACTTAGTCCCACTCCACTAGCTTTTAAAAAAAAGTAAGTCTGTCCCTGTAACATGCCGTTGAGGTTCATAAAGTTGTGAGACGTCGAGGTTCCCCGATTTTCTAGACAATCAGCTCACAGATGGCGGTGAGATCAGCCCTACGCGCCGGCCGGTCCCCTTTACCCCCAGAAATATTCCTGGTACTCAATTCTGTTAGAGGCTGAGTCGACCCCCCCCACAGGGCCATAGTGTTCCTAGAAGGATTAGGTCAATTGAAAAAATGCAGTTACCTCATCGGGATTCAAAGCCGCGACCTACCGGCTTGTAGTATAGTGCCTCAACCATCTACGCTACCGCGTTGCAACTTTCCCCAATTGTGAACTTAGTCAGAGGATTGCAGGGACATTGCCACACTCGAGACACCATCGCATTTAATGCAGTCATGACAGAGCAGGCACGCTTAGCGGTAACGCTGTAGACTCCCAGTCGGGAAGTGCTCGGCTCTCAATCTGGACATGTCCGCGAGCTATCCTGAGGGTTTCTTGCCTCTCTGTCCCCTCAGGAAGTCCCGTTTAGACTACGACTGTTTTCTTCCTGATCCTTGGCCTAGCCTAGATGCTGTAACGCTCGGAAATTAGCCTGCGAGATGGTTACCGTCATCTAAAGCGAACGCAGTGCCGTGATCTTCAGGAATCAGGTTTCTCCAAAATTTGGTACTCGGTTATACGCCCCAGCTGACCATAACATGACGTGGGAACTAGGTGCAGTAAACCCTCGCTATTCCGGATTAACTGAGGCTGAGGTCATCCGGATTAATGAAGCAAAAGATGGCCCTAAAAGAAATACGAAACCTAGAAAACAAATAAATGGAAAATTTAATAATATGGATAGTTCTGATGAAAATAGATAGAAAAATATCACTGCATTATTTTTTTCCCCTGCCAGAAGCTGAAATCCAGGGACTCCTTCATCCAGCTGAAGCCAATCTTGGATATTTCCTTGCCTGGTTTCAGTCTCTCCAGCTGCCCTCAACACAGGCCGAAAGTCCTCTTGCTCCTAAATCCCACGTGTCTTTTAAAGTATTTGTATGTACTGAGCTGTGAAGAGAATTTTTCTTTTTTCATATTTCGATCCGGATTACCGAGGGTTTACTGTCTTTACGTGAGGTTTACTTAGGGCCGCGCCATAGCTCCAGCGGTTAGTCGCTGGCTTCCCATCGCAGCGGCCCGGGTTCGATCCCGGGTCTGGTCAAGTGGGATTTGTGGTGGACAAAGTGGAGCTGGGAGCGGGTTGTTTCCGAGTACTTCGGTTTCCCCTCCCTCTCTTCATTCCACCAAATTCTCCATCATCATAATCACTCGGGGCAGGCTACAATAGGCCAACAAGTGGCCATCATGACGAGTGAACCCAATTGGACTCCACCTCCCTGCTAACCTGCAATGAGGATAGTCGGTATCTCGGGCAGTATTCGAACTGGACGCCTTCTGAATACAAGTCAGAGCCATTATCACTTGAGCTAACTGGCTTAGTATTAACATGATTTGGGAAGTGCAAATTCTAGGGTTTCACATACATTCATACACATGTACGTATGTACATACATAAGTGTTACGAAGAAAGAACAGAGAATGTAAAGTGAAATAACGGATTAACTGAACTGTATTGATCTCTTCATAGGAATACTTTTGTATGTTTATGCAGCTTATATCAATTTCTTTCAGATTCGTACAGCGTTTCATTGTTTCCCTTCTTTATGCTCTTTTTGCGCCAGCCGGTATGACATGAAATATGGTACTCATGAGACCATTAAAATTCTGAGCATTCTTTTATGTACTTTCTTATTTCTCTCTTCTCTTGCAGATTTTCCGTCTCGGGGTATAAAAGGTGACAAAGGAGAAAGAGGCCCACGGGTAAGCAATTGTGTCTTTATGTTTAAATCTTCAATGTAAACCCACGTAGAACATAGGAAATAACTAACTGTATGATTTAGTGTACATTTTGTGTTGATCGTTCCACTAGTTAAAAATTCATCGCGTTCTATTAACCCCATTGTTTATTACCCTGTTCACAAAGAGTTTGCCAATGAATGTGTTGTCATAACCTCAAATAAGCAAATTGTTGGATTGATGCATAGTGACGTGTTTGCTACATTTTTGTTTGTCTCAAAAACCAGAAGACTTACGGAATTTGTACTTGAGATAAACTGTATTGCATTCCTCTCTACAATTTGCTTCCTAATATTAGCAATGAGTTATTCTTAAGGTAGACCAGAAACATCTGTAGTTCTTGAGAAGCATCCATTATTGTTGTCTGATTTTAACCGATATTGGAGTGGTGTGACAAATTTTAGTAAAAATTTTTTATTTTAAATTTAATTAAAATCCTTTGAGCAAATCTGGAGTTGTTACACGTGGACGGACGAACAGACAGGACATGACAAAGCTAATAGGCACATTTCTTAAACTTTTCTTTGTGACACACTAAACAGAATGTATACATGTCCAAAAGCTGATTGTTTAGACTCTCTGTTGGTTGAATTTGCTAAAACTGTGATTCAGAATTCTCTACATTATGTGACATGAAACTTAGCCCCCTTGTAATTTAGAAACAGCAGTTAGAATTCATCTAAAACAGTGGCCCAAGTTGACGCAGACAAGTGATTGTAAAGCAATTCAATTGGAGGTAAATGGAAGCCGTGTGTTGAATGTGTTGAACTTGAGTAATTCTACAAACTGTCACCTACCATCGTTTTATTGATAATAAATACATACACAGTTAGGCAAAAAATCAAAGGAAAAGCCAACTTTGGATATATGCAAGTAGATAGATGAAGGATAATATTAAGCTTGATCTTGAAGAAACATGGTATGAGGATATGGGCTTGGTTCATCTCACGCAGGATAAGGAAAAGTGGCAGGCTTTTGTGTATATGATAATTAACCGTTGAGTTCCCTAGAAGAAGGGAAACTCTTACCATTAACTGAATATATTTTGATCTGATTGGTTAACTGATTATCAGTTTGGTTAAATTATTGTCAATTCTAATCTTCTTATTCTGAATGCTCAATTATAATGTTGCCCTCAAAACTATGTTTATGAGGAGATTTTCAGCTTACATTTATTTCATATTGAAAGGGAGTAGCAGCACATGATTCCTAGTTTAAAATTTTTGAAATTACATCCATTGTTTCCACGAATAATTGTCGTAATTGTTATGTGTACGTTTTTAGGGCCCTCCAGGCGAGTCAATACGCGGGCCTCCAGGACCTCCCGGCCCACCTGGGCCTCCTGGACCACCATTCTCGGGCGGTTCAGGTCTTGGGGAATTTTCTTCTGGATCGGGAGATGATCTTCCTGTGAGTAGTCAGCCACATAGCATTGTACATATACTGTGTTATAACCTGGGCCAACAGAAGAGTACAGGTGAAGCAGTCGCCTGGGTTGGCAACTTTACAAATTATTATTTACTGTGCAATTACATAAGCGAAACTGTCTTAAGAAATATGATATGAATAACGGTTTTCTTATCAATGTCATAGAATTTTATGCTATTAATTGTGGCAATGTTCTGAGAAAGTTCGTCTGTTTTAACTGAAAACAGGTGGTGGAGTATGCTGACACCTGGGGTGACATTGAGGCTTACATTAGCCCTTCTTATAATTTAAAGTTAGTCGAATTCAATTATTTAAGAACTTGACATCAGGAAGCTAAGTAGAGGCAAGAATTAGAAAATAAAAGATAAATATGACAGCAGTGGCAGGAGGCGAAGGGGGCAGCAGAAGGATAGTAGGAATAACGGTAGAGGTAGTAGTGTGGTTTATTTTATGAACAGCAGTGACATGACTTTGTTGTCATTGCTGTTGTTGCCTTGCTCCTCTCCAGTCTCTGCCTGAAGTGTATTACCATCATTACGAGTAATCTCATACTGTTTATATAATTTAGTCTTTTAAGTCATACACATAATAAAATATGACATCGGTATTTATAAATGGCAAATAGAAATTTAAAATAACATTCAGTGACTCTCAGGGAACTGACAATATTTTACATTCTGTATTCTGTAATTACATTAACTTTCCTATGAAATATGTAAAATGTTGCTTAATTTCCTTTCTTTAAGTTATACTTTCATAAGACAGAAATTGTGACTGTATTTCAGTTTGGTGGAGGAATAATGGGCCCTCCTGGACCTCCTGGAGTGTGTTCGTGCAATCTGACTACGTTTCTGAATTCTCTGACATTACAAGATATGATCCCTGGACCTCCAGGTGTTCCTGGTATTGATGGAAAGGCTGGACCACCAGGAACTTCAGTAAGTGAACATGTTACTTCCCAGTAAATGTACAAGTTTAAACTAGACACATTTAAAATTTGCTTTATGATATTTTGTCTTAGATGGTCACAAATGTTTGGCTACTGACATTTAAATATTCATTGAACTTTGTGTAATATTTAGTATTTGAAAATGAAACACAGAGTTAATTTTATGCACTGAATACCAATAATTAATTTCAGCATAAAACTGAAATGTATAGCCTAAACACATGTATAGATTGATGTGACTGAACTCATTTAAGTTGATCAGGGTTCAATTTCCAAAGAAGACAGGCACTTTTCTCTTTTCCAGTATGTTCAGATTGGCTATGGGGTCTGTGACCCTTTAAATATCTGGCACTAGAAAGTGAACATAGAATTTTTTTTGCATCATGGTTACAGAAGACCATTGTTTGTTACATTATTCACTCAAGGCTGTGCCATAGCTCAAGAGGTTAGTCGCTGGCTTCCCATCACGGCGGCGCGGGTTTGATCCTGGGTCTGGTCAAGTGGGATTTGTGGTGGACAAAGTGGCGCTGGGGCAGGCTTTCCCCGAGTACTTCGGTTTCCCCTGCCAATCTTCATTCCAGCAGTTGCTCCACAAGCACCCTCACCTATCATCTGGGGCTGGTACAATAGGCCAGAAGTGGCCACAGTACAAGGGACTTAGTCCCACCCCACTAGCAATAAAAAATACATTATTCACATTATTAGGTATTCTTTACAGGAAAAGATCTGTTGAGCTTAATGTCTGTGATCTGGTACAGGTGCCTGTCTTAGTGTCTGTGACGTGGTATAAGTGCCAATACTGTAGGACATATTTATTTAAAAGTTGGTATTGGAGTCTTACTAAATGTCCTTGGTCACTTCTGGTTTTCAGCCACAGTGAGTCATAATAAAGTACAGTTTACTTACAGTCATAAATAGAATTAATTATAAACCGTTAATATAATTTTATACACAGGCCACAAGTAATCTTAATAAACTACAAAGAGTGTCACTGGGAATTATGCTCACTGCATTATGGAGTATACATTTTCCATTGCTATTCATGAGGAGGAGTATTGCTTGTTTTGCTCCAGAGATGGCACTGTGTTTCCACATACTGGCAATAAAGAAGGTAAATGAGTATATAATGAGGAGGTTACAGTTAGAGAACTTAGCTCTGTGCTACAGTGATTGGTTCAAACCTTACCAGTACCAACAATCCTCAGTTATTTCTCACAGTAATGGTATACATTCTAGTACATCCAGGCATATGCTTATTTAAAGTGGATTACAGTTTTAATATTGTCTGCTGGAACCATCTCTGAGAATACATCATATTTTGAGTAGGCAGCCTCACAGAAGAGAAGTCACATGTCCAATGAGATCTGCTGTATGGTGATTTGGGTTACCGCTGTTTGCTGAAAACAGAATGTAGGAACTTTATCCATACTTGGAATCAGGGGTGACCAGTGTTTACTTGACAGCCAGATGGCGCTACAAGTGACCATGGGCAGAGAGTCCCTCAAGAAAAGTTCAATAATTCAGATGTTACTAATTGCCATCTGTTATTTTTGCTAATTGGCCATAGCATACAGATATAAACCCCTGAACACACTGATCTAGAGGTAACTTGTATTTGGTAGGTACTTAGTTTGAATCTTGGCTGGACATCAGCTATCCTGACAGGTTCATCATGATTTTTCTTGGCCCATGTGTTGTGTCAGTCTATTTCTAGTCTCCATAGCTTTCTCACCCTGCTTTAGACCCTGACATCTGTTTCAGCTACATTTCCTTCCATACGTTGTATGGACTGCCCACTTCATTCCATCGCTCAACCTCTGGTTCCCTAACAATACTCATATAGGCCCTGTTAGGAGAGTTGTTCCACCCGCTGGTTCTAGATCCCTTGTTGGGTCTTCATGCATTTCCCTAGGCCACATTTATGCAGGGTAATTCATAAGTCCCTCCGGAAACCCCGACAATAACTTATAATCATAGTACCCCTTGTAGCCATGTATTTCATCGACAGAGTGATTCTAAATTATTGTCGGGGTTTCCAGAAGGACTTACGAATTACCCTGTATTTCCAGGAGAGATGATGTCCCAGTACTCCAGAAGCTGCCACAATCTGGCCTTCTGGTTGGTCCATAGTGACCTCTGTTTCACATTGGGATTAATGTACATAAGCATAATATTGGCTTATAGGGTCTTCCTGGGCCTCCTGGTGAAAGAGGACCTCCTGGACCTCGAGGGGATAAAGGAGACAGGGGGGACTCTGGTCCTCCAGGACCTGAAGGTATTCAGGGGTCAAAAGGTAAGTAATAAATTCATGTAGATATGAATGAGTCTGAGCAATTTCCCTTAGATGGCCATCAATTTCTCTCCTTCGTGAGGTTAGTTATGCCAGTAGGCCTTGTCTGTTAATCTCTGAAAGGATAATATTTGATGGTTGGCAGATTGGCATTGTAATAAAACTCTAGAAGTCATGCTCAGGATGTGCTCAGTTCTAACATTGGCCAGGACACTGGATGTCATGACTGAGGTTAATTTAGTTTTCTCCACACCCTCCAGGCAAATGCTAGGACAATGCCTCAGTTGGGCCATGACAGCTTGCTCTCACATATTTTTCATTTTATTATTAGTCTGTTGTCTTGTGGTTTGACACCATATAGTCTCGTTTAGTTAAATAATGTAAGAAAACTAATTTCATTGTGATCTTCATCCTTTTCAGTGTTTTTCCTATTGAGACATATTGCAGACATAGAAACACGCATCTGCCATCATTTTGGTTTTTTCCTTTTGATATTTTAAGGTCTTTTTGGAATCGTGTCAGGGCTCATTCTCTCATCAGCATGTTCTTTCCAATTTCTTCTGTAATGTTCCATGAATCTGATATTTATAGAATCTGTAGCTCTCGCATACAAATATTACATCTCTGGACATTATGAATTGTCTCATAATTTTTACTGTTTTACAATCAGAAAGGGCATATCCTTCAGTCCTTATGAAACGCATTTCTGCTGATATCATCAATCATCTGGGGGCACGCGGTAGCGTAGTGGTTGAGGAGCTATGCTACAAGCCGGAAGGTTGCGGGTTCAAGTCCCGATGAGGTCATTGGATTTTTTCAGTTGACCTAATCCTTCCAGCCGCACTAGGCCCTGGTGTTTACTCAGCCTCTAACAGAAATGAGTACCAGGAATTCATTAAATAATTTTCCTGGGGCCAGCGCGTAAGGCTGACAACCTTACCGCCATCTTTGAGCTGATTGTATAGATGAGTGGGACCCTCAACGTCGGATCGTGGGTTCGAATTCCACTGAAGGCATGGATGTCTGTGTGCATTATTCTGTGTTTGTAGCGGCCTTGTGACGGCCTGAACCCCCGTCCAAGTAGTCCTACCAACTGTGTAAAAGATCAGAGAAATTGGAAAAGCTTCCAAGGTCCAAAGGGCTGTAGAGCCATAGAGAGTTACATAACTGATGGATCGCTCACTTGATAAGACATTCTGAAGAAGTGTTTTTTTTATAAGACACTGTCATGTAATATGAATAAATGCATCACTTATTTGGCTGTTGATCATACAAACTTTGAGGTAGGTAATAAACCCTTCATGATTTTCTTTTTGAGAATGTTACTGTTACTGTTACAGGGGAACCAGGAAGGGATGGTTTACCAGGGATCCCAGGATCTCCAGGACCTCCAGGGCTCCCAGGCAAGTCCGAGTCCCTCAGCAATGATGTAAGTAGTTACATGAAAAATTTAGTTACTGATGATGTCCTCCAGAAGCTTAAGTGAATGTCAGCTGGTTACGCACTACCAGAACATACTGTCTGAATGGAATTTCGCAACTTGTAAGACCTTTATAAAATGAATCTGGATAAATAGGAGATTTCATTTGTGTTCAATAATTTTAGCTCCAAGGATGAAGTTTCATAGTTTGCAAATTCTAAGAAAAAGAAGACAATCTAATAGGGAGAAAACTTTGCTTCTCTGATTAACAATAGAAGTGTCATTCCACATGAAATACACATGGCAGTTGACATGACTGCCTGGGATCACAATGAGATTTTGTTAGGTGTGCATAGTCTGATCATTAGGTGATAAATACGTTTTTCCTTCCTATGTCATTTAACGTCAAAGTCATCTCAAATTTAAAATTTAAATTTTCCTTAACATTTCCTGCACTTTGACTCACCGAATATATGTAACACTGGTCCTAATTAAATTACAGATAACTTTCATTCACTTGTTGAAAGCTGCACACTGTGGTATTTCATAATAATTCAGAGCACATTACATTTTGATCTTGAACCTTCTTTTACCTTGATTTATTAAAATGAATACTAAATACATAAAAAATTTCAGGTTGCAACATGAATGGACTGATGAAATACTTGCATGTAACCTGCAGGTATAACTGTAGTGTATATATTTATAATGGGGGCATGCGGTAGCACAGTTGATTTGAGGGGCTATGCTACAAACCGGAAGGTTGTGAGTTCAAGTCCCAATGAGGTCACTGGATGTTTTTCAGTTGACCTAATCCTTCCAGCTGCACTATGGCCGTGAGGTTGACTCAGCCTCTAACAGAAATGAGTACCAGGAATTAATTAAATAATTTTCCTGGGAAGTAAAGCGCGGCCCGTGCGTAAAGCTGAGAGCCTTACCGCCATCTTTGAGCCGATTGTCTAGATAATGTGGGATAAATGTATTAACAGTTTTGGCTTCTGAACCGTTTTCATTTGACTGCCCCTCATTTTTTGAATCGGATAATTAATCAGAACTTGTACATATAGATACAACAAACACCTCTTTGTTCCAGGAAACAAACGTACCTTGCATAACATAAGCTTATTGTTGGACACAGGAAATTGAGGTCACACCGATAGGGCAGCCAACCCCATAACATGACTGAAACAGAAACATTTGATTAGTTGTGTTGAGGATCAAATTTGGGATTGAAAATTTAAGTCATTACCTAGGTGCCTGGAGACTTGCGAAAGGCGTTTTGCAGTGAAAGAGCAAAGATGACAACACATGGACACGCAATGAGGTTAAGAATGCGATAATCAGCATTCATGCGTAATACCGTATGCAAGACGCTCCGCTAACTAGGCCACTGGAGATGGTCATATGAGTAAATACACAGCGATAAGACGCAAGAGGTCCACCCCCAGCCACATAGAATACCCAATGAAAGCCTAACTTTAAGAAATTAGAACACAAGGGAGGAGCTATCTACCCCCTTGTCGTCCACGCTGAATCAGCGAATTAAGACTATAAATGAGGGAAAGTCAAGAGACTTGGAAGTCTGATCTTATACAGAATATAGAGTTGTCAGCCGAAGGCTATCGGCGACATGTATTCCATAAGAGGGTGGACAACGGCCGTAATCTACATTTGTATTGCAAGTAAGTCTTTTCGCTCATATACGCCATGCTGTTAGATGTTATTGTTAAGAAAAGTGTTATTGTGTGATTATAAGGCAGTCTCCAGTGTACCAAGTGAGAGCCAGGGTAGAACAGGGTAGAAATGAACGGAGAGTGACAGACAATGATAGGAGCACAGTTTCAAGGCACCTCCCCTCCACAACCAAGGTCGGTAGAATTAGTTTAGGATAAGAGTCATGATAGACAGATCAAAAGCAAACCTTTTTCTTCATGTAATTATTATTGTAAATAGAGAAGTGTACATAGTAGGAAATGTACGCAGGGAGTTCTGATTCACCCGCCAGTAACCATCCTGTCCTCGACCGATCCCGAGCTACCATAGCTAAGACAGCCGACGGCAGCCGAGTGTAGCGCCGATGTTAGGAAATGAGTAACGACCGGCCCAAGTAATTATAATTTCTCACCCCCTCCCCCCTGAGGTGTAACAAGTTGATGGACTATTTTAAATTTAAATTTAAATGGACCATTTTAAAATCATTTTCATGTACCACATTATCCTATTTATTATTTATTTCTGACGTAGGTGTATATTGGATGTATCTTGTTATCGTGGTCACTTATGTTTGTCCATCAAATAAGCCAGGATATCTTGTAGATACATGTTATTGTGTTTATTCACTTGGATTAAAGATTACAGTAGGCTACATATGTAATACAGCAATAATAAGAAAAGCAAAAAAGACACCTGGTACGCTTATCCATTAGAANCCACATATACACGGTGCAAAATCCCAGAAGACTGCTTTCTTCAGAATAACATTAGTTTCTTCTTAAAGTCATAAGCGATTATCTGTCGTAAGAGAAACTATGTACAGTATGCAAAGCCCTGTTTCTATGGCGCAACACATTTACTTTTCACTTATAACCATATATGCAACCCATTACAGTTTTTCTATTCACTTCAGTACGTACTTTTGAAGCCGGAACTCATAAACCATCTGGTGGTGAAGAATACATAACAGATTTACTGGGGTTAGAGAGATGGAAAAATGGTAGTTGAATTTAGTCATTTCCAAGTTACAAGTCCCCTTTTGTCTTCCAGTGCATACTCGTCATCTTGCAAGTGTGATGAATGTGTGGTGTTGCATGCACATATGTACTTCTGAATACATTTTGTCCGAATTTGATTTCTTGAAACAGAAATAATGCACAGTATTGTTTGAGTGGCCAGAAGGGTTCAGAAATGCATAGCTATAGCATCATGTTTTAAACAATCTGATATAACAACAAAACTGATGTGCAGTGTAATGACATTCTGTGAACAGTAAGAAGCAACTGTACTAAAATTTCCTGAACATTGTTCGAATCAAAAACTTTGTATTTCATTTTGCATGATGAATGAACGAGTATTCAGTACAATCAGAAATAACCTCAGTTCTTAATAAAAACGTGATATCTGTGCTACCATAAAAGGATGATGAAGCAGGATGTGTAACATTTCAGCAGAAGGCTCAAGAAAGTAACTACAAAATTTCAGTTTTGTCCAGGGTTGATCTGTCAATGGTCATCCATTGTCTGTGTTGGTGTTTTCAGATCTCTGCTCAATATTTCCAATTAGGTTCTTAGCTCCTGAACATATGCCACAGTCTTCCTCATGGCAGGTTATGTTTGGCATTTTACAAATGCTTTTAGACAGCTGCCACAAGTTTTTCTTTGTTTTTCAATCAAAACACACTTGATTAGCACCCGATATCATAAGTTTCTTATTACAGTCAATGGCACACGACCAAATGATGCATACAACATGCTTGAGCCAGCACACAGTTCTCTGGCTACCCTAACAACTTCTCAGCATTCTGTTCCTTCACACAGAAGTAGGCTTCTATTGAGTCAGAGATTATCATACATTTCAGAAAACTAACTTAACTTTCTTGTCTGCTCCTGATTTAATCAGATACGTAATGTTGCTTTTCATTTCAAGTAACAATGGAAGTTTGAGAAGAACAACAATAAAACCTACTTATAATGGTATCTCAAGACACCTGCACAGTTTTCCATTCCATACAAGTTTGCACATAACTCAAATAATTGTTAAGTAACACACATAATACAAATCAGTCCATGTCCTATGTGTCTATGTCTTTTTAATTCACACAAACAGAAATTAATTTTGTGTATGTATATTACTTACTTACTCATGGAGATGAGCCCTTCTTGAAGAGTGGCCAATTTTGCAGCTACTCAAGAATTTCCCACCATTTTATATTACACTATTTCTAAATATTACAAAATATGTTTTTTATTCCCCATAATCCATTAAAGTAGTCTGCAAATTATTTTGTGAATTTCTGGACTTACTCCTTGATATAAATTCATGTCATCTGTTATTATCTGAGTATATTTAAAATTACAATATTTTGGAAATTGGATATATTTCCAGCACAAGATGTATGTGGAGCTCCTGTTAGAAGGCTCTAGTCGGGGATGACCGGTCTGCTGACAGAAACAGACCCAGCTTCTGAAACATTGTGTATTTTAAACATATCCTAGATAGTGGACAATGTCCAACATAATATTTACATAATGGGTAGACCATTGTCATGAACCCTTAGATAATCATTAATTTTTCTCGGCTTGAGATTGGAATGTTCTACATTAAACAGATTCTGTGAAACGCAGTACTGCATAGGATTATGCGAATTGAAACACAATATTCTGGGAGAACGTTTACATTATGTTTTTGTTTTGATTTACATGTCTGGGCTAAATCACTTTCTGTGAAATGTAATTTTATATTGGTTATTCACTCTGTATTCGAGGAACCAGTGATATTATCTGATAAAGGCAGACTTCTATTCAATCCAGATTCTATATTATATAGGTTTTACTGTTTATTGATAATGTTTATTCCTCTCCCACGTAACTAAAGTTTTCTCTAAATGTCAACTGGTTTAAAAATAATTTTTGCACAGGTGTTTCCTAAATTTATGTGCCTACTGACGTAAGTAAAGATGGAGTCATGAGATGAATCATCACATGAATGGTCAGTTTCAGTACATTCATATTCCTTACTAAAAGGAATTGAACATTCATACTACTTAATTGGTTATGGAAATCAACAAATAATGTTACAGTTTACATCAAATAGGAAATTTGACTCAGAAGCTCACTGCAAGCATGCCATTTTGTTTAAGCACAAATACATAGAGTAAACATTTAAAGTATCCCTGTCATTGAGAACACAAAATTAATGATATGTGCTGAATTTGGATTCCTTTGTAACAATGTAGGTTAGGTTTGGGCATTTTGTGCATCCCTTCATGATAGTACAGGTTCAGCTTAGCCATCCCACACATTCTTTGTGACAATACAGGTCTAGCTTACCAGGCACAAGATAAATTGAAAGGGAAAGTTACTTTACTGCAGATATATCATATTGAGCAGCCAGGAGCTCACTAAGGCAGTGTCTACACGAGCGCACAAAATGCGTCTGTTGTAATGAACGTACTTTACTGAGGACACCACACAGTTGCAGAATGCAGTGTGCAGTTTTCTGTCTGCAATGGAGCCAGAAGAAAGCGTAGCATTTGCCTCTCTTGTTTATTTCAACAATGGACATCACAATGTTCGTTACAATGGACGGATTTTGTGCGGTCGTGTAGATGCTGCCTTAGTTGGAGTTGGTCCTTATACTAGATCACCATGCTTTCACTCCTGTCAGAAGCAGAAAAATATAACTTTGCTACTATATCTCTGGTTGAGGGGGTCTCTTTCTGAGTTAAATTGCTCACTCATCTGTGTTAAGAATGTGTGGAACTTAACCTTCAGGCCTCTAAATTGCCATAGGCCTACTCAAAAACAATGACAACTTTCATATATGGAAAGTTACAGAGCAACTGATCACCACATCAGTGGTATGGAATTGTTCCAAACGGTCCTGGGTTCGATTTCCAATAAAGTCACTGGATTTTTCAATTGACCTATCCTTCCAGCCGCACTATGGCCCTGGGGTTGACTCAACCTCTAACAGAAATGAGTACCAGGATCTTTCCTGCGGTTAAGGTCAGCTGGCGCGTAAGGCTGACAACCTCACCGCCATCTGTGGGCTGATTGTCTAGAGAATGTGGGAGCCTCGACATCTCACAACCCTATGGGCCTCCATGGCCTGTTACATGGATAACTTTACCTTTCTTTTTTTAACACCTTATTGGCTATTACATTACATTTCTTACCTTTGGTAGTGAATTTTGTTTTCTCAGCTTAGGGTTACTTTAATGTAGTTAATGTTGTAACAGCATGTTCTAGAGAAATGTCTTTAGAAACTTATCATATGCTTAATTCAGAACATCCTTTGTTAAATTAATTTTAACTTAATATAACAACCCTTTACTTTGTAACATTGACACTTGTTTTTACTTCCCTAGAAAAAAATAACATTTTTCATGTATATTCATATTCATATTCATGAAGTATAGAAGTATGAATTGTGGCTCTTATCAGCAGTACACTCTGGGACAAAGCTGTTGAAATAAGAAATGTGTCATCTTTTTTTGTCTTTGCCTGTAATGCAGTGGTTCCCAAATTACAGTTTACAGATGGCTGAGGAATACATACAGAGTGGTATTGAGTTTCATAGTGATCAGATCATTACTTATGATACTGAAATTCATAGCTGAATTAAAAGAGAGGCCATGTCATTGCTCAAGTTGCCCCTCTCAATCATCATTCTGCCATTGCTTCATATATATCTGTCACTGTCTTCCGAGATGTGTGATAGCCCTGACCAGGCAACACATTATCACACCCTTAGTTTTTTAAACTGTGGCTTTATCTCTGATCCAGCACTTTGCTGGTTACACAGTAAGAAGTCTCCCCCTCCAGAAGAACAGACATGCACCATGCTAATATTTTTATGAAGAAGGAACTACAGAATCACTAAAAAACATTCTGAGATTTAAAATTTAGTAATCACCTGCAAAGGTGTATAACTTAGGCTTTTAGAAACAAGCCACAGAATAGTCCTTTTTCCTGCTTTTGTAAACACTGCAGTTGTGCCATATTCATATTGGAAAACTTTCAATATTCCATGGAATTTACTCCCAGAAGCTGATAACTCAAGCCATGGAAACTAAGGCACCTGCAAAAGTGACTATATTTATCTGAGATATGAGCATAAATTTCTTACAGTTATCTAGTTCTCGTTATACATTAGCTCAGTATTTTTATGATGAAATGCTTGTGCACTCTGCACAGCAAACATGTCAGTCTAAAATTACAGCAAAACAAATATTTGGTAAGCCGAGACCTCAGTTACTCTTATGTGATTCTGAAGTGGAACATGCATTTGTTATTGCAGTTTGTGACAGTAGTGTTTTTTGTGTTTATTAATTTAATGCTGCTGATATATTACGAACTACTGCAAGCGTGAGAAGTAATGTTAAGAAGGACACATATTACTTCATTCCAGTTGGTTGGTTTGTGCAGAAATAACTACAGTTTTGAAGAAACCATATCTAGAAATTTGGTTGTAGACTTCTGAGGTGTATTTCAGAACTAAATTTCTCTTTACTGAATAATATTTGTTACTGAAAACAAAGCACAAAACACTTGTCTACTTTCAACATAGCAACAAGACTTTTGAGATCAGCATTATTTTGTGACCACTAATTATTATAACTCAAGAACCTTTGCTTCCAGTTACCCAGAGTTTTGCAGTAGAAACCTGGTCACAATCTACTATTTGCATAACATTTTTATAATCTCCATAAATATGAGGACATGTGAAAGACAAAAGCCGTGTAAAGAAATTCCCTGAAAATGAATTTCATTAATCTCCAGTGATGATAGTTCTATGAAACATCTATTTATTTCCAAAATTACACATACCTGAATGACACTTGAAATAAAGCCTTAAGTTAACACAGAACATAGGATAGTATTGTCCATTGCATCAGATGTGTAACTTTCAACTAATTGGAACTATGCAACGCTTTCAGACACAATCGCTTTACAATTATGCAGTCAGTTTCTGAGATATGGTACTTCAGAGCAATATACCACCTTATCTGCCTGGATAAGATGCACACATTTCTCAAACACCTAAAAAAAAAAAAAACTGCCTGTTTTTTTATTCTAGTCTTCTGTGTTGTGACACCGTGTAGTCTTGTAGGTTGATACGAACACTTCAGAGGAATCAGAGTAATCACTACAGTGAAAACCTCAAAATTTTTATGACTTTATATATTGTATCACCTGATGATGGCTCCGTAAGAGCCGAAACATGTTGCGTGGCTGTACTGTAAATTAGATAAACTCAGTTAAGACAAATGTGGAAGTGAGTTATTTATTTGATTCTTGTATTGACAGGTATATAAAAGTAGTATATATGTATATTACCACCATCATCACCAATATTTATTAATTTCTCATTTAATTTTGTCAGGTATTTCCATGGTACATAATATTTATATATTTTACCCATATTAGAAGCTATTAAATTTTGTATAACTGCTGTGTGAAAAAAAAATCTTAAATTTTTAAAAAGTGTGTTGTGCATTATATCCAAGGCACATTCAGTATGGTACTTATGCATGACCATTTGTGTGCATGGTTGTGCATGTTTGGCATGTGGAACGTTGCAGTGACCTTGGTTAAAATATTGCTGTTCTTTCACCCCCACTCATGCTGCTTACTTGTAGCCAAATTGGAATCCTAGGACAATGTTAAAGGTATGAATGTTGAAATTTTAGCCACTCTTTTACGTTTTTAAGGGTACAGTGTGTGCCTTGTAGCTCCCTATGTTGAATTTTAATTTCCCTGTAATTCAAGTTCTATTTCACTATTATTGATGCAACAGATTGTAATCCTCAAGTATTAATTAGGTAATTCAATTTTTTGGCAATAATTACATACTTAAAAACATAATAAATTCCACTATTCAAGCAAAACAATAGTTGCTTGGTGAACCTCTGAAGATTTATGGCAATGGTCAGCAAAAACCAGCCGCTGGGCCTGCTCAGTCCAGCAGCACTTTCAGACCGGTCAAATATGCTCAGTGCAATATACTAAGACTGCAACAAAACATATTTACTTTTGTTGAATTTAATTTTTATTGTCATATCCATTATGTACCCCACATCTTTTCTATACACAAATGGGAGTCATAAATTTTATGTCAGTAAGGATATATGGCCCATGAATCTCACCTAAGTTTGTGATATGTTTCACCAACCAAAATAATCGCCCACCCTGTTCTAGTATCATACTGTAGGCGTCCTTTTTCAATACTGCCCATTGTCAAAATTAAATAGTTATAAAGATATACAAAAATGTAGACTGGTTTGGGGGATGGCTCTGTCTTCCAGCAAGGGAAGACAATTGAGTGTACTGTAGAGAATATCTTGTTTGACAATGATTTAAAAACAAAATCATTTCCTCCTCCTAGAAACCAAAGCAGAGGTTCTTAATGCCTGGATAATATGATATGAGAAATTCAACACAGAGAGTTACAAAGTTTGTAGTTCATGTGGTGTTCATGCATTTTCCTAAATAACCTTTGCTGTTATAAAGTTTTGGACACAAACTCTGTTTATTATCTCCAGAAGTTTAATTTAATATTATTAAAGTGTTCATCTTACCCTTCCTCAAGTGATCTGTGTGCATAGTATAATGTTCCTGTCATTTGAATGTGTTTATAAGTCCTACATGACAGCAAAGAGTACTATCCATTTGGAATTAAAAGATTCCAAATTCTATATTTACTAAGATAAATTTATTGCTTTGTATAATAGTGCAATACTGGAATATTTATGTTCAGATAACTTATTGGTATAGAAAAATGTAATTAGAAATCAGTATTTTCAGCTAGTAATTATATTTGGATAACTTGGGTTAATTGGAGAGCAAAGGCAAAAGAGAGGGAAGGCTGGAGAAAGTTTCTAGAGCAGGCTAAGACCCACAAAGGGATGTAGTACTGCCAACAACAACAACAACAACAACAACAACAACAACAACAACAACAACAACAACAACAACAATAATAAATAGTAGAAAATTTAATTTTAGGTACATAAAATAGGCACAATTATTAATTTTTCAAGATTGCTATTACACAATTGAATTTCAGGTTTATAATTTATCAAGAAGGTATTTGTTATTTTACAATCTCCTGAGCCATGTATATTACACTGACATTAAAAATTTTAATAATTTACTGTGAAGTAAGTATTTAAATGTGTAAGAAGGTGGAAATATGCATTGACAAATGTAGTAAATGTTAGACTCTGCAAAACTACACCAATTTAGTCACATTTCAATTACTGAATTGTCCTCATATCTCTCTGGGGAAAAAAATATTTGCCTAAATTTCTACGGTCTACTTACAGAGCACATTTAATGTACATTTCCGTAATACATAACATCTGAGCTGTTGTGATAGTTTCCTTTTATAATTAGCTATATGAATTAATAATTTTTACTGTGTAGCTTTCATTACCTGTTTGTCTGAAGTATTCACCATTGAAAGTATGAGGGAAAGGAACTCAGTATTCATCTGTCTCAAACAATTTATCATTTTCATTCATACACATGCCAGTGTGGAAGATTTGGAAGCCATCAGCCTCTGTGACAACAGGCCATGCTGTCTACTTTTCAGGAATCTTTCATGCTTTGGATATGAAAGTAGCTTTTTCATTTATCTTATATCAAATTGGACAGCAATTATAAGTTCTTTACTGCTGAAAATAACATTCTAAAAATGATGTTGCATAATAATAAAGAGATGGTTGGAATTAATGAGTTTTTTAGTTTTGTCCATCATCTAGTATTCTGAATGAACACAACCTTCTGGAACACGGACTTCCATTCCTGGGGGAAGGATAGGAAGGCATCTACTCTGTTTTGCCCAATACAAAGGACAAATTTTCAATCACTGGACAAGCAAAGTCAGTCCCGTACATCTATACTTAGACCTGATATCAGGTTTTGCAAACAGAAGATAATAAGAAAATTCCCAATGAAAATTGTGTTCTTTTGGAATATATGACAGTGGACAAACAGCAGAAACTTTGGAATTCACTGAAAATAGAGAGTTCAATATTTACAATCAGAAAGATCATGCTGCGGAAACCACCTTTGACATCATTCCCTAGCACTACAGCCGGACCAGGACTTTGTGTTTGGACAGTGTGGAATGTTCTGTGGGGTCTCTTCTTTATCAGAATTGGCAATTTGGGTTTAATTTTGTAAATTTTAAATATATGGATAGATCATGGTTCAGGTCAATGCACGATACTTTCCTGTTGGATCGCTTTCACGGGGAAGAGCAATGAAGAGGTCAATAACAAACACCACGGATGCCCTTTATTACAAAGGCACAGATTAAATTCACTTGATGAAATGTTGCAAATTAGGCATGACAAAATATTGCTGCAATTTCTGATGTAAGAAGCAGGATGTAATATTAAGAGGACTTAAGTTTATCTTCAACCAAATTCTTTTAAATATTTATGTTTAATAATGTGCTGCCATGAAATGTGCCCTAAAAATCCAGAACGCGAATGGGGTAAAGATGCTTGCAGGAGTGCTGCGTACTTAAAATTTCAAGAACAGATGAGTAAGCCACTGACACAAAGTTCTCACAAAGTCATTGGTTTGTTTAAACAGAGTTATTTGGTGCTACATTAAAAATTTGGGTGCTGTTGGTCCATTTCCCAATGTCTGTTTGGCTTCCGGTTTCCAATAAACTTCCGATCTGCTTGTGCCTCGTTGTCCAGTAAAAAATTCTTCACAACCAAGACCATGCCCAAACATTTTCAAGTAACATCGCATAAGTTTGGACCAAGCAAGCAATGTAATAATTTTAAAAGTATTAAATTCTGACACAAACTGCCTCTGTGGTCTAGTGGTCAGAGTTCCTGCCTACCAATACAGAGGTCCTGGGATCGATTCCCGACGATGCCAAATTTTCTGAGAAGTAGTGGTTCTGGAACGGGGTCCACTCAGTCTCGTGAGGGTAATTGAGGAGCTACTTGAATGGAAAAGTAGTGGCTCCGGTCTAGAAAACCTAGATTAACGGCCGTGGGTGTCCGTTGCGCTGACCATGTGACACCCTCCATCCGCAAAAGTTGGCACTAACTTCGCCTATAAACGGCGGTCGCTCGGTCGGTACAGTTTGCTTGCGGACTACAGGCCACGAAGTTTGTTTTGTTTGTAAATTCTGACACATAATTCGAAAAACCCGATTACAAATACAAACATAAAGTAATCAATTTAATAAAACATTTCAATCGCCCCATCTTACGCATAAAATGTGATTAATTTTGCCTAAATTTTGGTCAGGCATGGATCAATTTTAATATGTAACCCAGCACTTTATGTGTATATGTTAAAAGGATACTGCGACTTTGGAACAATGAAGTAAATAAACTCCAAAACAGTGGCACGTTTGCCTTTAAAACAGTTTTCTAGAGAATTAGGGCATTGGAAGTTGTGTTTGGCATTTTTCAACATTCGCACTGCTATAGTTCCACTGCTGTCATGATAAAATTACACGTAATTTGCACTGCACTTGTGGTACACGTAGCTGGATAATAAGAGTACTACATGTTATGTGTGTGTGTGTGTATATGTATGTGTGCACCTTTAGTTCATAATGAAATCGATAAAATATGTATTTCATGAGTGTGAATCAGACCGAATTTAACTCATTTCAATTTTACCGCTGTTTTCTGTAAAAATGGAGCAGGGTAACTCAGTTCTACAATTTGGAAATTCTTTATTCCTCCCACACAGTGTATTTGTGAGTATAATAAGATTCTCACAGTAAACAGCAATTATTTCTGTCAACACCACTGACCAGTTGGTGCTTTTAATGAAGATGCATTGTGTTTTCTGTGAGGTAGGAACTAAATTTTTTATTATTTTGATTCATTTCAGTTCCTATTTTACAAAAAACACAATGCATCTGAATTATAAAGACTGATTAGTTAATGCTGTTCAAGGAAGTGGCTGATGTTTGTAGTGTGAATCATATGACACATATAAATACAGTTGCCAAAACAGATTCTTGTACTAAAACAGGTGGTACGTTTATATTTCTTAAACCTGCATAAGGAACCAAGGCAGGTCAGTCGGTATAGTGACAGGCTATGGTTTGAACAGTCCAGGTTCGATTCCTGGCAGGGACAAAGGTTTTTCTCTCCTGCACAGTGTTCAGACCAGGTCTGGGGCCCACCCAGCCTCTTATCCAATTGGTACCAGGGGTAACGTGACCAGGGTGTGAAGCCGAGCACTCCATCCAGTACCGAGGACAAGAATAGTGGAGCTATACCTCCACTCCCCATAGATTTTAATGTGTGGTGCTTAATCAATTAATGAATTTGATGTAAGTTGATAAAGAAAGCCCACAGACAAGGCAAGGAAGAAAGATTCTAATAATTTTTGCAATTTTCAATGTTTGAAAATGAGGGTGTGTGGCTCCTATTGAGTTACATTATTTGGCATTTCGATAATTTTCATTGCTGTAGTACAGTTTCCAAGAATCATACTTCAAGCCCTCATAATGAGGCTCTTTCTAAAAAGATCAACACCAGATGTTCAGTCTGTAATACTGCAACCTTCTGTATACGGATCCATACTAATAGATCCTATAAATCAGGTATGTCAAATGCGTCGATTGCGGGATGATTTTTGGTCAGTCTCATAGACCTATAAGGAAATTATACGTGAAAAGCATGTAAATTCACTTGTAATATAATATGATTATATTCAGATTTTGAAGGGAAAATACGTGTTAAAGTAGTCTGTACTTTCAATGTATGTTGCTTTTACAACAAGCATCATGTGTTGTGCTATTTTTAAAAATATTTCTTCTTAAAGCGAGGTACGGCAATAGGAGGGGTAGATCACTGGCAGTTTTGACACTAAAATGTCGATCACAATCTGTTTGAAGTTGGACACGCCTGCTACAAATAATGCTTTCAGAGAGGCAGAACTAACCAATTTTGCACCTGGAGTAAGATGTGGAACTTACACCTACTATCAGCTTCTCTGTAGAACAAAGAAACAAAACTGTGACAGAAACTTCAATGACTACCGTCTTGTTCCTATAACAATTGGTAGCATTTCACTCTGACAGTATTCAGTGAATGTGGCCTCTTAAGTGGACACAAGGCAGTTGTCTCATTTGGCCCATTTCATTTCCATCTCTTCTGACAAAAGTATACTCTTTCAAAATACATATATATACGTCAAGAATACATACAAGTTTCTGCTGCTCTATATTATTCACAATGAATGTATTTATGAAATTAATATTAAATGCAGGGATCGATTTTGGGAGCTGACTTCGAGTCATCCCTTGGGAGACCAGGTAGTCCTGGTCCAAAGGGTGAACCTGGAATAGCTGGTATGCCTGGAGCACCAGGAGAGAGGGGCGTTCCTGGAAGCAAGGGAGAGCGAGGAGACCCAGGACTGAAAGGTCCCAAAGGTGACAGGGTGGGTACAAACAAATGAAGATATTGCACATCACAGCACTGTAAAGTATTATTTGTGTAAAACACTTCTGAGGGTGTGTGTACCTCAAATAAGGGATATTATGGAAGAAAAGCCCTGTCAGTGCAATGAGATCTCTGGTATGGTGATTTCTGGCCCAACAGTATGCTGAAATAGGTGGGTGGACAATGTCAGAATGGATCTTAGATGGGATTACTCTTGTTACTTGTTAAAAATAAGGGGATTTCATTCCCCTATTCTGCATTATACCTTTCATGATACAAACATTATATATATACTGTATATATCGTGAGGTATTCTGACAACATTTTAACAACTGGTCCACATATTCAGTTGCCAATTGACAATTTTTATTAGCCTGCTTTCCAGACAGGAGGAGCCAGGCTTGCTTACTTTGTAGCAACTGACCAGGCCAAACTTACTTCTAAAGCACTTTCATTATCTTTTCTGAATATCTGGGTACAGGTTTGGCAGAACTGGTGTAAACTGGCTCCAGTTCACATGCATTTTGTATAGATGCATGCCACCAGGGAAGAAGACATAGTTTCTGAAGATGGATATAAATCTCATATATTTTCAGCCTCATGTATTGTATTACCAGAATACTGTAACTTAGTCATTGCGCTCTCAGTACCTGTGTTTGAGAAAATGTGTCGAGAACCTGAGAACTTCTCGAACAAGATGTGTTTACATATTGCACAGTGCTCAGTAAGGAGGTCTTAAGTTAATATAAATAAATAAAATCTCTGTGGCTTTACTCCGGAAGTGAACTACACTGACTGAGCAACCACCACTCGTCGGTGAAGTTAGTGCCCCAGGGCCGTTAATTTCAGTTTTCTAGACTGGAGCCGCTACTTTTCCATTCAAGTAGCTCCTCAGTTATCCTCACAGGGCTGAGTGGACCCCGTTCCAGACGTACTACTTCTCAGAAAATCTGGTAGCGCCGGGAATGGAACCTGGGACCTCTGGATCTGTAGCCAGGAACACTGACCACTGGACCACAGAGGCATACATTTCATTTATCTCAATCCCTTATTAGTGAACATAACTAATAAGTGTGTTTGTTTTTGGCAGGGACACCAAGGGCCTCAGGGAGCACAAGGTTTCAAGGGAGAGCCAGGTTCACCAGGAATTGATGGGTTACCAGGCTTCCCAGGGGAAAATGGACGAGATGGAAGCAAGGGACAGAAAGGTAAGTAACATTTTAACATTAATTAAAATACCATCATGTTATTGTCAGAAAAACAGTGAATCTTCATTTATAAAACTATTCCTGAAATTGCATACAGTGGCTAAATTTCTTTTGTGAGAGTTGTTATTAGCATAAACTGTTTCTTTTCCTCCTCTTCCCCCTCCATCATCCTGTATCTGCTTCTTCCCATATTCTTTTTCATCTACTGGGGGCATGCGGTAGTGTAGTTGGTTGAGGCACTATGCTACAAGCCGAAAGGTCGCGCGATCGAATCCCAATGAGGTGGATTTGTTCAACTGACCTAATCCTTCCAGCCGCACTATGGCCCTGGGGTCGACTCAGCCTCTAACAGAAATGAGTACCAGGAATATTCCTGGAGGGTAAAGGGCGGCCGGCACATAAGGCTGACAACCTCACTGCCATCTGTGAACCGATTGTCCAGATGATGTGGGAGCCTGGATGTCTCACAGTGCTATGGGCCTCTACAGCCTGTTACAGCGATAGCTTTACATTTTCTTTTTTTACATTTACCACTTACACATATGAAGTTCAGAACCAAAGAAAATGGGCCAGTGTGATATTTTGATTATTTAAAGAGACCTCTTATTCTTATATCTCTCAAGCACTGTGACAAACCATGACCTGACTACCTTTTTTTTTTATTGCTACTGGGGTGGGACTAAGTCCTTGTACTGCGGCCATTTCTGGCCTATTGTACCAGCCCCAGATGATAGGTGAGGGTGATTGTGGAGCAATTGGTGGAATGAAGATTGGCAGGGGGAACCGAAGTACTTGGAGAAAACCTGCCACTTTGTCCACCACAAATCCCACTTGACCAGACCCGGGATCGAACCCGGGCCGCCGCGATGGGAAGCCAGTGACTAACCGCTTGAGCTATGGCGCGGTCTACCTGACTCCCTTACTTCTGCAGCAGTTATTGAAATGTTCCATTTACGTAAAAGAGCAAAGTTTATAGGCAAGAAATTTCCTTACTATGAAGGTGTTAATGCTCTTATTCAATATGTTCTAGGTGAAGCAGGTGAGCCAGGGAGACCAGGGTCCCCTGGACCTCCTGGGCCCCCAGTAGTGTCTTTATACCATCCAGATGAAGGAGACTTCTCAGGCTCAGGGTTAGATATAGCAGGTGAGTCTGATATTTTAATCTTTGATTTGTAGCCCCCCAGAACATCGCTAATGATATACCACATTACACAGTAACATGTCCCAGAAGGCAGTTATCTTTATAATCACTTCTGTAAGAACCTCAGACCTCACTAAATCTTACTAAATCATCCAGTTTTATGTACATTTACCACAAAGTTACTTCCTTCAGAATGTATAATCTCTTAAGAAAAACTAAGCTTACAGGGCATTGATATACACTTCATGTCTGACTGAATTGTGAAGAAACTGTAACTCTTTCTTTCAGGAACAGCATCAGGTCTGAAAGGGGAGAAAGGTGATATGGGCTCAGCAGGTGAGAAAGGTGACATAGGACCCAAAGGGGAGAAAGGAGACAGGGGTGGTAGTGGGTTGCCAGGCATTCCAGGAGCCAATGGCATGCAGGTGTGTATCAAAATGTATCTGTTGGTCACTGAAGGATTTCTTATTAAAGCTGAGAGAGATTATGGAAATCTTTCAGCTGTCAGAAACATTTTTCATCTTATGTCTTCATGACCATCAGATTTCAACAGACTTTCAGTTACCACTTTCTCGTCTACATGGTTACCCCCTCTTGGGTTTCATTTCTTGCTTGTTGCCCATTTCCAGATCTTATAGATCTCAAAGTGGGTGGCAAGCTTCTGGAACCCAAAAATACACTAACTCTGACAAGGGAACTGAAATATTTGTTGAAGGTTTTCCATCTTGACAATTTATGCAGCATATTTCTACAAGTCAAACTAAATTCAGCTGCAAAAGTGCAAATACAAGAGCTACATTTATCATAGCTCAAATATGTCCTTAGCAGCTAGTTTTCAGATACCTTCAATCTGAGAAACGAAAGTTTTACACCAATGCAAAATAAGAGATAAAGCTAGTGTCATACTATATCACACCTTATTCCAAAGATAACAATGAAGCTGACTCAAGTGATAACACTGCTGACTTGTATTCTGGAGGTCAGCCATTCACCAACCATCCTGAGTGAGGCTTCTGTGGTTTTCTTCACTCTCTACAGGCTAATGCCAGGAGAGTACCTTGAATTATGCCATGACTGCAGCCTATCTAATTCATATCCTGTGATGATGCTATACAATTTGTTATACTGGAAGCATCTCTCTGTTACAGGGATCAGCAGGTGAGAAGGGTGAACCAGGAGAGGTGGGAGCTGTAGGTCCACCAGGCTCCCATGGCATGAAGGGTGAAAGAGGAGAAAGGGGACCACCTGGACTTACAAGCATTCCTGATATGGAGGGAGAATATGTCACAATCAAAGGAGAAAAGGGAGATCACGGGAAGAGAGGTCGAAGGGGTAAACCAGGACCCCCAGGCCCCCAAGGTCCTCCTGGAAAACCAGGGACAATAGGAGAAATGGGGATGCCAGGATGGATGGTAAGTTCACAATGTATCTGTAAGCCAAAGTCCTCTGTTACACACAGCTGTTTGTAAGCCCTTAATCTTAGAAGCCTGAAATTCATCTAAATATTTACAATGAAGAAAGCAGTCTTCTGGTATGTGGCACCGTGTAGATGTGGTATTAACCAACATTTTGGAGAAACGTATCGCCTCCATCTTCTGGGTAGAAGGAAAATAAGAAATCCGCAAGCGAAGAGACTGTGAGAACCGGTACAACTGAAACGTCGGTTAACACCATATCTACACGGTGCCACATCCCAGAAGACTGCTTTCTTCATAGTCACCGCCGTGAAAACCTCAAATCTCAAATCTTACATAAATATGTATAGTTCCTATCTCACGGTAAACATGCAGTTTTAATCCTGTTGCGTTTCGGGTTCTCAGTGTGCTCACTATGAAGAGTAGTATGATCTGGTATGTGATGTCATGTAATGTGGTGTACCAGGTTACATGGCATCACATCCTGGTTTAGTGCTGTTTGTGATGAAAATCACTCAAAAACTATAAACATACTGTGGGAAAAAATGATCTTTTTTAATGTTAAAGGAGTAAGCACTGTGACATAGAATCTTGTGTTAGTCACTGGAATCTAACCTAGAAAGTCACAGGTGAAACCACTCACAACAACTGAAGAAGGGTACATTGCTTAGACACGCGGACGACACCCCCTTATGAGGTGGAATTAGGAGTTTTTTATATAATTAAAAATGTTAACGATATTTAGTTGATTTTCAGTGGATTGAACTGTAACATGTGAGATTAACGCACAACAGTTGAGTGCAATTGTAACATTTTAATTATGAAATGTTCAGTCATGCGCGTGTGGAATGGACAATACCCAGTGCAATGTAGCAGGTTTAGCATACTGGGACACCCGAGGATGGCCATTTGGGGCCGAAACATGTGTTAACAGCAAAAGCAAATGTGAATGAAGAAATAAATAGTTGCATTATTGCCAGAAAATTGTATGTAAATAAGGTTGAATACAGTAATGCAACAGGATGCTTAAATGCAAGATTGAAACCGACAGCCACTACCAGTATAATTAGCACTATCTGCAATCAGCGCATGCAGTGCTCTATAATCTCAAACAGCATCAGTACAATTGCATTGTATATGGATATACCAGAAAAGGCATTTATTTTCGAGAATATTGTATTTCAGCATCATCCATCCATCCATCAGTAATCTGTCAGACGACAGGTCCACAGTCTCTTCCAAAACAGTTCCTCCACTTAATGCGATCTTCTGTTTTTGGAAAGAGACCATCCAGGAAAAGTGATAATGTGGTAGTTTTTCCATTTGCTTTCCACATCGCAGTACAGCAGCCGTTCAAACCACTCTGGTCACGCCTGTTGCTATACGAACTTGAACCATCTCGAGCATCATTTGCTCTGTGCTTCAAGTCGCTGCTGATGACGCTGCTTCCGGCATACTGTGTGCAAAAACTTCTTATTGGTTCCGTCACCACAATTCATTTATAAACGTTGTATATTATTTGACATGTTTTGGCTCTTTATGGTCACCATCAGGTACGCCCACTCTCTACTTTTGCTGCTGTTTTCCCCTACACTAGCCAATGTTTAAAATTGGGGGAGGCCATACATGTTATTTGTCAATATTAATGCAAGCGTAACTATAAAACATTAAAATACTAAATTATTAAATTGTTGTGGTGTAATTAAACATTAAACATAGAAGCATTTGTTTTAAATTTCTTAGTGCAATAATATATACTTGTCAGTGAGACATATGCCATTGATTGCAGTAATGTAGATCTGCAATGATTCTGAAATTAAATTTTATTTTCCTTTTTGCAATCCAAGAATTTAAAGGTATGTATGTTCCAGTTTTATTAAATACTACATTTCAAATAAGATTAACTGTCATATATTGCTCAGCATTTGTATTAACATGGGGGTTCTTTATATGAAACCCATCTGGGGACTGTTTGGACTGGAGACCATTAAAATATTACCAATTGAAGCAAGTTGTTTGATTCAATGTTCTTACTTCATGAATACTACTTCACTGAGTCCATGGAAAATTGTGTCATCCACACAACCATGTGGTCACCTGAAACCAGCCGTATTCACTAGTAGTGCCACAGAGGGTTTCAAACAAGCCAGGCATCTGGCTCTTCCCCCCATGTTTTGGTAAGAAATCAGAATTGAAAGAAATGTGGAAGTATACCAGATATTGTTACCAAAGAAAATATTTTAATTATTTTGAAAAATTATTCTCTCTCTCTAAAGATTCATAAAAACAGAGGCTTAANCCCCCCCCCCCATATCACATATCTTGTCCATAGATGCTTTTTTAATGAACTACGGAATTCTCAGCTCTATCCTTGTGTGTTTCTTCTCTTTTTTCCATTATTTCTGTTTCTTGACTTTGTCATGTGTAATTTCCATTTCCTTTCCCCTTGTTTTCTTGTCTCAGTCTGTCATAAACATGCAAGTATTGCCTTATGCCATTCTGTCACATGTTTCAGGGCTCTCCTGGTCGACCTGGAGTTCCTGGTCTTCCTGGACTCAAGGGGGAGAAAGGCGATCCGGGAGAGCTACCATTCAGCTTAAAGGTAAGGTATATCATGTGTACTGCTGGTTGCAGAGTTGTTTATGTGTGTTTCTTGTAACAGTGCTCATCAGTAAGTTCCTTTGGCACAAGAAGTGCTTCAGCCAATTGATTATCTCATTTTCTATGATTGCCATATTCTTGCATGTGATGCTGAGTAGTTTGGTGACTACATACCAGCATTTCCGACAAAACTGTTGCCTCCAACTGCAGGGTTAAGGAAGTGAGGCAAGTCAGAAGAATGTAAGCAAGCAAGTTTTTTTTTTTTTAAAGTTTCTTGGGGTGGGGTGACACTGAGTTCACTTAGTATGTCAGCCACTAATTGGCTTATTCTACCAGCCCCGGATGATAGATTATTAGTGTGGAGCAGTCAGTGGAATGAGAATTGGCATGGGAAACCTGCCTCAGTGCCACTTTGTCCACCACAGATCCCACATGACATGACCTGGACTCAAATCCGGGCCACCAAAGCAAAGGTTGGAACCAGGGTTGTGAACAAACTGTCACCATCATTGTCATCATGTTTATCATCCTTTCCAGTACTAGGCCTACTGAGACCTGTTACAGATATTACAGAGCTGAATGCTCCCACCATTTCAGTCCTTCCAGACTTCTTTTGCCTTTTGGTTGATAATTTAAGATCCTTTTGGAATGCTGTCAGAGTTGTTGCATCACAGCCGAAGGAAATGCTGGTACACAGAGTCTGTATTTAACAATGCTACCCCCATACTGCCACTCTGTGTCCAGTAATCAGTTAAGTGGGACTTACAATTGCTTTCCAAGTGTTACATAAATAGAAATGGACTAAAAGTCGTGAAGATAACTGAAGCACACTTAACTGTAAGGAAATTTGTTGCATATGTTACATTATTGTCTTTCTGAAACATCTCTGAGGGGATGTCATACCTTGAGTAGGCAATCTTATGGAAGAAAACCCCTGTGTAGTCAGTGAGACTTCCAGTATGGCGGTTTTGCTTCCCACTGTTTGTTGAAAATAGAATTATGACATGACAATGTACATCACTGTCGGAAGATGACATACCCTCAAAGATGTTTTAGGTGCTTACTTACTTACTTATGGATCTGCGCCCTTCTTGAGGAGCTGCCAAATCTGCAGCTTCTCACGAATTTCCCAACATTTTATGGAACCCAAAGGTTCATTATCGTGTCCACAAGAGCCTTACACTGGTCCCTATCCTGAGCCAGACCAATCCAGTTCATACAATCCCATCCCATCCTATCTTTCTATGATCAATTTTAATATTGTCCACCCACCTATGCCTTGGTCTTCCCAGTGGTCTCTTTCCTTCTGGCTTTCCCACCACTATCCTATATGCATTCCTCTTCTGCCCATTCATGCTACATGCCCTGTCTACCTCATCCTCCTTGACTTGATCATTCTAATTATACTTGGAGAAGAGTACAAGTTATGAAGCTCCTCATTATGCAGTTTTCTCCAACCTCCTGTCACTTCATCTCTCTTCAGTCCAAATATTCTCCTCAACACCCTCAGTCTATGTTCCTCCCTTAATGTCAGAGACCAAGTATCACACCCATACAGAACCACAGGCAAAATTATAGTTTTCTATGTTCTAATTTTTATGTTTTTGGACAGTGGTTAAGAAGACAAAAAGTTCTGGACTGAATGGCAGCAAGCATTACCCGAGTTCAGTCACCTCTTAATTTCCTCCTCAATCAGGTTTTGATTTGTTATCGTCATTCCCAAATATCTGAACTGTGTCACATTTTCAAAACACCTGTTTCCTGTCTTTATGCCATGATTTTGCCCTGCATTTTGGTGACGAGACAGCAACATATAGTTAGTTTTCTCTGTGTTTACTCATAGACCAACCTCCTTACTTGCTTCAATTAAAGTATGTGTGTTTTTCTTTATGGTATCTACATTATCACCTAGTAGATTCACATCATCGGCATAGGCCAACAGCTGATGTGTCCTGTTCAACACAGTTTATTATATTTCAGGCTAAAGTAGAAAAAGGAGATAAAGGTGATAGAGGTGATCCTGGAGTTGGGATCATTGGACCACCAGGTCCTCCCGGCCCCCCGGGTCCAGCTACGCATGGTGAACTTGACGGCATTAAGTACATTCCAGTTCCTGGACCTCCGGGACCTCCAGGCAATCCAGTAAGTGGTTATGATCAGAGTATGTCTTTTCTGTGCTTATTCCTCAAAACAACTTGAACTCTTCCTCCGCACAGATCATCTATATTACATTAGTAGACTCATGGCCACCCAAATGATTGAGGTGAATTGCTTTTGTAGGGTCTGAGGTTCATGGCAGTGGTCATGAAGAGTTCTGTCTTCTCAGATATAACACTGTGTAGTCTGTTGAAAATCAACTGGCATTTCAGAGAAGCGTATTGCCTCCATCTTCATGGTCAAAGAAAATGCCAAGCAAGACATCACCATGAAGCAGGGAACAAGCACAGACTTTGACACTTGAGGTGGACGTGATATGCTTCTCCTGAACATCAGGTGACGTTCAGTGGACTACACAACATTATATCCCAGAAAAAGGAGCTCTTCAACATATTCTTTGTTCAGAGAATATGCATTGGTGAATGAATTTTTAATTTGATGGGCATGACTTGGCATAATTTTTCAAGCCCTAAACCTACTGTATATTTCATTCAACATTTCTGTGTCTAGATCACAAAAAAGCATTTGTGGGTAAAGAAACATTCCTGTCGAAACCATGTGCGCATTTTATATAAACTGGTCATTTCTTTCTATATTTTTTATGTTCGTAATTTCTCGCTCAGGAGCTTCCAAAGTTTGATTCTTTTATTATTAGGACATACATGATTTTGTGAAGGAGATGTCTGTTCTACAGATTTTACTAATATTAAAATAAAAGTACGGCAGTGGAAGCTGAATCACTGGGTGCACAAAAGAGCAAATTTCATTGTCTACTTGCTGCAGTGAAACCTGGGAGAACTACGCCTCTGCTTATATGGCAATAGTATGTAGTGTACTCCCGATTGTCTGTGAGCCACTTCAGGTATAGTTGCTTCCCTCTATAGTACCTATTAATTTTAGTATGCCCATCTTACCGTATGCATGCAAAAACAAGAGAATCAGGGGACTGATCTTCATGAAATCAAATGTTGAAGAATTTTATTAAAAATTGTCACGATATTTCACTTTCCATTTAGATCAAATAATTTTAGCAACCATTTTACATGAAGACTTACATGCATTCCTGTATCTTAAGTGTAAGGTAAAGGTAGAGGTGTCCCTGTGCTTAACTAATTAAGCACTACACTATGAAGGCGTTTGGGGGAGTGGATGTATAGATCCACATTTTCTTGACCTCGGCACTAGTTGGAGGTGAGTGGTCAGCTTCACGTCCCGGCTGCTTAACCCCCTGGGAAAAGCCCCCGGTATGCCAGTCTGGACAATTAGAGAAGTGAAAATTCTTGACCCTACCAGGACTCGAACTTTGACCCCTCAGTCATCCAGCCCATAACCAGTCACTATACCGGCTATGTTATCCTGGCTCTTAAGTGTAACTTGTTAAAAAAAATTTCTGAAAGGAAGAATGTTTCATACAAAAGTTGTAAATAAAAATGAACCTCACATTTTATGTACTTACAATTTTTCTGTAATTCTTACAGTTGTAAAGATAATTAAATAAATGTGATGCTGTGTGTGCTTTTCCACATTTCCAAGGAAAAACCTTGGATTATCACTGTTCATGTATCTTTTAGATGGAACCTAGCCCCTAGCATTGCGTCTGTGGTGACAGGGCCAACCAAGATGGATATAATGGATTACTAAACAGTAGTGCATATTTGTTTGTACACTGTGTAATGATTTGTAAGTAAGGCAATTCAACGTCTAGTAAGTCCAATTACCAATCCAAACCCCATGTACAGTCACTATCATGCAACAACATGCATGAAAATATGATGCATTAATGAATCCATTTTTCATGTGAATCTTTATCAAGTCAGTGTTTTTCCTTAGGATTGTAGCTCTTGTATCATCTCATTGCAGGGTGCCCCCGGTCCACCAGGTGTGTCTCTGATGGGTCAGAAGGGTGAACCAGGTGCTCCTGGGTCAGGAATGAGTAGAGGCATTATTTTTGGTGATCCTTCAATGACTGCACCTCCTTCAGGTTTTAACAGAGCAGGTGAGGGTATCATGTATGGCCGTCCACTAACGTTACTTTCTTAATTTCGCAAAAAGGAATTATTAAGCATTTCATTCTGCCCACTCACTACTCAGAGAGGTTACTGAACCTCAGGGTCTGCCAATATTACTGACATATGCAGATCCACTACTTTATGGTATAAGAAAAAACAAAATCAGTGAATCAGATTGATGTATTCATAAAAATTACCTACTACTTAGAAATGCAGAGTTAAAAGTTGTCCCTGTGCCTATGCCATGAAGACATATGGGGGAGTGGAAGTATAGCTCCACCATTCTTGACCTGCGCACTAAATGAAAGTGAGTGGTCAGCTTCACACCCCTGTTGCTTTACCCCCAGGGAAAGAGCCCCTGGTACTCATTGGATAGAAGGTTGGATGTGCCTCAGTGCTGGTCTGGACGACGTGGAGAAGAGAAAAATCTACTCCTGCTGGGGTTTGAACCCCAGCCATTCAGCCTAAAGCTATACTGACTCAGCTATCCTGCTTGGAGATAATTTCTAGATCAACACATATATCAGAAAAAATTAAATATAGTTCTGTTTCAGTTCAGAATCTTTCATCTTGTCTGAAATCTCTGAAATCGTGAGCAACTGCAATGTTCAGGACTTTTCCACCTGTTTCAGTCTTCAGGTTATGTGAACCTCTCCCTTCTTCCTTCAGGAAGATAGCTTCTGAGAAGTCTGATTAGTTGCCATTCTTAAAACTTGTTCAAAATATTTCAGTTTGTGTTCTTTTACTTCTCATAGTTTCAATGTATTTAGTTCTTGTCTAATGTCTATGTTTCTCTGTGTTGTCCATTATTATATAGCCTGCCACTGACCTCAGGAATCTCACTTCAAAGGATTTTACCTGCTATACTGAAATGTAAAAATAAAAAATATACAGAACTACAATTCTGCCTGTAGTTTTCCATGGGTGTGAAACTTGGTCTTTTACATTAAGGGAACACATAGACTCAGTTTATATGAAAACAAGATGCTGAGGAGAATACTTAGACCCACAAGGAAGTAACAGGAGGCTGGAGAAAACTGCATAATAAGGAGCTTCACTATTTGCACTCCTCAGTCTACATTGTTGGAATGACTAAATTAAGTAAGATGAGATTGGCAGCTCCACATGATAGGTGAGGGTGATTGTGGAGCAATTGGTGGAATGAAGATTGGCAGAGGAAACCGAAGTACTCGGAGAAAGCCTGCCCCAGCGCCAATTTGTCCACCACAAATCCCACTTGACGAAACCCGGGCCGCCGCAGCAGGAAGCCAGCAACTAACTGCTTGAGCTATGGCCATATGCCCTCTGCATTTAAAAGTTTGAGGCTCTCGTTTGGTAACGGAAACTGATTCCGAGCATGATGTACATCCATTTGTTTCAACAAGGAACTGCACTGTTATTACTGAGACCACACCTCAGGGTATATTAGTAATATAAGAGAGTGCTTTTTGTAATATCTTAATATGTTTGCTTTTAATGCTGCTAAAGGAAGTGTACGTGGAAGCTTGGAAGAGCTTAGGGCTCTGAAAGAACTGACACAACTCAAGGATTTAAAGGGTAACTTATGCAGGGCCACTGTATACACCGAGCAAAGTGGGCAAATATGTCGTCTCCTTAATTTTAGACACCCCCACTATATAAAATCCATTTGAATCCGTAGCATTTAAGTGACCGACATTTTATTTTTGTTTACACAATTTCAAGAGTTTCTAATTGCTAAAATTAGTTTAATAACCAATATATACAGCAAGTATTTTATGAATATATCAGCAGGTGTTTGTTTCAAGATCATGAGTTCTAGTTCAGTGTTGCATTTCAATACAACGTTCAAGGTGTTACAGAGCCCACTACTGTTATTATTTTCTTCAATTCTTCAAACTCAAGTTCGTCTGTGTATACTGTACATATATAACAAATATTATAGAACAGTTCAACAAGTGATTGTCTCTTCATATAATGACATCCCACAAAAAGTTTCAGTCATATTGACTCTCATCATGTGGTATATACCAGTAATTTGCATATAAAGACTGAAACCGAAGTACTCGGAGAAAACTTGCCCCAGTGCCACTCTGTCCACCACAAATCCCACTTGACCAGACTCGGGATCGAACCCGGGCCACCGCGGTGGGAAGCCAGTGACTAACCGCTTGAGCTATGGTGCGGCCTTCAGAATATTAATAATCATGCTGAGTAGCGTGCTTTCATATTAGCAATGTTGCTAGTTCAGGTAATCCTTCAGATAGTTAGTTAAGTAGAAACATTTTAAATATTTCACTTAAAGGTCAAAGTATCATACCTGCTTTTCTCATTAACATTTCCAAATTCTATTTAGTGTAGGGATCTTAGTTATTTTGAGGACAGTGTTACATGATAGTTAAAAATGTTTTAGGTTCATCTGGCATGAATCGGCCGTCCTCTGGCGGACCTCATCATTCCACGGAGAGTGGACCAACTAAAATAGTTCCTGGTGCTGTCACATTTCAGAATACAGAAGCCATGACCAGAGTAAGTGGATCATAAGACCCTTTCTTGGAATACAATAGGTCAAATGCTGCAAAAGCCAACAAATTATTTTTTTAATGAAATACATTTTGAGTACTGTGTATCTTACCACAGTGGCAATGCTCTAAGCTCATGTTTGGGAGATTGTGGTTCAGATCTAAGTGAGGGACTAGCTATACATGTCTTACCTCAGTTCGTCTAAGCTATTGCTGGAATATGACCTTGATTAAGCCATGACTGCTTTCATCCTAATCCTATTCTGTTCATCTGTCATTGTATAGTCTAGCTAATGACAGAACTGTAAAAGTAATCCACATAAAAAGTAGATCTGTATAATAAAATCAGAATTTATGTTATTGTATATAAAACTTTGTGTTGGGATTAATTATTCACAGTGTCATCTTTTGGACTGTGATACCATGGAATAATCTCTGAAGATGGCAGCAACAAGTTCATTTGAATTGGTGATATCCTCCAACAGGACAATGTCAAACCAAAGACCACAGTCTAAACCCTCAAATCTCATGAAACAGACACTTCGCACATCATGAACTGATTATATTGGCTTGGCATATTTGCATTAAAACGGCCACAGCTTAAGACAGCAGCTAAGTGTTAATTATGACAGGTCTGTCAGTAAATGATATCAAGTTGGATACACTGATCTTTAAAGGAAATAACAGGCTTTCATGATATCTATACCTCAGATCATTTGAAGGTCATCTGAGGAAGTCCTGTGAGAATTTCCATGAAACTGTACTTCCACTGTCAGCCTTGGAATTTCTAGCAGGTAGTTCTATGGCAGGGCTTGGCATTTAAGGGGTTAAGTCTTATAAATTAATTTACATTACATTACATTTACTAGTATTATGTTACAAATTAAATGATTATAAGAAATTTATGATTCAGGTATTTTAAACCATGCATGCATGCATGCACGCACGCACGCAGATATATATGAATCGTAAACTTCCCTTTAATGTTGTACACCTCCTGAAGATGGACTTGTATGACTGAAACATGATGGGGCCTTAGCAACATATAATCAACATAAGGAAATGAACCAGATTTACTTAAAAGGTAAAGCTATGCCTGTAAGAAGCCCATAGGTCTGTGAGACATCAAGGCTCCCATGTTTTCTAGACAACTGACTCACAGGTGGCGGTGAGGTTGTCAGCCTTACACACTAGTCATCCATTACCCCCAGGAAGATCCCTGGCACTAATTTCTGTTAGGGGCTGAGCTGACCTCAGGGCCATACTGCGGTTGGAAGAATTATATCAATTGAAAAATCCAATGACCTCATCGGGAATCAAACCTGCGACCTTCCGGCTTGTAGCACAGTGCCTCAACCAACTACGCTACCATATGCCCCCTAGATATGCACAGATTCTAATTTACATGTCACTGTCATATAGGCAGTCTACTGGAAAGATGTAGCCTATCAAATTATTTTACCATGTTAGAAACTTACTGTGAAGGAGTGAGGGAAGCTACAGCATCCATTAAGATATTAAGCTACAAGTGTCCGTGTTTCAAGCCAGAATATGTCTATACCATTACAGTTACTTCCCACCAGGGGCAGTGCAGTCAAGAAAATGGTGACATACGTACAGAAAGCAAAATGTGTTCTGTGGTTTAAGGAAAGCAAATCTGTGAAACAAATGAAGCAGTAAAAATAATTTGTGCTCACTGTGTATAAAGAGAATGGAAGTGCTGAAGGAATTTCAACATCTACATATTAATTGGCTCTTTTCTTTTTACAGATGTCATCAGTAAGTCCAGTTGGGACTATAGCTTATATAATTGATGAAGAAGCACTTCTGGTCAGAGTCAACAATGGTTGGCAGTATATTGCGGTAAGCTGTGCTGTTTTGTGTCTCCCTGTCCCTTTATTTGTACTATGAAAAATACATAGTAATGCAATACAGATCTCGGAGAAGAAGAAACATTTGAAGACCTGGCAGAAGGTAGTCAGATCAGTAGTTTGACTGGAAACAGGTACCAGTGGCCTAAAACTTGACATCATACAGAAGAAGAAACATTTGAAGACCTGGAGGAAGGTAGTCAGATCAGTAGTCAGACTTGAAACAGGTACCAGTTGCCTAAAACTTGACATCATACAGAAGAAGAAAGATATTGTTCAGTTTCTGCTGATCTCACTCACACACAATCTAACCAACCCTTTGGTGAAATAGACCCAAAGCCTGGCCATCGGCCATGTTCCTGAGTAGGCTCCAGGCATCTCCATCCTCATTGCACTCTCCCAATGATTGTATGGCCACTTTCCTAAACATGTCCCCATCAAAATTTTATGTGCAGTTCATATCCTAGCTCTTCTCCATAATTAGAATGATGAAATCAAGGAGGATGACACGGGCAGCACATGTAGCACAAATGGGGGAGAAAAGGAATGCATACAGGATACTGGTGGGAAAGCCAGAAGGAAAAAGCCCACTGGGAAGACCAAGATATAGGCAGGTGGACAATATTAAAATGGATCTCAGAGATAGGATGGGATGGTATGAATTGGATTGATTTGGCTTAGGATAGTGACCGGTGGAGGGCTCTTGTAAACACATTAATGAACCTTCGGGTTCCATAAAATGCTGGGAGGTTCTCAAGTAGCTGTACAGGTGGCAGTTTGTCAAGAAGGGCTCAGCTCCTTGAATGAATGAGTTCATGTCTCCCCCATCTGAGTTATATGAGAAGCCTTTCATAACCTCCTTGATTTCAGTATCTTTCAAGTTGTGCAGTTCATTTTAAATGTAGTTCTTCAGCTTCATACTGTGCTTAGAAAATGGTTTCACTATATATATGTTGCTAGTGAACAGAATGATGATGATCTCACTACATTCTCTCCAATTCTGATCCTGAACAGACTTCTGCTGTCTCTCAGTATTATACAAAATGAGAAATATGCACGTGATAAAAAGAAAGACACAATACTGATCTTTGTTTTTGGTAAATAGAACTGTATTAATAGAGATTTTTGTTTTCAGTTGGGTGGGCTTTTGCCAATCACAACACAGCCTCCACCAACAACAACACCGCACTCTGTAAAACCTCCATTTGAAGCTTCCAATCTAATTAACACTAAACCAATCCCAGTTGAGGGGCCCAGTGTAAGTAAAACTCTTGCTTTGAACTCAAAGAAAATTGCTAAGGCCTGAATAAATGTTTGCAGTTTTAACAAATAACCAGTGAGTCAAAATTAAGACAAATTATCTAGACAAAGACATTTAAAAAGTGAGGTGATAGAAAATTTTGTATTTTGGCTGATAAACATGTGTATAAGCCAAATTACATGCTAGCATTTCAGATTCTCATGGAAGTGACAAAGATTACTCTCTTGTGGGCTATGTACTGTGGTAGACATGTACCAGTCTCTGTCCCACTGCCTTCAAACAGACAGTAATCTTCATAAACATATGCTAATTCTGGAAGTGACGGAATTTGAGGTTCTTGTAGCAGTGACTATGAAGAGAACTATCTTCTGGGATGTGACTCCATCTTCACAGAGTCAGAGAGTAACCCAAACAAACAACCTGCAAGAATCAAGCAGCAAATCAGGCCTCTCTTTGCCACTTACTTTGTATTCCTCCAAAACACAGGTAAACTTTTGCCAGAGTGTGTGGCGTCATATCCCAGAAAAGAGTACTCTTCTGAAAGTTCTTATTTAGCTTTAAATATGCCTGAAAATTAAATAGACAGTGACTGAAAGTATTATATTTTCATGCTTCTCAAAGTGGTACCCAAGAATGGTAAGCATAAAACATTAAGTTCTCATAATTAAAGAACTTAAACAGGTTAGTACACTCAATCTACTATTGGAATCATCAGTCAGCGACACAGACCATTATATCTTCATTATAAAGTTCCCAGATTCTGTAAGATTTGAGGTTTTCACGGTGGTGACTTTGAAGAATGCCATCTTCTCGGATGTGGTGCTGTGTACATCTTGTGTAAACCGACATTTCGGACGAATGTATTGCCTCCATCTTCAAGGTAGAAAAATCCCTGCTGGCCCATCTCCACAGACCCTTCCTCTTTCCTCTGTTGATTTCCCATATGGCCCACTCTCCCTGCCTCCCTGTTCTTATATAGCTGGGTGTTTTTGACTTGTGACTCAGTCTGCAGCCACCTGCTCACAGTGGTTCCTCACTCACAGATTTTTCTTGCCCTGAAGATGGAGGCGATACTTTCCTCCTAGACGTCGGTTTACATAAGATCTGCACGGCGCCACATCCCACAAGATGGCATTTGTCCCAAATTCTGTTTCCGAAATACTTCTGACATTCATTCGCTGGTGGGAAATGCAAACATATGGGACTTTTCTCTGTGAGGTAGCCTACACAAGGTATGACATACCCTGTTTAGTAGAGTGGATATAGTATTGGCAGTTCTACCCCATGATTAAAATCTTATTGTTCAATTATGCATTGGTTTAACTAGTGGAAATTAATATGATAGACTTAGAGCCACATTTATAATGAGCTGCGAATTTAATTCATGATTATTCTGAAGACAGTATCTAAATGGGTTCATAAACATATTTACTATGTAACTACATGCACAGGATTTTACATTATGCACTGGTCTGTATGCCGCATGCCACTATTTTCAGTGAAACTACATAGGACAGTCACAGGAACACAATAAGAGGGTGTTAACAGGTTTGCAAAGAATGCGACACAGCTCAAAGTGTCACTGTAAAACCTTGGGTTCAAACCCAAGTAACTTTAAGTGACATTAATGGTGGATGAAATGACACTGGAGACGTTTTTGTCTGAGTTTCTACAGTTTTGCCTTAGTAAACACCATTCCACCATTATTTCATACACATCTGTCACTGCCCCTTGACATGTGCGATAGCCCTGACCAGGCAGCACATTATTATATCCTTCATCTTGAAATTGGGGGCTTTGTGTCTGACCTGGCACTTACTGATTATAGAGTAAGGATGTTTTTGTTTGTTCTTACCTGACCACATGTACTTCCAGCTGAGGATGGCTGCCTTGAATGAACCGTGTACAGGAGACATGACAGGTGTCAGAGGAGCAGACTACTCCTGCTATCGAGAATCACGACGGGCAGGTCTGCGTGGAACATTCAGAGCATTCCTTTCCTCCAGAGTTCAGAACCTGGATTCGATAGTGCGTTTCTCTGACCGAGAACTGCCAGTTGTCAACATCAAGGTAACGTTACACAACCGGTGCTGTAGGCAGCAAGCTGAGAACAGAATGTGTGCTGCATTAGGCAATTTTCTGGATTTTGGGTCCTCTCATGTAATGAAGTGCCACCCGTATATGTGCCATACTGTTAGATCATACTGAGCAAGTTGGCTCAACCAATAATGATATTAACTAATCTGACTGAAGTCTTTCATGACTTACTTCAGTCTCTCCAGGCAAATGCTTGGTTAGTTCCTCAAATTATGCCATGACTGCTTCATTCCACATAATTTCCAATTTATTATTTATTAATTATTCTACCATTTGACACCATTATTTATTATTATTATTGGAGGGGGGTGGGTTTCCCCATGCATCTCGACTAATAGTCTATTGTACGTCCCCCTTTGATATTCTACCAGTTGCCATACCCTACCGGTACTGGTGTGTGCTATCAGCCCCGTTCAGCCAACGAGGTCGGCCCTCCGTACCCGATGCTTCCCCCACCTACCAGAGGCATTGGAAACTACTTGGGTGGGAAACTTGCCTAATTTTGCTCAGAGGTCTGCTAGAGACATGAGGATCTTTTACGTGCCGTAAATCTACGACACGGGATCCATGGCTTAAAGTCCCTCCTGGAGGACTTGTTCCCTGAATTCTTCCACCCTTAAAAATTCCACGACCTCCGCCGGGTTTGAACCCGCGTACCTTGAGTCATGAGGTGGGAATGTTACCCCTAGACCACGGAGGCCGCTATTTGTCACCATACAGTCTCAGCTACTGAAATAATTGTTAAATAAACCATAAATAAATAACTAACTAAAATGTATTATCTTCTTATATATCATCAGGCAAGATTCATCAAAGCATTCCTCTGATGCTTTATAACTAGCTGAAATGTCATGGATCACATTTTCAGGAGACGTACTCATACCTGTATATCAAACATGTTTAACCTTCTTTTGCTGTCCTTATGAGCACTCTCACATTTTTGTTGGCCTAACTCCAATGCACTTCTTTTTCTTCAGCCATGGATAACCCCTGTGGCTGATATGTTAGACTAATAACACCAATAATTCACAGAAAGAACACATATGAACTGCTACAAATGGCACTGCCAGTGTGAAACATAAACACTATCACTAAGGATTGGAGGGTGTGTAGTGGATTCATCTGGCTCAGGATAGGGACTAGTGGCATCCTCTTCTGAACACAGTAATGTAAATTTTGGTTACATAAGATTTTTAGAATTTGTTGAGTGGATGAGCAGTTATTAGCTTGTCAGAAAGAACTCATCTCCATGGAGTGAGCAAGCATGGGTGAGTTGGTTGGTTAGGCAGGCAGTTAATAATTCAAAGATTGTCATTATAACAGAGGCCATGAAACAAGGCCAGTTCTCCAAGCGTGAAATTGAGACTTAGTGTATGAAGTATATTTCCTTTTTACAGAAAATGTAATTTGATATAATCTGCCTATGAAATCTGCAGTGCTGTCTGAATGTTTGTTACATAATAAGTAAACACAATACATTGTAAATTATCTTTCTGGTAGTAGAAAATGAAGGTTTGCTGCTGCCAATTAATGGTCACAGTATGAACAAGAGCAGTAGAAATTAATTTTCATTTAACAGAAAGGTGTTGTAAAACCCCTGCACCATCCCAGATGGCCACTCTGTTCACCTGACCTCATTTTTCATTTTCTCTTTGGGCTGTGCCAGCCCAAAGAGCAACTGCCGACTTCTCTCAGAAGTAAGACCCGAGTTACTGTCTTCTGGAATGTGATGCCACATAGTCTGGTAGAGTTTTACAAATGTTTGGAGAACTGTGCTGCCTCCATCTTCAGGGTATAAGACCCTTGTATATTGTCACATCCTAGATGTTAGTAATCTTATCACCACTGTGAGAACCTTATATCTCCTGAATTACTTTTTTGTTGTAAATTTTCAGGGTGAAGTCTTGTTCAATTCATGGAAGGACATGTTCAACGGTGATGGAGGGTTCTTCTCTCAGCAGGCAAGAATATATAGTTTCAGTGGAAAGAATATACTTACTGACTTTGCCTGGTAAGTAAAATGAGACGTAATTACTGCATGCTACTTGTAAATGTGTTCAAGTTAAGATTTTCTCAGTTACATGTTCAAATTCACGGCATACCAATGAAACTTCATGTGGGAGTTTGAAGTGAATTGCTTCATTGCGTGTTTGATTAATGTACTAGTCCAAAAGTCAGAACTTTTAACTGGTTTGGTGGGTAGATTAATTTAGTTGATGTAATTGTTTTTTAGGCCACAGAAGATAGTGTGGCATGGTTCACATCTTCTAGGTGAAAGAGCTATGGATACGTACTGTGATGCATGGCACTCTGCTAGCACAGATAAAGTGGGCCTTGCCTCTTCATTGCTCAAGAATAAACTGCTAGATCAAGAACGATATTCCTGCAACAACAGGTTTGCAGTCCTGTGCATTGAAGCTACAAGTCAGTACTCAAGAAGGCGGCGACGCAGAAATGCTGACGAAGATAAAGAACTTTCAGAAGGCGAATACCAGGTACAATTGGAAGAGCTCATATCTGATAAGGGGAGGAAGTGATTTTAAATAGCATCTTTCTTCACTTTCCATTTCAGCATTCTTTTCAAAATGGATGAAAATAAATCCCAAGATATATGTAAGTACTGTAACTTTATTTTGTATGTACTTAAGATACATCTCAATGTAATGGATTATATGCAAGGTTGTAACAGGGGAAAAACAGGTTCAGAATTATTAGCTCTGGAACGCGATGAACTCGATGTTATACCAATAGCAGACTGAAATACAAATCTAGTTTAGGTTCTCTGCTACTGTATTGTAAACAATTCCAACTTTGATAATCTTGCCTCACTATACAACTGCATTCCCAAAACTAAGATCTACAGAAATAAGAGGCTATTTATTTCTCATGAAGGTCCTGTAGAGAATTTGATCCTGTGATCGTTATAATTATTCAAATGAAACCAATTTCAGGATTCTTTTAAGTGAGAGAGTTGAGGTTGTTAAAAATATACCCCATGGGCATTGAGGCACCAGTCTTCATAAAGAAGTCCCTGGGTTGCTGCCGGAACTGCTGCAAAACAGCCGCAACATCATCACTGACCCACATTGATAGCCCGCTGGCACTTTCTTGAGGGGCTGAAATGTGACTGGGTTTCATATGAACCTCGGTACAGTGGAAAATAAATATTTTTGGAGGATGAGTGGTTCATGGTGGCATAGACCTGTTTTTCTGGATTAGCCACAAAGGCCTAATTATCTGCATAATATTGCTTACAACAACTATTATCATTCCCTGATCATCTCCAAATGAAACTAAAGTGAGGTTTGACATTCTCACAGCAGTGACTAAGAAGTACTGTTTTCTGGTATGTGATACTATGCAGTCTGGTAAATATTTATAGATGTTTTGGAGGAACCTACTGCCCCCATTTTCATGGAGAAGTAAGACAGGAAAATAATTGTCCATAATATATGGGAAGGAGGACAAAAACTGGGGCTGAGAGCATTCAAACTGGAACAATGTAAAATGAATAGAAAAATGGCTGCACATATACAGTGACAGCCCCATCGAAGGCTTCTCTTTTTGTGTAGCAGTGTATCTGGAAACTAAACTGAGGAGAATCTTAAGGAAGTAATTTAACATCGATATTACTGAAATTGAACGTTAAATGAAGTAAAATAGTCCTATAATGGGCCAGACACGTACACAAGCTGCTTTCATGGATATGTCTTCCCATTGGTTCACTCTTGGTCCCAGGCCTACCTTCCCTGCTTCACCAACCGCTTCTAGTTTATTTTCCTTATTTGAAAACAAAAGGAAGCTTATGAGACTACCTTGCTGTCTGTGTCTATCTGCATACCCCCCCCCCAAATTCTTGAAAGCCGAGAGTTGTCCTGTTTATATAGCTTTAGGGAAGACAGCAGAGAAAGCACTGCCTCAAACATTTTCTACACAGTCCATGTCATATAAAAGGAAAGTACACATTAATCTTTCCCAGAACTTCTTGTTCCTGTATAGTTTACTCTCACTCTGAAGATGGAAGTAGTGGCTTCTGAAACATTGGTAAATATCCATCTATCAGACTAGCTCAGAAGACAGTAATCTTCAAATAAAACTAGCTTCATGTACCTCATAGCAAACTGCAGAACTACATGCTAACATATGTAAGCTATTTGTTTTGAACAGAACTGACACATTTTATGAGAACTAATCACATGACAGCAGTTTGTATCAGTCATAAAACATAATTTTATTGTTAAGTATATACTGTATGATTATGATGACCGCATATATATACAGCATGAAAGAATTCGAGCCAAACATAACTGCATATACCTAAGTCTGATTGTATCGAACCTATTCATTGGTGTGAACTGAAGTGTACTAAGTGATGCATGTCGTCATACCCTATTCAACAGTCCGGCCGAATGTGTGTGTTACATTGTCATAATATATCGGAAAAATAAGTGTATGTTGTTGACATTAACCAAACATATTTAAGAACTACCATGAAATCTCAGTTTAGTGTTCCTGCATTTAGTGAAATCCCATATTTAGTGCATATCGTTTCTGGTCCCGGCCAAAGCTAATGTAGAGTAATGTACTATTTTCCCATATTGAATGAATTCTGGTTTAGTACATAACCCACAAATACTGCAAGAAATCCGTTATACACATCTTGTGCCTCTATTCAGTACGACTGTAGCCAGAACAACACTTGGTATAGACATTTTCTTTCTGCCAGAAATCATTCTTGCATGACCACCATGTTTTATTTTCATATGTATCAACTATATTATAAATTAATTTGATATTACTGATTATATAATTGTATTTACGTTTGTAGGAACAGTTTAACTATTTATATACAGTCTTATAAGATTTAGTATAGCAAGTTGTTACCCAGAGACTCATTAAGTAGGGATTTCACTGTAACTCATTATCAAAATCGCAAACCAAAAAAAATCTTAAAAAAAAAAACTGAATGAATGCAGTAAAATATAAAATATTAATCCATTTCATATGTATAAGAACAAATATGATTATGAATGTGACAATGAAGGTAAGCTTTGCCTGTATTTGAATGTATGTAATGTACGTAATTTTGTTGTAAGATTCTTTGCCTTAGTATAGTTATTTATTACCACAACTGCTTCTCTTATGGAGATATGTTACCATTTTTCATAATAATACGCTACCAGTTCTGACGATAGAACTCTGAAAAAAAAAACAATATCTGAACTGCTTTAGGGACACAAAGTAATGCAGAGTGGCTCTGTCATGTGGATAGGGCAGTATCCAATTTGTTCAACTTTAGAGGGTGCAGTGTGTGGTTGAATTTGTATGTTTGATGTATTTATTTGTGATATATGTATTTGCACAGAGCTACAAACAGAATCCTGATCCACTCTTGTGTTCTTTTTACAATGTACATTTTATTTATGATTTTTAAGAAACTGATTGTTCTGTAGTAAATGTGTACATTTTATGCTGAGCCAATTATGTAGGTATATAATGTAAATGTACTATTAATTTAATTTATAATATTTACTGAATGTGTTCAGTATATTAATAGGAAAGAAATTATGATATAAAAGGAGACTTTCAGAAAGAAAGATGAATACTCTTATGTTTGTTCTTTAAAATAAATTACAAACTATTGTCTGTTCACTATAATGTTCTCTTGCTTGTGGGTAACTTCCCTTCACAAGGTAATAGTGCATTAATTTATCATTTTATGAATTTGAAAATGGAAAAGAGAGAATACCAAGAAAAAATTAGCATTAAGAAGCAGAGACAGCAGTGAGGATTTGACACCTGCAAGTTAGGCAGTGGACAAATACGGATGTATGATGTTTGGTCACCAGAAAAGAGAATCAGTCATTGTTAATTGGATATTGTGGCATACAGACGTGTTGCTAGGCAGACCTCAAAACAATGAGTCAACAGCTGGTAAATACATCAACAATATCCGAGTTATTGCTAGGCAACTGTCCACAACAGTAGTCGTACTGTTGTGGTGGTGTTTTCTGTTGGGCCCATCCCGGAACTATATAACAAGGATCCCCAGGCCAGCTGGGAGAACAGTCAACCCTGTATGGAGGCGGGGTCGAATACCTCCACCGTGACCCTGTGATACGTAGGAGGTGACAAAAAGGGAAGTCTCAATTCTGAGACAGTAAAATATGGTCGCGAGTCCCAAGGGACTCGGACTCGAGAAAGACTGCACTGGCAAGGACCAGCAGCATATACAAAAGACAGACCCATCCTCTCGTCAGAGAAGGCGCACCACAGAAACAAGACCATAACTGTTAAACGGTAATAATTAATATCTGGTCGTGAGCCCCAAATGAGGCTCAACACCAAGACTTACTGACTGACTGACAGTCAGTCGTAATGTGACTTTGACTTTGAGCTGAGAGAAACAGAGAGTTCAGTTGCAGGATATTCACTGGAAAGGAAGGACCTCAGCGTGGGAACCTGAAGGATCTCCACTGTTAAAAGCTGTTGCCGGGGAATGGCTAGGGAAGACACAGCAGCCTGGATAAGGCTCAGTGGTTGTTGTGGTAATTTGTGAATTGTGGAGATAATGGTGGCACTGTAATTACTGGTAATTCTGAGGGGTGTGTATAGGTGGTCAATAAATCCATTCACCAATCCATACCCAGTCTAGTCACCCATACTACGTGACAATATAAAAAGGACTTTATCTATATACATAATGAATTACTGCTCTAAGAACAAGTCATCAACTTCAGCTATTGAATGATTCAATACTGATTGATGTCAAATAACAATGTTTCATTTTGTCCACCCCCCAAATTTTTTTCTTTCTATGTACCAGGAATTAAATAATAATTTTTCTGGGGAGTAAAGCGTGGCCGGCGCGTAAGGCTGACAACCTTACCACCATCTTTGAGCCAATTGTCTAGATAACGTAGGACCCTCAACGTCTCACAACCCTTTGGGCCTTCATGGCCTGTTACAGGGATAGCTTTACTTTTACTTTTTTTTTTTACTTCTTATCTGCTGCTACTGCTACTAGAAAAAGTTTTAAACAAACATGAGCCCTTGCTGCATAATGTGTTTCAGCTCATAAATTCCTGACATGATGTGCATTCAGTGCCCACTTCCCAGGCCTGGGAAGTATGGATTTGATACTCCAAAACTGACATACAACTGCATAGATATCCCCTGTGTTTCTTTAATCTACTTTCCCTATTTTGAAAAATGAAACTAGGCATATGAGATCACCTTGCTGTGTGCCTGTATATGTAACCCCCCCTGTACTGTTTGGGCAACAGCTCAGTAAACACTTTCCTGTGGAAACAGATACACATGCAACAACAGAAGAACTGTTGGGCACATAGTTTTCTGTGTGTCAGGAAAGTCGGGCAATTAGTTCATGCCAGAACCTTCTGTTAAATTGGAATTCATCTCAGTTCTACTCATCTTATAAAAAACTCACACTTTAGACTGATCTGTGTGAGTCATTTTGTTTACAATTAGGGCCTATTATTTCTCTGGGTGTTTCAGTGTTATTTTACAACTTTTTTATATCTTATTTCTAGCTACCTAAAATTTTATTTCCTTGATTCTTCAGGTTGTCAAAAAAATATGTAATTTTTTTAGAATGTTGTTTGCCATGAAGACTAGCATATGCTGGAAGCAGCTATGAAGGCCAATGCTTCTTCAGGTATGTCTATTTATTCTATTTTTTGTCATTCCAGCTTTCCAGATATAAGATGTGCAGTGACAGAGACAGAAGGACAATGGTCACAGAAATAAGAATTTTGATACTCTTGGACAGTAATTCTCAAACATTTTATATTCCCTGTACTCCCTCAAAGGATTGAACAAATGTCTGAACCCCCATGGAAGAGTCTGAGAAAATGCACAGCTTCAACAATTCTAAATGGTTCTGATGGTGTAATTCACTTAGGATTTCTTAGGTTCTGGACTTCATTCTATGTTTTAACTCCACTATCTCTCTTTCCTTAAAGTGGAGTGCCTCATAATGCAGTCTTATCTGACTTCATTTTTCTTCATCCATCTTCGATCCAAACATTCTCCTTAGTACCCCATTCTCAAAAACTGTGGCCCCTTAATAATGTCACGTGTTGGGTGGGTCATGCGACAAATAACTTTACACCATCTTGGAGCAAGCGAATTTATTGCACATTCGCTCTTGCACTCACACAATTCACAATTACTTAATACCATACAAAACTACAGGAAAAATTACTGCTTTTTATATTTCCATCTTTATGTTTTTAGAGAGCTGACAAGAAGATAAGATACTGAACTGAAAAGTAGCCAAGTATTGCCCATATTTAATTTGCTCGTGTCATTACCCAATTTTCAAACAATCTATTAAGTGTCTTTGTTTTAATTTTGTTCTACACTCTGGTGACTTAAGACATCAACATACACTTGGTTTCCTCTGTTTACTATCAGGCTTCGTTGTATTTATGTTCTCTATGAATATATTAACATTATTAGCATAAAGCAGAAGCTGATATGTCCCATTCAATTTCAGTCCTGCCTGGTTTTCATGAACCTTTCTAATTGAATGTTCTAAAACAAAGGTGAAAAGCAATAGTGGTAAAGCATCTCCATGTCTACACCATGCTGAATAGGAAACAGACAAATGTTCACCTGTATGGACTTCACTATAGGTTTCATTTGGACATATTTCAATTATCCTGGCTTAGTTTCACAGTGAGAACATTGTACAGTACTTCCTAACTGAATCACAGGCTTTAATGAAGTCTTTAAATAGCTAATGTACTGTATCAGTGTACTACCTTTTTTTTCTGTGTCTGAAGACTGCTAAAACTCTGATCAGTAGTTCATCTGTTACATTAAAATCCAGTGACAATCCTCAGTAACTTCATCTATATATGGAGTTAACCTTTAGATGAGAATATTAAACATCCTGTATGAAGTTAACAACAATATGCCTCAGTAATTGCTATGAGTAGTCAATTTATCACCCATCTTCAACAATAATAGACTCCATCCATTGCTGAGGCAGTTCATCATTATTCCAAACAGAATTTACAGATTTATGGATCTTGAAATCTAATGTTTCACCTCTTGCCTGAATCAGCATGGTGAAACATTTTGTGTTCAAAACGTGCCTGGTTCAACACAGCTGGGACACCAAGTATCCTGAGATTTCCTGTGTTTCTCCTCAGGTCCTCCAGGAAAAATTCTGCATAGTGTTTTTAATTAAGACATGACCACACCCTTCCCAATTTATTATTCAGGATAAACTAATCAAACTTCAGACCAAAAGAAAATACCTATAAAGGAAATTAATTTACAGGGTAAAGGTGTAAAGACTATGTATATAGAATGGGTAAGACAGGTGACTGAGGATAAATAAAATTATATACCTACACAACGAAGTTAGCAGATCAATGATACACTAGAAAGAAGATTTTGAAGCCAGAGCAGGAATTAAATGTTTTTTCTGTGTTGACAAAATGGAGAAATTAATAATTAGGTCGGACATGGGACACATATTTTCATAATTTAACGGTACCAGAGACCGAAAAAATAGAGTTCTGCACCACAGCAGTCATCCTATAACTGAAAAGTCATGTGCCTACCAACGTCAAGTGATTGAAATAAGTGCAAACTACTGCAAACGTGCATCATAAAATATCTGCGGAAATCTAGACTCCTAACTGTAAAATATGCTGAGGACTGGTAACAATATTCTTCAGTATAACGCAACTATCTACTGCTAAGTTATCCTATACAGAACTTCATTTTAAGCCTCATAAAAACAATCGACAACAGCATTTATATTTTCGAACTTTAATATTAATTCAAGACCACTAACGTTCAACAAACTGGTGCTTACCGTAAATAAAAGAATAATGCAATCATCACATGTATCCTTATGGTTACTAAGCATTGTAAAATCTGTTATTTATTCGACTTATACCAACGACACAACTGTATAACAATAAATTACTTTTAGGTTAAGCGTCACCAAGCTTCATACTCCATCTACTGTCCTTGTCTTTTGCTTTCTCTGTGATTTGATCAGGCATGTGGAGAATTAGATGGCAGTGTTTCAAGAGCCGATATCAAGTGCTGCTATCTATGAAGTATTTCTCTATTCGAGTGCATACCACTGCACGTGAACAATCAAGGTGCCTATGCTTTGAGTCGGCAATGGCGGTGGTGGTGAGGTTTGTGTGTTGTGTGTGGTGATTTGTGCTCTTCATTTTTGGAATATCCGATATGATTATTTTAATTCGGTGAGACTGGGATACTTCGTACATTGGGATTGTTCTACATGAAGCATGAACTGTCAAGTGGATAAGACTTCAAGTAACTCGTCTTCGAAAACTAAGGATGGTGAGTCTTCGTAATTTTATAACTTCAAAATAATGTAGTCTTGTGGCCTGACTGAGTAATTTCACGTGTCAGAATGCATGAAACTTTGTTGACAGCTTCTCAGTATTACATGCTTTCCACGGAAGTTTATATTGCTATTTATAGACGTTTAGCGTGAAGACGTAGTAGTAGTCTAGGTGTTACTTATACGGGTTCATAAAAGTAGCTGAAACACGAAGTCTACTAGTCGAGACCTGTCATAATTTTAGATGGTGAAAAAGAACAAGCAAAGACATTCCCGAAGGGCATACAGTAACTCATCTTGGAGTTCGATTTGTTGGAATATATTTAATTGTATTTCAGTTTGACAACGCGAATTACGTCTGTCGTTCTGCCAAAAGAATTTGGCGAATTCGTGTTTCATTTATTTTGTAATATTAATTACAGGTTTTAGGTTATGAACAAATTTGGATTTGTAAGTCATTCGTTATATTACGATTGCATTGTTTTAGTACCAAAATTATGCAATTTTAGAAAGAAACCTGTTATTCTACACGTAATATTTAAGGCCTGTAGTTATGCGTAAGTAATGAGTTAGTAATATCACGACGTATTGTTCCCAGCGTGACAGTGTTACGTAGGTCACATTAGTTTCGCGCGCTTGAGAACGTGACGGAATGAACGCGAAAATGTAAATAATCATACAGCTCTATATAAATCAATTACGGAGGATCATTTGAATCATTATATTTAAATCTTACACATGAATGATTATTTACTGTAAATATATATATATATATATATTTCCTGGTGAAGGTAGATTCAATTGTTTTTTACGGTTTACTTCCTGTTG
>NW_019740656.1:2036176-2091885 GCF_002891405.2 Cryptotermes secundus | reverse complement strand
CATAAACAACAATTAAACAGAATTATTATTATTATTTTTCATTCTGAATATCTATACTTTTCATTTCTCAATTGCCAATAGCAACTTAGATTTGTGATGATATTATTATTATTATTATTATTACTTTGTTTGTTTAATTTTTTCCCCCTTGGAACTAGAGCCCCAGTGGGCCTAGGCCTACCTCCATGAACTTCTCCGTTCACTTCGGTTTTTCTAGATCTTACACATTCGATAGGACTCCTTGGGCGGGTGATCAGCTCGTCGCAAGGCCTCTACCTGTACACAAACACAGAAAAACGCACACACACAAACTAAACATCCATGCCCTGGGTGGGATTCGAACCCACTATCCCGGTTTCCAATAGAGCGAAGACAGTTTGTTTAATTATATGCATTAATTTGTTTTCCTCCAGTATTAACCTTTGTGTTTATAAGTGTCGAGTTTAGATGCTTTATATTTATTTTGTGCGAGTGTGAAGATGCCCTCCGTTTTGTGGTATTGTTCACGTAGCTGCAAAGTCTGTTATTGTTTGGGGTATTTTTACCCCCTCCGGAAGAAAACAATCCGAAATTGATGATTTAGAGACTGGAAATTTAAAATAGGTCAAGTGAGACCATTTAAGTATCTTGGGGCAATAGTTAATGAGGATAATTCAATAGAAGAAGAGATCAAGGAGAGAACAGCACTAGGAAATAAGTAATGTTACTCATACAAAAGTATGTTCCAAAGTAAATTAATTTCCAGACGAGCAAATTGAAACTATACTGGTCAGTGGTCAGACCAGTAGTTACTGTGAAACCTGGGTACTGAAAGAAAATGAAATCAATAAATTACTGGTTTTGAGAGGAAAATTTTAAGAAAAATTTCTGGCTCAAGTAAAGAAAATTTTAGCTGGCGGATGAAAACAAATCAAGGATTAAATCAGTTAATCCGCTATAAAAATATAATCATTTTTATACTTGCACAAGGACTTTCATAGCTTGGCCACGCAAAGCGAATGCCGATCAGCAGATCAGTTGAAAGCCTGCACTCATGGAAACCATTAAGTACAAGACCAGTGGGCAGACCGAAAATGCGATGGGAGGAAGATGTTAAAGCCGACATTGAGAAGATGAAGGCACCAAATCGGAAGATAACTCTCCAGGACAGGACCAAGTGGAAAGATGTGGTTGAGAAGACCAAAACTCCGCGTCAGTTGTAGCGTCAAAATAAAAGAAGATTTTTATCCCCGACGTTGTAAGACTTTATTATATCATGTCAGCGTAGCCCCCCTTGTTGTGAATTTGTTCTCGTAAAAATGCAGAAATTCCTGGAGCTGAGTTTCAAATGCATAATTCCTTAAATGCCCTGTCCCTGTCTTGATTTAAGCCATTGTTGCCCAAACATATTTTCTAAAGCTTGGCCCTGTATTTGTTGTATTTCCTTACGATAACAGTGTTTAAATTTGGGATTTCGGAAACCGGAACACGAACATTACTGATACTGCATTTCCTATTTCCGTCCCACGTCACCAACAAAATACACGTAAACCAAAAATAAAGAAAAATTGACTGAGATTCGAGGTTCACACTGCGGTGCTTCTTAGGTCGCCCACTTTCCTTTGATACTACACGAACCACATAGGAAACGACCAGTCCAACAATGTTATTGTTGACGCGTGTGTATTCGTTACAGCGGGAACGTGTTTGCAGAGCCGTTGCCTAGCAACAATGGGGGTGATTATGCATACAGAGGCAGAAAAATCATTTCATAAGCATAACTATTATTTTTAAACGACACTAAATCACATTTAATTTACTGAAATGTTCGTTGAATGTTTAAAATGTCATTAAAATATATGTACATTGTAAATTGTTGCATTACAGACGGAAAAAAAAGACTACAAATGGTACCTCAATGCAACAGGATGCTGAAATATAATATTATAACTTTTATGTTTTCAAAATAAGTAAATTATTCTAAAAATAATATTTTACATCAGTGACGTTTAGAAGATATTTTGTTCTGATGCGACTTACGTCTCCAGAATGATGTTTGAGCCACCTAGCGTCTGTCCAGGTGACTGACAGTAGAAATCCACGTTGGACGGAAGGGCGGAATGTTAATTCACCTTGGTGATAGCGAAGGTAATGCAGATGGTAGTCGCAATTGGGTGATGGGGAGCGGGCCATGCCGGTCACGGTAGCCGAGCGGTCTGAGGCATGTACTGTCTTCGCTCGCTTGGAAACCGAGATCGTGGGTTCGGAGCTGTTTCCTGTGAGGTACGAACTGAGTTCTTATATATTATTCTTATACACTGCCGGTCACGGTAGCCGAGCGGTCTGAGGCATGCACTGTCTTCGCTCGCTTGGAAACCGGGATCGTGGGTTCGGAGCTGTTTCCTGTGAGGTACGAACTGAATTCTTATATATTATTCTTATACACTGCCGGTCACNACGGTAGTCGAGCGGTCTAAGGCATGCACTGTCTTCGCTCGCTCAGGATCGTGGGTTCGAATCCCACTAAGGACTTGGATGTTTAGTGTTTGTGTATGCGTGTACGTTTTCTGTGTTTGTGTACAGGTAGAGGCCTTGCGACGAGCTGATCACCCGCCTAAGGAGTCCTACCGAATGGGTAAGACCTAGAAAACCCGAAATGAACGGAGAAGTTCATGGAGGTAGGCCTAGGCCCAGAGGGACTGTAGTGCCAAGGGGGGGGGGGGGCGGGCTACAGCGTAACTTGGAATAAGAAGCCACGGGGGAAGGAACAGCCTTGTTTCTTACCTTTAGACCGTCAGATCTACTGATATATTACGATGACTCTATTTTAAGGCTAGTTTTTATGTTGTATACAATTTTCAGAATTGTTTGCTTTTTATTTCTAGCCTCCCTCCCCTCTCCACTGCCCCGATATAATAAAATTAACTTTTTAAGGTTATTCTTTACGAAATTGAGAAATGTTTTAAGCGGCCGAGTGAAATATCCGAATCTCTTTTCAGTTTCATCGTGTAACTGTTAGATGGGTACAGCCCCAATTTGGGCCTTGGCCTACCTCCATGAAACTCTCCTTTTTTTCGGTAGGACTCCTTGGGCGGGTGATCAGCTCGTCGCAAGGCCTCTACCTGTACACAAACACAGAAAACGTACACGCATACACAAACACTAAACATCCAAGTCCTTAGTGGGATTCGAACCCACGATCCTGAGCGAGCGAAGACAGTGCATGCCTTAGACCGCTCGACTACCGTGACGGACATGTTCATTTAGTTAACAGAAAATAAAACAGGCTGATGTTTTCTGTGGAATCGGAGCCATGTGGTCTGTTAGACACAGCGGCAATTCCTTGCGCAGTACAGCCCGTACTTAATGCTAAATAGGCCTCACCATAGCTCAAGCGGTTAGTCGCTGGCTTCCCACCGCGGCGGCACGGGTTCGAGCCCGGGTCTGGTCAAGTGGGATTTGTGGTGGACAAAGTGGCGGTGGGGCAGGGTTTATCCGAGTACTTCGGTTTCCCCTGCCAATCTTCATTCCACCAATTGCTCCACAATCACCCTCACCTATCATCTTGGGCTGGTACAATAGGCCAGAAGTGGCCGCAGTACAAGGGACTTAGCCCCATCCCACTAGCAATAAAAAAAATCTAAATAATTGATTGTGTTTCCTGTGCAACGTTTCCCATAGGCTTACACGCATTTTCTAGGATAGTGTTAATTAAACGGTATGTTTGTTCTTGAAGATCCGTGAAGGAAATGCTATGAGTAGTGCAGACTTCTGCGATGTGGCACCTCATCTGCCAGACGTCACTGCTTCAGATCCAATAGTTATCCCATCGCCTTGAGAACCACAAATTTCCTGTAAGACTCTCAGAATGTATAGTCATGTGGTTGCGCATTGGGATAGCTGTATTATAGTAACGGACTGTCAGTTAGATGCCGTGGGTTCGATTCCCAGGAGTGAGAGGGAATGTTGTCTTCACTGCCGCGTCCAGACCGCCTTTTGGACTGATCCAGCAACCCCCAGCAGGCGCTGACGACTCTTCCCCCGAGATGAACGTGTCAAAATGTGCCCTAACCGCTCGCTTCCTTTTAATTGCAATGTTAATGCGTGGAGCTATGCCACAACTCCCCAATACGTCTTCATAGCTTGATGGTTAAGCACAGTGTATAAATCCTGTTACCCTGCTATGTTTTGTCTAAAACATATTTATGTTATCGGATAGTGAAGTATCGCGTGCTATGATTAGAAGGTTACTGGATCCTGTTTTCAAGATATGATGGAGACTGAGACCGCCTCTGTCAGAGTTCCTGGCTACAGATCCAGAGCTCCGTGTTCGATTCCCGGCACTGCCACATTTTCTGAGGAGTAGTTGGTCTGGAACGGGGTCCACTCAGCCTCGTGAGGATAACTGAGAAGCTATTTCAAGGAAATAGCGGCTCCGGTCTAGAAAACCGAGATTAACGGCCGTGGGGATTCGTTGCGCTGACCACGCGACACCCTCTGTCCGCTAAAGTTGGCACTATTTCGCTGACAAACGGCGGTCGCTCGGTCAGTATATTTCGCTTGCGGACTAAACCCACGGAGTTTTTGTGTTTTTGTTTGATGGAGACAGAAATCGCCATACCAGAGATATCGTGAAGCTATTTTTTTTTTCCAGTAAGATTGTCGTCAGAGATGTTGTACACAAACAGTACTGCCATTCGCAGCTAAATGTCACGAACCTTTCGTTCTGGGATTAAATTAGGTTTGAAACGCGTGTCTGACACGAATATCAGTCCTTAAATAAGAATTGTTTTCTCGACAAGGTGACTGCATGAATTGCGTTACCTACATTTATCAGTATGGCAGTATGAAAACAGTTGGCTCGTAAATTAATTGCGAAACTTATCACATACGCGGCCACTAAGATTAGATAATGATAACCTTATAAATATTAAAGTAAAGTAAGTAAAGGTATCTCTGTAACAGGCCGTGGAGGCCCATAGGGTTGTGAGACGTCGAGGCTCCCACATTTTCTGTACAGTCGGTTCACAGATGGCGGTGAGGTTGTCAGCCTTACGCGCTGGCCTCCCTTTACCCCCAGGAAGATTCCTGGTACTCATTTCTGTTAGAGGCTGAGTCGACCCCAGGGCCATATTGCGGCTGGAAGGATTAAGTCAATTGAACAAATCCACTTCATCGGGATTCGATCCCGCGACCTTCCGGCTTGTAGCATAGGGCCTCAACCAGCTACGCTACCGCGTGTCCCATGCCTTATGAATATTGTCTCAGGTATTTAAGAAGTAGCATGAAAGTCTGTCTTGTTATTTGATTCGATTGCCTTACGAGTCGCGCACGCTTTACTATGTATGATATACAGGATGATGCGAAATTCGCGCTCAAGCTCTCCATAGTATAGATCCTTGTTAAAAATGCCGCCGCAGTTTGGAAACGAGAGCCGCGGAGAAGCTCACGTGATATCGCACGTGAACTGGAACTGTCCCAACCGAGGGCTGTCGAACTACTTTATGACGCTCAGTCGTATCCATACAGTAATGGTGGGGCGCACATCTGTTTCCAGACGACTGTGCGGATCTCTGCGACATCAACATGCTGCGGATGAGTTCTTTTAACGAGGGAGAGTCACTAAATAGGACTCAGACGGATATAAATCGTAAAACATGTGATATTCGAACCTGGGAAAAATATTTATTTCACGACATCCACCACCAACATTGATACACCTGTCCCACCGCTTTACCAGTGCGTCGAAACCAGCAACATAGATATTTCATAGTCCCAGGACTATGGAAGGTCCCATGACAACACGTGAAGCGACTGTGACAGCGGTCTGCCGTTCTGAACCATAATGAAATCCTCTTTACACACAACCATAAATGGACTTCTTCATATTCTGGTATGTCATAAACGGTTAATCATATTCAAGAAACATACCCCAAGCAAGCTTAATAAACTCCAAAGGGCGTCATTGGGAATTTTGTGCGCATTGCCACATGTCTTATGTCTGTAATCCATCAGTTATTGCCAGTAATCATTTTATCGGTGTCTAATTAATGCATCAATTATTGCATGCCCGTTAAAAGTGTGCCTGGACATCACTGATTGGCTCTAAATATGAATAACTCAAAGAGCTAGTTAGGTTAATAATTTACACACTCGTGTGGTACATAATTATGTTGCACTGCAGTCTGCAGGATAGAAGGGGATGTGGCAAGTCTACGCCATTCAAAGAAGAACCTGTTTGCAGATCGATCCGTGGCCGCCGTAACGTTGGCATTCAATTGGTCGTGTACGAAATATCATTATTTTAACCAAAGATAAATTAATTTTAGGCGGGAGCTTTACGTCCAAAACTGTTTTTAAACTGAACAGAGAATAATTTAATGATTTCTTGTTCAGTGTGACTGCAAGTCATTCATAAAGAATCATCACAACTCAGTGGTTTTGTACACGTTTAGTAGTTTATTCCAGGTTCCGTATGTTTGACCTGTTTTGTGTTTTCCCCTCTGAATTAAGCGACACGATACGAGTCCAACATTTCAGAATTTATATCCCTTTATGTTCCACCAGGCCCCCCATAAAACTTGTGAGACATTAGAGCACGCTAATTTCCAGTATGAAATTTGTGTTGGCATTCATGATGTGTTGTGTACTGTGACATCGTCTGGTTTGGTAGGTGGCTACCAATGTTGTGGAGGAATATTCTGACATGCGGCGGTCGCTCGGTCGGTATAGTTCGCTTGCGGACTACACACCATGAAGTTTGTTTCTTTGTTGTGTTCCTCAATAGCGTCGGTAACAACCTATCAGACTACACCAGTGTTTCTCAACCGCCGGCCCGCGGCCCGGTACCGTTCCTTGGCATCAGTTATACAGGGCCTTCGTCTTATAGTAAAAAGAACTCACCGGACCGCGGTCTCACAATGGTTGAGAACCACTGGACTACACGATGTATCAGTATTCTGGGAGGTCATAGTATCGGTAATTCTCAGCAAAATAGTTTATATGTACGGTTTCCGATATAGAGATATTTCACTGTACATTTCCAAAACTGTTGACAAGAAAGAGATATTACGTACTGTTTCTAATACCGGTATTTATTGTTCAAGTGAGAAAGTTGGTACAGTTTACTTAGTATAATACATTTTAGAAAATTGCACCGTCAACTTCATTGCACTTTGCAACTCTTGTGAGAACATGGCGTGTTGCTCGTCTGTACAATGAAACAGCTCTGTCTCGGAAACCGTTCGGAATTGGACACATGTACATATATATTTCTGCTTAGAATGACCGATACAGTGACGTCACAGAATACTATACTATACAGGGTGTCTCAGGATGAAAGGTCAATATTCTGTGACGTCACAGTTCATTAGGCACCAATCATCCTACTATACACTGTATAGTGTCGAATGGTAGGATGATTGGTGCCTAATGAACTGGAAAGCATTTCGAAGGAAGCGGCCTTCACCTACTCCAGATGCTTTCCCGGAGAAACTGCAGAAAACCATGAAAACCCTCAGTAAGGATCGCTGATGTTCAGGCCAAGATTCGAACCAAGCGCGTTCCGAATACAGGTGTCACCGTAATCGCAAATCCATGAAAGTGAATGCAAACCACCGTAAGAACGTCATATGTGGTGTGTGACACACATCATGGACCCCCAGGTACAATTATTTGAACTGAGTAAAATTCCTTGCAGTGCCGTCTAGACATGCGCTAATGGTTTGGCGACTCAGCTGTTAGTTTTTTATATTAGTGACGAGATTCAGTGGAGATCTCCGCCATTTCAGTCTGCCATTGATTGATTAGTAGCTTATGGAAGCAACTAGAGGCCTGTAAGTAGGTTATAAAGCTCTGACGTTGGAAAATATAGTAACTCGTCGCATTAAGAATATCCTCTAAGGCATTAGCTTGACAATTAGATTCTCTATAGAGCACTGCGCCAGATAAATAGCTTGTCCGTTTTCTATTCGGGAGGTCCATTGTTCGCTACTCTGTAAGGATGTCTGCCCCACTTTCCTTAATGGCTTCAGACACTTGGGAGGATGAGGCCGGCCACTTGAGCTACAGCCTGTCTTCACAACTGTGGCCCCAAGTTTCACAGCGAACGTAATTTTAAACAGGGTGAGAAACATTTATATAGTTACCAGCTAGGGCTTATATTTTATTGTGTATTCTTGACAACATTCGCATAAAATGAATGCTTCTGGCTGGGGTTTTGTCGTCCCTCCCACACGTTTCATCCTGAAAACTATTTGAATGATTACGATTAAATTTGTAATAAAACTGTAGCGCTACAAGCGCCAAAGGTCGAAATATTCGATATTTGCAAACATTGCTGTGTGTGACGTCTGTTGGAATTTTATCTGAACTTCATAGTAAAAAATATTTTGGAGCGCATTATTTTCCACATTTGAAGTTACTCGTGTTATGTTTTTTTTGTTCACTTTGCCCAAGAAAGAAGAGCAGACTTGGAATTGCAGAATGGTATATTGACACTGTAGGGATTAAAACTGGCAGTTGTGGGATTAGTAAATTCTTTAAAAATGTGACAGTAAAGTAAAAAAAAAAAGAAGTAAAGCTATCCCTGTAAGAGGCCGTGAAGGCCCATAGGGTTGTGAGACGTTGAGGGTCCCACATTGTCTAGAGTCTAGACAATCGGCTCAAAGATGGCGGTAAGGTTGTCAGCCTTACGCGCCGGCCGCGCTTCACTCCCCAGGAAAATTATTTAATTAATTCCTGGTACTCATTTCTGTTAGAGGCTGAGTCGACCCCAGGGCCTATTGCGGCCGGAAGGATTAGGTCAATTGAAAAAATCCACTGACCTCATCGGGACTTGAACCCGTGACCTTCCGGCTTGTAGCGTAGTACCTTAACCACAGTAGTTCAGATATTCGGAGGGAAGAGCAGAAAATCAAAATTGTATTCACGGATAATTTAAGAATAAATTAAATTTAGCGCGCGGTTGCAACTATCACTTCAGTTTTTTTTTGGTTCTCCTTTGTTATATAGAAACATCATACAGCAAAAGTAATAAATAATTCCTTGAGTCTTCTGCTGTATCCCTTGCCGTAATTTTGAACTTTTTGCGTGAGTTTTCTCAGTCCGTCCGTGAAAATTCTGGGATAGTGCCCCTAATCAGGTGATTACCTCTTCTTTCCACATCATTCACTAACTAACCAACTCCGTGGGGCTGAGTCCTTGGGAAGACACCAGTCGCTTAGCGACTAAGGAATTTGCCAACATTTTATGAAACCAGAAGGTTCATTGCTGCATTCACAAAAGTCCGGCACTGGTCCCTACCCTGAGCCATATCCCTTAGGTCGTTGCAAAGAATCCGTCAAAGTCCGATACCCCCTGTCGCATTTTGTAACAGAGTGTTGATTTTCGGTGAGGTGTTATCACCACGCCCAACTACAAAGCGGGAAAACCACCCCTTGTCTTCTTTCCGCGACTTCTTGTATTCACAGATACTCCCCATGTCTGGAGGCCGTCTCTTCCGGCCTTAGCCCGAGGACCGCCATGCCGTGATGACAAAGGACCCAATTAACATGAACCATTCACAAATCATACACTTCAACGCTATATAATTCGAGCTGCTGAAATAATCATTGAAGGGAACCGTTCACTAAATTGATATACCGCAGTTCTGTCTCTCTATGGCTCTACAGCCTTTGTGGAGCTTGGCCGATTTTTCAGTTTCGTCATCTGTACACAGTCGCAAGGTCGCTACATACACACAGAATAAACGCACACAGACATCCATGCCTCGAGCGCGATTCGAACCCACGATCCCAGTGTTTGAGCGGGCGAAGACGGTTCGTGCCTTAGACCGCGCAGCCACCGTGACCGGCAACCGCAATTTTAGAAATACAAAATGAATGATGACGCGGCTGGTACTGGAAACCCGAACCAGTTGGTGTTCAGTACGTCACAACGCCGTTGCCGCGGGACAGGTTCGTCACCACTTGTCAGTACAAGTGGAAGGCAAACAGTCCCTACCTGTGTTGTAACGGGGGCGAAGCTGCCTCGTGGGTCATTAGCATAAGAGGACCGTTATTAAGAGTATTTGCACGAAGTGCATACAGTGAACGCTAGTCCGTCTGCGGTCTTCGAAGTGCTCTTTCCAAATATGGCACAGTTTTTTTTTTCTGACGTAATTCGAGGTCTCATTGCTAATATCCTTTAAGTACACATGTAAAGTTTAATATCTTCTCGTTGTAAGATATTCCTTGAACTGTTACACCTTTTAATATTAAAGTTATCCCTGTAACAGCCCCTGGAGGCCCATAGGGTTGTGAGATGTTCCCACATTTTCTAGACAATCGGCTCACAGATGGCGGTAAGGTTGTCAACCTTACGGGCCGGCCGCCCTTTACCTCCAGGAAGATTCCTGGTACTCATTTCTGTTAGAGGCTGAGTCGACCCCAGGGCCATATTTCGGCTGGAAGGATTAAGTCAATTGAACAAATCCACCTCATCGGGATTCGATCCCGCAACCTTCCGGCATGTAGCATAGTGCCACAACCAACTACGCTACGGCTTTTAGTAGAAGCAATTGAGCCAAAACTTGGTGCACCTCAAGTACTTAACATCTTAATCTGAGTCACCATCATTATCATTGGCAAAACAGCCGTTTTTGAGCCTTTTTTTAGAAGAATCTGTCAGATTGCACCCGGTTTGCATTTCTTTGGATTTCGCATCCGTATTTACAGAGCAAGATCATCAACCTTACGTCCAACACCCAACCTGGAGGACCAGGTCTCTATCACCCCTAGTGACAGGTCGTCCAGTTATATCCCCAGACACGGGGTTCTCTTTTCATCGCCTCCTAGGAATCGCAGGGCTACGGCGGGGGTATTCTAACCCGCCCTCACGCGGGGTAATTTGAGTGATTCCATCTTTAACGTTTTCGCTAATGATACTGCATTCTCTTGTTGACATGGACAGCAGTCAGATCCCTGTTACGGCTGTACGTCAAACGCGAGTGAAACAAAAATGTAATCATGTGATCTGTTGGACGCATTGAATGCGTTGGTTAATTTCAGCAGACCGGCGCCCTCGTTCTGCGTCTATCTGGTTACGGCAACAGGAACTGCGCCATGTGCCCTTGTCTTTCTCTTGTTTTGAGCTGCTTCGTTAATGTATCTGAGTGGGACAAGCCTCGTATTAACACAGTAACCATACAGAACGGGCTTTCGTTCTGCCCGATGTTTCTCAGTCCACATACCCACTCACCTGATGAATGAGTGCATAGCCCAGAGTTCTGGTGTTACAATACGCATGTTCGTATTGAACTTTAATGCTCAGTGGTTAGAATATGTACCGGCTGCTTTAACGGTAAAGAATATTCTTTACCAGTAGTAACAGACTGGATACCCGCCATAGCTCAAGCGGTTAGTCGCTGGCTTCCCACCGCGGCGGCCCGGGTTCGGTCCCGGGTCTGGTCAAGTGGGATTTGTGGTGGACAATGTGGCGTAGGGGTAGGTTTTCTCCAAGTACTTCGGTTTCCCCTGCCAATCTTCATTCCACCAATTGCTCCACAATCACCCTCACATATCATCTGGGGCTGGTACAGTAGGCCAGAAGTGGCTGCAGTACAAGGGACTTAGTCCCACTAGCAATAAAAAAAACAAACTGGATATGTACAAAACTGAGGGTGTTGAGAATATTTGGACCGAAGGGAGATGAAGTGACAGGAGGTTGGAGAAAACTGCAAAATGAGGACCTTCATAACTTGTACTCTTCTCCAAGTGAAATTAGCATGATCAAGTCAAGGAGGATGAAGTGGGAAGGGTATATAACACGAATGGCGAAAGAGGAATGTATATAGGATATTGGTGGGAAAGTCAGAAGGAAAGAGGCCACTGGGAAGACCAAGACGTAAGTGGGTGGACAATATTAAAATGGATCTTAGAGAGGTAGGATGGGATATTATGGATTGGAGAGCTCGTGTGAACACGGTAATGAACCTTGGGGTTCCACAAAATGCTGGGAAGTTCTTGAGTCGTTGCACAATTGGCGGTTTCTCAAGAAGGGCTCAGCTCCATGAGTGAGTGGACAGACTTGATTGGTTGGACTTGTAGTACTCACAGCGAAGAGTATGCCGTGATGGCGTGTGATGCCGTGTGATATGGTAGAAGTGTACGGACGTTTCGGAACAAGTCGACAAGTGAACCAAACAAGACGTTTGCAGCAGGTAAGCTTGGCTTGCTTCGTGTTGCTCGTTTCCCTGAAGATGGAAATGCCGGTGAACTTTTGCACCAGATTATACGGCGTCACACTTTAGATGATGGTACTGTTCAGACTGAATTGGTCTTAGTAATGGAGGCGCCCTACGCTTTCTGTGAGGTGCATACTACACTTTCAGATTTCTTTTTTTTCCCCTTGGCACTACAGCCCCAGTGGGCCTAGGCCTACCTCCATGAACTTCTCCGTTCACTTCGGTTTTTCTAGATCTTACACATTCGGTAGGACTCCTTGGGCGGGTGATCAGCTCGTCGCAAGGCCTCTACCTGTACACAAACAGAGAAAAACGCACACACACAAACTAAACATCCATGCCCTGAGTGGGATTCGAACCCACGATCCCGGCTTCCGAGCGAGCGAAGACAGTACATGCCTTAGACCGCTCGGCTGCCTTGACCGGCCTTTCAGATATTACTTAGATGAACTTTGGTTTCGAAGCGTTGATGCTCTTCTTTGAGCTCCAGTATTTTTTAACCTTTTCGCATCAGAAGTTACTTAAATTGCGCTACAAATTATGTATCAGATCAACAATACATGTACGCGTTTATATACTGCAGGCACATAGCAAGCATATGTGCAGTGACTAATTATTACAGAGAGAGAGAGAGTGATTTCCGCGTTTGCGAGTTGCGAGACGCCAGTGCAGATCACCGCCTTCTTTCAAGGGTTTCTTTTGAAAACGGTTCTTAACGACGCTTGCCGTACCGAGACTATATAGAGTCGATGGCAGGGCTATTAATCAATGTGGAGCAGTGGGTGGAATGAGAACTGGTAGGGGAAACGGAAGTACTCGGCGAGAACCCGACCCATTGCCGCTTTGTCCACCAGAAATCCCACTTCACCAGACCCCGGGATCGAACCCGGGCCGCCGCGGTGGGAAGCCAGCGAGTAACCGCTTGAGCTATGGCGCGGCCCTAACTCGTACCCTTAGTCGCGTCCGACCGTAGCTTACCCAAGGGTGCGGGAGATAGATCTGATAGTATAAACAAATCCGATATAACTGAATTTGTTCTGTAAACTTCCCATAGACTGAAAATTGTGTTTATGTAAGGTAAACGTATCGGGTAGCAAGTTGTGTCATCCTAAACTGAAAACGGCCCACTGCCTCTGTTAACATAAAGGATCGAGTTGAAAGTGGCAGTTTTTGTTTTGGTTCATCGATTTAAAACGTTTTAAGTTGTCACTAGCGCGGTATGTGCTTGCACTTGTCAGACAGGAAGGAATTCGTTCCATTCTGAAGGGGTTTTATTCTTTAGTTTACCCTTTCAGACCCAAAGAATCAGAAAGGAGCCTTTTCTTTTTATTCACTACTGACTCCTTTTTAAGTTTCCTTTTTCATTTCTGTCTATTCATCCTTTATCGTTTGCTCCGCTTCTTTTTGCCTTCTCTTTCGCCTCCAATTGCTCTTCCACGTTTTCCCCTTTTAGTTCGTTCTCTTATTTTTGCTTCTCTGCTCATTCTCTTCTTCTCCTATCCTACCTTTCCTCTTTATTTTCCCGCTTTTTTCCTGCTGATCTTACTTTGCTTCGCTTATTCATATCTTATTCCGCCTTCTCTACTGTTTCTCCCCTTTCATTTGTTCACTTTCTCTACCTTTTGTTCTTGCTCATATCCTTTTCCTTTCTCATGTTCTTCATCTTCTCCTTACGTTCTTCACACCCCATCTCGTCTTGTTCCCTTCCCTCTTCTCCTAATTCTTCACTTCTTTTCTTTATCGTGGTCCCCATTTCTTTCTAGCTTTGCTCAATTTCCTGTCCCTTCTCTCTCCGTTATTTATCTCCTTCCCCCATTCCGTTTGTCCCTTCGGTGTGCTCAGTCACTCACAGCTGAGCAGCTCTTGCAGGGCCAGCAGATGCAGGAATGTGTAACGGTGGTTGTTCTTCTCATTAGAGATTGTCTCGCTGAAATGGAATTATTATGGGCTCTTCCTTCAGCAAATTGCACTTACTTAACGGGATCCTGCTTTACATTAAGTGAACATCGTCACCCTGAAGCACAGTTGCGCCAATAAAAGTAAAAACGTCTCACTTCAAGATGATGGATTAGCATATCTTCACATTCCCGGAACCGAATTTATTTCGCAAAATGAGCACCCCCCCCCCTTCAGAGTTGCACAGATATCGTGTTTGAACGAACTGAAATCCAGTTCATCAGAAATATTATTATAGTGTTTCTTGCATTCGCCGGTCACGGTAGCCAAGCGGTCTAAGGCATGTACTGTCTTCGCTTGCTCGGAAGCCGGGATCATGGGTTCGAATTCCACACAAGACATGGATGCTTGGTATGTGTTTGTGTTTGTTCTGTGTTTGTGTTGTCCTGTGTTTAGGTAGCGGCCTTGCGACGAGCTGATCACCCGTCCAAGGAGTCCTACAGTCTGTAAAATGACCAAAAAAGAAAACCTCGACACCGTAAAGGCATAAGAGGAACGGATTCAAGATAGTCTTGTAAGCTTCTACTGATAACGTAACGGAGTTCGTCTCTATCTTATCATTACGCAACCTCAGGCCTGTTTGAGTGTTTAACAACCTGGCGGGCCTGACAGATGTTTTAAAGACCTATTTTTCCGTCTGATGGCGATAGCTATTGAATTGTTGTACCCAAGCATCTGAAACTTGACACCGAGACGTACACATTACTTATAAAGTCTGGTTTGTTGGTTAATTAATTACAAACATGGCGATGATGCGAAACTTGGAAGTAATTCCCAAAAATTTTAAAATATGGCCCTGCAGGGTATGCAGTTACTCAGGAGTTTCCCAGCATTTTATGGAACCCGAAGGTTCATTACCTTGTTCACAAGAGCCCTCCACTGGTCCCTATCCTGAGCCAGATCAATCCAGTCCATACCATCAAATCCTATCTGTCTAAGATCCATTTTAATATTATCCACCCACATACTCCTTGGTCTTCCCAGTCGTTTCTTTCCTTCTGGCTTTCTCATCAATATCGTATATGCATTCTTCTTCTCCACCATTCGTGCTACATGCCCTGCCCATCTCATTGTAATATATATATATATATATATATATATATGACTAAAATGTATGCAATAGGAAACTATGTTTTTTAAGTTCTCCATGTAACTCTGTTTATTAATTAATTTTAAATCCCTTGCTTAATTAAGCAAGAAGCCATGAAGACGTATGGGAGAGTTAATCTATAGATCAATGTATTGTTGACCTTGGCACTAGTAGCTTCACGCCCCGGTCACTTTACCCCCGGGGAAAGAGTCCCCGGTACCCATTCGATAGGAGGCTGGGTGGGACACAACCGGTTTGAACAGCGTGGAGAAGAGAAAATATTGCCGTTACCGAGACTCGAACTCCTACCCGTCGGCCGTTCAGCCCTTAGTAAAATGTTCCAAATTAAAATATCCCTACACACTTCAGCATTTCAGATTTTGTTTCAGACCGTTGTGTTGGTTGTCTAGTTGCAAGGAGCGGTCTCAGTAGCTAGTATTACTGCTGACGTCATGTCCCGGTACTGTCATCTCATGCCCAATAATCTGTTATGCATATGTGAAGTGCAGTATACAGTATAAATGAGACTGTTTACGGTTGACTATCTGTGTGTATTATTGGTGGGTGATGGCGTTAAATATGAATCCAATCCACGTCACTCCATCTTGTTTATATTTAACATCCATTTCAATATTATTCTCCCATCTAGGTCTAGTGGTCTTATTCGCGTTCTCTTATCAGAGCTTTGTATGCATTTGTCTTTCCTTCTCTGCGTACTACATACCGGACCCATCTCATCCCCCTTAATTAGATCTTACAGATATTTAGTGAAGAGATCAAATTATGAAGTTCATCATTATGTACTTATGTTTCCCCTCCCGTTACTTCTTTCTAGACGCAGGTGTTCCCCTCAGCACCATGTTTCACACCCAGAACTTACTTCATGTTATTGACGGCGGCATAGCATCTAGGTAGCCTAGGGGATGGGCGACCGACAAATCCTGACTTCGTTTCACAGGAGGGTCGGCATGTGTCTCGTATCTACAGCGTCCTAACTGTTTCTGGGGCCCGCGCAGCCTCCTCTGAATTTGATATCTGTGTCTGTTTCCCCGTGGGTAAAGCAACGAGTGAATGAAGCTGACCACTCACCTCCATCCAGTAACAGTAAAGTTATCCATGGGCTTTTTAATTAATTAAGCACTATGAAGGTGAATGGCGAAGTAGAAGTGTAGCTCCACCATTGTTAATATTGGCTGTAGATGGAGGTGAGTGGTCAGCTTCACGGCCCGGCCGCTTTACTCTCGAGTAAAGAGCCAGCGGTACCCATTGGATAGGAGGCTGTGTGGGCCTCAGGGCCAGTCTGGACGCAGTGGAGAAGAGAAAAATATCTTGTCCCTGCCGGAAATCGAACCCTGACTCCTCTGCCTTTCATTCCCAGCCCAGTAGCTATACCGACTGAGGTAACCCGGCTCATCACCTCCATCCAGTGCCGAGGCTGATAATGGTGGAACTATACCTCCACTCCCCCACGTCTTTATCTGGTATCTTCTCCTCTCTGATTCTTAGCTGATCATGGTGCTTGATCCCGGTTGCTGGAGATGGCGCGCAGCTGTGTCATGCTCAAATTCAGACCTTCAGGTACCAGTTCAGACCACGATCTATTGATCTTACTTGTTGAGGTTTATTGCGTGCTCGGAACATGATCGTGATTCAGTAGCAACACAAGGACTTACGTCAAGGTAATAAATCAAAGTTGAATGAATAATGTACATTATCATTACTTTTTACGAAGCAAGTTGGCTTTTGTGGTAACGCTACTGACTTGTGTCCGGGAGGTTCCTGGTGCGAGTATCGGCCGCGACAGCGACTTTCAGCGTTCTCTCTAAGCCGGGGACGCAAATGCACAGACATTTCTACATTCATTAAGCATTGAACTGTTGCGCATGCGCGTGCCGTATAGCGATCTGAAATGGGTTTGACCAGCAAGCTGACTGCAGATAACGGAAGCCACGTGGTGGAGGCTCCGTCCATTGCAGGAGCTTTGTCCAGCCTCCGCCTAGGAGTATGACGTAATCCGAGTCTTGTCGCCTTGCTCTGTGCCCACGGTACCCCCGTCCGTGAAGAGACTAGCTAAGAACTGGACGACCGTGATTCTTTCCGTGCATCTCCGTCTGCGGACACAGCATGTAGCACGCATGGGGGAGGAGCGCATATATGGAGTTCTGGTGGGAATGTCAGAAGGAAAGAAACCACAAAAAAGACATAGATGTAGGTGGGAGGATGATATTAAAGAGAAATAGGATGGGATGGTATGGACTGGATTGATCTGGCTCATGATAGGGACCGATGTAGGGGTCTTCTGAACACGATAATGGACCTTCGGGTTCCATAAAATGTTGAGACACTCGTGAGTAGCTCATTAACCAAGTGGTTTCTGAAGAAGGGCTGCCTGTAGTTAGGTATACATCTCTATAAGGAGATGACAGAAGGGCACGCCATGGATCTGCCTCCTCCACTTCTCCCTCCTCCCCTCCATTTCCATATATTCTCTCCAGTCGTCTTGCCTGAGAGGGTTTAAACAATAGGAGGTTGCAGAAAACTGCGTAATGGGGAGCTTCATAACTTGTACTCTTCGCCAAATATAGTTAGAACGATGAAGTCAAGGAGGATGAGGTGGGCAGGGCATGTAGCACGTATGGGAGAGAAGAGTATTGCGTACAGGTGTTTGATAAGATTTACTGAAGGAAAGAACCACTAGGAAGATCTAGAAATGTGGGAGGGTAATATTAAAGTGGATCTTATAGAAATAGAATGGTGAAGATGTGGACTGGATTCATCTGGCTCAGGACAGGGAACAGTAAGTACGATAATGAACCTTCCGATTTCGTAATGAGGTTGAGCAGCTAGTGGTTCCTCAAGAATGTCTCATCTCGGAATTTTATTGGTGTCCATATCTACCAGAGGGGCTGGGATAGCTCAGTTGGTATAGCGGCCAGCTACGGGGTGGACCCAGCCTCATATCCAGCAGGTACCGGGGCGTGTTTCCACTGGGTGAAAGCGGCCAAAGCGTGAAGCTGACCTCTAACCTCCATCTGGTGCCGAGGTCAAGAATGGTGGAGCTATGTCTCCACTCAGCCATACGTTTACATGGTGCAGTGCGTAATTTATTAGACCCAGGAGTAGCTCTGACTTATGCAGGACTGTGCGCGTTGCGTACTGCGACTCTACAGGCACTCCGCAATTGTGCTGTAGAGGAACATCTTGTATCTTGGCCCGTTCAGGGCATGCGCGTGTTAGTATACTGGTACAGGTTATTCTGAACTACTGCGTGTATATTCCCACCCCTTCCTTTCCGTGGCTCTGTCATGAAAGGACACAGAGGGGGTGGACGTCATTTTCACCCCTTTCCATTACAGCTACATCATTCCCTGTTGGGCCGGGTTCAGTCTGAACAGTTGAGGACTAATTGCTTATCTTGTTTCAATTCCCCGTTCCATTCCATGAAGGGTGTTTGGAAACCGAAGATAGACTGCCTGAGTGACGTTCTGAATTAAGGGCAAACAGTGCCTCTTGCGCACATTGCCATTGTCCCTCTAGACAAACGCGTGGACTTTGCCTTTTCTAATTATGTCTCGAACACTTCCTTCCCCATCCTTACTGCTTCACCATTCACTAATCATATCGCATTCCATTCTATAGGGGCCTGTATTGTGAGACTGTGACAAGTCTAGCATAAGGTGCGTCCACATTACTTGTGCTCGTGTGACTCGCTATGCTCGCGAGTAATGTGGACGATATGACAAGTCATGAGACGAGCAAATTTTTAATTTAAAAACTATAGCTAATAAATTAAAATACGACTACAGCCTATACACACTACGAGTAAATATACGGATCCTCACGCGCCGAAGCCTGGCGAGCAACTGAAGTAGTGTGGACGAAGATTTGCGGCCACAAGTAAAAGCCAGACGAGTCTCCCGACGAGCACGAGCACGAGTACGAGTAATGTGGACGCTCCTTAAAAGATAAATAGATTAGAGTACGTGGTATTTGGGGAGAATATTTGGACCGAAGAGAGATGAAGTGACCGGAGGCTGGAGAAAACTGCATAATGAGGAGCTTCATAACTTGTACTCTTCTCCAAGTATAATTAGAATGATCAAGTCAAGGACGATGTGATGGGCAGGGCATGTAGCACGAATGGGGTGATGGGGAATGCATATAGGATATTAGTGGGAAAGCCAGAAGGAAAGGACTAACATGAAGAGCTCGACTTAGGTGGTTGGACAATATTAAAATGGATCTTAGAGAGATAGAATGGATGTATTGGATTGGTTTGATATGGCTCAGGCTAGGGACCAGTGGAAGGATTTTGTGAATACAGTAATGAACCTTCGGTTACCATAAAATGCTGGGAAGTTCTTGAGTAGCTGCACAAGTGGCGACTTCTCAAAAAGGGCTCAGCTCCATGAGTGAATGAGGGTATTTGACTTTATCACGTCGATTGTGAAATTTTCTATCTTCTGGGTTGTAATGCCATAGCCCCGCGTGCAGGTGGGTTCGAAAACCTCCACCGTATCCCTGCAAGGCGTAGGAGGCGACGAAAAGGGATCCCAGTGCCTGGGGGTATAACCGGGCCACCCTGTTCCTGTGGGATATAAATAAATACGGGGACCTGCCCCTCCAGGTAGGGACAGTCTCGAATCTGAGACAGTAAAAGGAGGTAATGAGTCCCGCGGTACTCGGACCTCAGATTGACTGCGCTGGCGAGGCCCAGCAGCAGTTGTAAACGACACACTCTCATCGGAGAGGATGTTACAAAGGACTATCATCTCAAGTGTTCAGTTGAAAAAGAAATACTGGTCATGAGTCTCAAGGGACTTGTCGCGAAGACGAATTGATTGGCGGCAAACCGCCAGTCGCAAAATAACCGTGGCTCTGATAGGCGATTAGTTCTTGCCAGAACTTCTTCTGTTTATTTTAGTTTACGGCTATACAAGCGCATAACTACTTTAGTGCTTTGGCTTCCACGGTGTGACGACGCGTCTCAGTGTTCTACACACTATGACTGGACCGTGTGCCTCCACGCTTCCTGATGTTGCACTAGATTGCTGAGTAGAGCCAGGAGATTGACCTAAGCGTCATTAATTCAAGTGATTATTTAGTCGTGGCCTCCCTTTCAGCTCGCCAGTCTCTGTTAACCTCTTCATCGATGCGTCTCCTTCCTAGCTTTATTGTGTACATGTCGAGGTCAGCGCTGAATGACCATACGTTTTCACTGCAAATTTTATAAGTTACACGTCTGGCGGCTGGGATGTGGGCCGGACGCTCACTGGTCGATTTCTGGAGTTAGCGAGATATTTTTACTCTTCTCGCTAAAGTTCAGATTGTTTCGGGGGCTCACCCACCATCCACTCCCCCACACGCCTTGACCCTCATATGGGAGCCGGGATAGCGTAGTCTGTATAGCGACTGGCTACGGGCTGGACGACCGAGTGGTAGGAGTTCGAGTACCGGTAATGTCAAGAATTTGTCTCTTCTGCACGTCGTCCAGACCGACACTGGGTCCACCCAACCTCCTATCTCATGGGTACCGGGGGCTCATCCCCGGGGGTAAAGCAACAGGGGCGTGAAGCTGACCGCTCACCTCCAAATAGTGCCGGGGCCAAGACAATGTGGATCTATACATCCACTTCCTCATGCTCCTGTATGGCGTAGTGCTTAATTAGTTAACCACATGGATAACTTTACATTTTACCTTTACCCACCTTCATATTTGAACAACATGAGCCGGGTTAGTTCAGTATTATGAGTAAGCTGCTTCGAAGACCGCGCCATAGCTCAAGCGGTTAGTCGCTGGCCTACCAACGCGGCGGCCTGGGTTCGATCCCAGGTCTGGGATTTGTGGTGGACGAAGTGGCGCTGGGGCAGGTTTCCTCCGGGTACTTCGGTTTCCCTTGTCAATCTTCATTCCACCAGCTGCTCCACAATCACCCTCACCTATCATCTGGGGCTGGTACAATAAGCCAGAAGTGGCCGCAGTACAAGGGACTTAGTCCCATCCCACTAGCAATAAAAAAAAAAGCTGCTTCGAAATAAAGAAAACGAAAAATGCTGGTGACAGTTGCAGGAGTGCTATGAAGTAAAGAAGAGAAGCAGAGGTCTGTTTAGACAAACTTTGACGGTTTCTTCAATCCCGCATCATTAAGTCCAAAAAGAAGCACAGCTTCTGAGTCTTCTGTCGGTGAATAGAAGTATGGACTCTTTATAGTTTTAATAAAGGCTCCACAGTGATATTCTGTTATTTATTTTCATCTACACGTAATTACATTTTAACATTTATTTGTGTTCTAAGTTGTTTTTTTTTTTTTGTCTTTTAGGGCCGTCTCTTGCTTCACTAATCCGGATTAGCGACAGTTTACTGTATTCTAAACCGCTTCCGCATTGGGCCTATATACGTGTATAGTGATAAGTACAGAACTAATAAAACCATTGATTCCATGCGGCATGTGGCAGCAGATGTTTCCACGGTGAACAGTACAGCACTTCCACTTCCGCGTCAGTGTTTCCAGAACCTTGGTTTAACTTCCCCTCCTTTCTCCAGCGGACTGTGGAAGGAGTAAGGGGACAGTGCCCAGCATGTACCAGCGCAGTCTGTATAGCGACGGGCTACGGGTTGGAAGGCCGGGGTTCAATTCTCGGCAGGAGCAAGAGATCTTTTCCTTCTCTAGCGTTCAGACCATCTCTGCGGCCTTCGAGCCTCCTGTTCAATGGGAACATGGAGATAAAGCACCCGCATCGTGAAGGTTGTCTTTACGTTCACCCGAATAAACCCTTTTCTTTCACTGTAATGAAGAATTATAAATTACGAAAATGAGTACAATACTTCGCTATCCGCCTCCACGCCCGGAGGGCTCCATCCCGGGTTCTTACATGGGTCGGGCGATTTAGTTCCATAAGCGACACAGCAACTTCGTCTCGCTATCTGAACTCAAATTCCAATCTTAGTGTTTTCGTTTACGCATTACGTCGTTTCTTCAGCAAAGTTCTTTAATGTGGCTGGAAACCAACGTCGCGGTCACGTGATTACCACCCATGTTTCATGTTGTGCAGTCTGATGTAAATGCATGGTTTGCTTCAGGTGTGTGAAGCTTATCGTGGCTTGGAGAACAAGTTACGTTCTCCTGTGCCCTCACACGTTGCAAACACATGCAGCTATTTGTGTTAGATAACCACGAACCGTCCCTTTCCGGGCTTCACAGCATGGATGAACCTTAGATCTCTGCAACCCGAATAACAGTGAAGTCTGATGTGTTGCATACATGACACGTTATGTGAAACTTCAGCTTGTCTCACCCTTATGAATTTGGATGCCACATGAATCATCGTGTTCATGAAAGGATCAACGCGATGAATTGCCAAGATGGAGAAAGTCGTCTTCTGGGTTTTGGCGCCGTGTATTCTTCGTTTTGGCCGACGTTTCGGAGGAACGTATCGCCTCCATCTTCAGAGCAGGTGAATGGCTTGTGAATGCAGAGAGCAATAGCTGCTCTCTGAAGTAGACCCAGAAGACGACTTTCTCCATTGTCATCGCCGTGGAAACCTCAAAACTTACAAATTGCCAAGATGTTTGGGGTATTCAGAACGCATGGACATCGTTAGGAATTCATACAAAGTCCGTATGGAATTAGGCTTACGTAAAATATAATATTAAAATATATATGAGGAAATAGGTTTGGAGGGTGATCAGTGGCGAGTTCGTGTGGACACCATGAGGACTATCTGAACGACTGCTAGTTTTTGAAAAGAAACTCTGTTACATNCTAAATTGCTGTGGTTCTGGTAGGGTCTTTGGTAAATTTGTAGTGCAGGATGTAATAGGGTTGCTTTGCTATTCTTTCAGATTATGTCTGTGGAGGGGACCTCCACACCCACTTTTGCCTTCGGCAGCGGTTGCCTGAAGAGGAGGTACGCTTCTATGTGGGCGAAGTTGTTCTCGCACTGGAACAACTCCACAAGGTATGCACAGTGTAAAATAGATTGCTTAATGAAACTCAATAAAGACTGTAATTTTCATTTCGTGCATCCTGTTGTGTTATTATATACAATTCTTTATTAGAGTCTGTCACAACACAACAGTACAATGGTCATGGCTAAAACTAGCTTAGCTAGATGTTTCAGCTATTAAAGCCATCATCAGGCAAACACATGATTAACATGTAAGTTTTGAGGTTTTCATGGCGATGACAATGAAGAGAGTCGTCTTCTGGGTTTAGGCACCGTGTATTCTTCGTGTTGGCCGACGTTTCGGAGGAACGTAGCGCCTCCATCTTCAGAGCAGTTGAATGGCTTGGAATGCGGAGAGCAGTAGCTGTGGTGATAGGATGTGAGAGGCGCTGCTTATATACGAAGTAGGCAAGGGGGGTGGTCGGCCAACACGAAGAATACACGGTGCCTAAACCCAGAAGACGACTCTCTTCACTGTAACTTTAATTGTTTATGAAGTTTGTAAATGTTGCTACGGTTCGAATCATAACTCTAAACAATCTACAGTAAAATATTAATTGCCCATCACAGTGGCCGCGCGGTCGAAGGCATGAACCGTCTGCCCGCTCGAATACAGGGATCGTGGGTTCGAATCTCACTCGAACCGTAGATGTCTGTGTGCGATTATTTAGTGTTTATACTGTTCTGTGTGTAGGTAGCGGCCTGGCAACGGGCTGATCCCCATCCAAGGAATCCTGCTGACTGTATATAGATTAAGAAACTGAAAAAGCGGACAAGGTTCACAAGGGCTGCAGAGCCATAGATAAAATATCAATTAAATGCCCTGTTTTCATATATTTTAATGGTTTAATACTACTTTATTTGGTGTCCATTGATTTTATAATAAATATAATACAATTGTAGCTTAAATTTCGTTAAAATGTTGAAAAATTAATCCGAACCGTTAGCTTCTGGAACGTAAACCTATATTTTTCTTACTATAGGATTCTGACGATGGTGTATAACACACTGATATATTGGGTTTTTGGACTTTATCCATCGTCCTGGTTTTTAAGATAACAAATAAAAACACGACGTTTCGGAAACTGGATCTGTTTCCTGAGGACGGAAACAGATCCAGTTTCCGAAACGTCGTATTTTTATTTGTTATCTTAAAAACCAGGACGATGGATAAAGTCCAAAAACCCAATATATAAGTATATTTTTCTTGTTATTATGAATGGGGCTTAATAATTTTTCAACTTTTCGGGAACGTGTTACGTGTAAGTCAGAGGTAACGCTGTATAATATGCCTCTGTTTTCCTATAGCAGGCTTTGGCATCCTGTCAACGTTCGTTGCGAATCTTGTAACAGGATAATCTGCGAAGCTAATGCGGGCAGCTGTATGTGCCGGGTATATAAACGGTCCAGTTGAATAGCCACGTTTGGGTGATTCATTCAACTCGCTGAATCATAAACGTCTTGTAACATGTGAAGATCGTGAAATTACAGTACTGGTCTCTGCACGTTGAAACTGGTCTGCCAGCATTGGAATTCCTGCCTGAAGGACAGATGCTTCTGCAGAAAACCACATCATACCAGTGTCACGTGTTTGAAGTTGTATAGCCCCGAGTCTTACTATTGTTACGATGCAGTTATCCTACTGTATGTCTGTCTGAATGCCTACATATGGGCTTCGTTTATTTGCCTTGTGAAATGATATACAAGTAAGTCCTCCTTTAACGTCATGAATACATTCTTGTAAACCGCGATGTTATATAAAACGCCGTTAAGCGGATCCGTTTTTACAATAAGATCCTTAAGAAACAAGTAAGTTACGTTCCTCAGCCTTTCTTCACCTCCATAACGTGCATTACAATATGGAGAGTATTGTGGCAAAGTTGCTTAAAGGAAGCTATGGAGCTAGAGAAACAGCTCTTGCTAGGGAACGGCTTGGCAAACGCACGTTGCTAGGCAATGGTTTAGTAGCCGTCACTTGATCGCCGCAAGAGACTCACACGCAACATTGGAATAATTGTTGGAAGAGGTTTTCTGTGCGGTCCATGCCGAGACTATATAACGAGGACCACCTGCCGTTACAAGAGAGCCTTTAGACGGCAGTTAGAAGAGCAGGAGGTTGGTGTGAGATGGCCGCCAGCCTGCGAGGCCGTGAGCCCTGGAGCAGAAGAACGTTCACTGTTGAAAGACGTTACCAAGCAATGCAGTGAAGATGACTGAAGACATTAGTGTAATCACGTGTTGTGTGTGTTAAAGATAATTGGGAGTATATTCGGAGAATCATACGAAACACAAATATCCTATCTATCTATAGCTCAACAGCTCTTGTGGACCTTGGCCTCTTTTTCAGCTTCTTAATCCTATACACCGTCGATAGGACTCCTTGGACGGGGGATCAGCCCATCGCAAGGCCCCTACCTACACAGAATAAACGCACAGAGACATACACCCAAGCTTCGAGTGGGATTCGAACCCACTATCCCAGCGTTCTAGCGGGCGAAGATGGCGAGGGCACTGCGATCGGCACACAAATGTACAGCTAGGGCGAAGTGCTGTGATGTTTGTATGTTACTCGTGCTGTACATGTAATGTGACAGGTAGCACTTATCTTATGTATTCTCTCGCTCGAACGCTGGGATCGTGGGTTCGAATGCCTTTCAAGGCATGGATGTCTGTGTGTGTTTATCCTGTATTTGTCTGGTTATGTGTATAGGCAGCGGCCTTGCGACGGGCTGATCTCCCGACCAGGGAGTCCTAACGACTGTGTATAGGATCAAGGAACTGAAAAAACGGCAAAGGTCCAATGAAGGGCTGTAGAGCAATAATAATTAAACATAATGTTATTCGCATGAAGCACTCAAAACGCCAGTTAGTTTGTTATACTTAGGTGACGTGTTGACAGGAAAGCGGGCGCCGTTCTGTTCTGCCACTTTATCTTGTTCAACTATGTCAAGCTCAGACTAGTTAAAACTGACATACATTTAAGCAATGAAACGTATTTAGGTTTTCGTGATAATGAGCGCTGTAAAGTGAATCAAAAATAAGGCTTTGTTTTGTGGGCTATAATCAAGTTGATTACTTGTGAGTCATCAGTTTGCTACGTTTCCGGTTTCGTGTTGCATACCGTGTCAGGCGTGGCATCAAAGCTCTTCCTACTGAAGTGACACGAACCTTTAGACCGTGCTCTGTCTTCTGGGCAGAGGTGATCCGCCACTGAAGTCGAGTAATGGCGGTATTTTCCCATTTCCTCGGGGAAAATTAAGTTAATGGTAATAATTTTCTCAATACTACATATTTCTTGCAATATTGTATATAAATTGTATTTTTATATAACTTTTATCATTCCTAGATGAGATTCAGCAATGGTTGTTTCTGTTGTTGTTATTATCATCGTCATCGTCATCGGGGCACGCGGTAGCGTACTTGGTTGAGGCACCATGCTACAAGTCGGAAGGTCGCAGGTTCGATTCCCGGTGAGATCATCGGATTTTTAAATTGACCTAATCCAACCGCATATGGCCCCGGTTCGACTCAGCCTCTTACAGAAATGAGTACCAGGCATCTTCTGGGGGTAAAGGGCGGCCGGCGCATAAGACTGACAACCTCACCGCCATCTGTGAGCTGATTGTCTGGAGAAAATGTGGGAGCCTGGACGTCTCACAGCAGTATGAACCGCCACGGCCTGTTACAGGGATAGCTTAACGTTTTTAGTATTATTATCATCATCATAATAGGAGCCGAGATGACTCAGGTCGGAGTTTGAGTCCCGGTAGGGTCAAAAATTTTTTCTTCACATCGTCCAGACCGGCTCTGGGGCCCACCCAGTCTCCTATCCAATCGCTACCGGAGCTGCAAGGGCGTGAAGCTGACCACTCACTTCCAACTAGTGCCGAGGTCAAGAAAATGCGGATCTATACATCCACTCCCCATACGCTTTCATGGCTTAATTAGTTAAGCACAGGGACAATTTTACCTTTACCTGTATATATATGTATGAGATTCTCCATTAATGATACTGTACGATAGCAATAACAGAATCTTGTCAAGGCAGCCTTGACAATTGTACTATTCGTTTGGGAACACGTTAAGCGTCAGTGTACCGAGTGGAACGGTAAGGTTCTCCCGGAAATCTTTCCGATGTTTTCAGTATGCACAGTACACCTAGGCTGGCCTTGATAGTTACCCCACTTTCACTTCGTTGGAGGATACATCAGTACTACCGCCTGTACATCTCCTCCGCCTGGGCAGCCGAACAGTTCTAGATGAGTCCCCGAACGATTGTAGTGTGCAGATTTACAGCTGCGGAAGGAAACATACACCGAACATAGTAGTGTAAATTTGCCGAGTTTCATGACATGTACGATACACGAAATTCGTCCTGGAGTAAGGAAGGCCTCAGTGTTCCACAATTTTTTCGCATCTCCATAAATTTTGCCATGGCAGAATCTTCAATGGGGAATTTGGAGACGCGATTCTCTGTGTGTGACTGTCGGCTGCCAAGGGCGCATGCGCCCTTACCGCGGGTTCAGCAAGATTAGTTCTCTTCTTGTAATTTGTCAGAAGGGGAAAAAAATAGTGTACAAATTTTGACCGTTTTTAGCCTACTTCCCTTATCTGGAAAAAATAAAAGGAAGCTTATGAGCTCACCTTTCTATGTCTATGTCTGTAACCCCCCTAATTTTTAGATTACTTTCCGTAGCTTGGAAAAAACAAAAAGAGATGTCTGTGTCCCCCTCCCTGATATATTTCTGAGCGGTCCGTGTCGTATCAAAGGAAAGTAGGCGATTGGTTCTTCCCAGAACGTCGCTGTAATACAGTGCGTTCAGTTAAGGAGGAAACTTCGCAACACACCCGGCCCAACATTCCTCACAGATTGCTGCTGTAACTGCCGATAGCAGAATGAGTCATTAGCGCTGATAGACATGCGCTGTTACAGTTACAGCAGCAATCTATGAGGAATATTGGGCCGGGTCAGCGGTGTTGCGAAGTTTCCTCCTTGATTGAACACCCTTTATTTCACTAAACCTCTTTATCTGGAATAATGGTATAATAATAATAATTTTCGGCTAGAAATTTCAGACGGATATCTGTGCTACATGCCAAGGACCCTGAGAGCTATACCAGCGGTAGCGTAGCTACTGGCAGGGCTTCCCTTGCTGGACAGGTCAAAGTGTAGGCATCAGACGAAGAGAGACACCAGCGTGTCACCAGCAGCGTCATCAGCAGCGACTTGAAGCACAGAGCAAATGATGCTGGAAATGGTTCAAGTTCGTATAGCAACAGGCGTGACCAGAGTGGTTTGAACGGCTGTTGTATTGCGATGTGGAAAGCAAATGGAAAAACTACCACATTATCACTTTTCCTGGATAGTCTCTTTCCAAAAACAGACACACCATGTATGCGAACCAGGAGACGAGGAAGAAGACGTAAGAAGATGCTGGATGACCTTGGGGACAGAAGAGGATATTCTCATTTGAAGGAGAAAGCTCTAGATCGCATCAAGTGGAGGAACTGTTTTGGAAGAGACTGTGGACCTGTCGTCTGACAGATTACTGATGAATGAATGAATGAATCTCTGCTACGTAGTTACATAATGGCGACTGAGTCATGTGGAAGGGGGGGGGCTGAATGTGCGCATTGTGTTGGTGGGGCTTCCACGGACTCGAAGTTTGAGAAACAGTGATTTGGAGCCTTATGCCATAAAATGAATAAATATTTCGGAATTGCTTTGTTTACTCTACGAAGATCTTCTGGGATGTGACTTCCTGTAACCTGACAGATATTTGCTGACGTTTGAGATTAACGTGCTGCCTCTATATCCGGGGTAGATCCCCATGAAGATACGGGCAACACATTTTTCCGAAACGTCTGTAAACTATGGAATTACATAGTGTGACATATCAGAAGGCAGTAATCTTCATAGTCAACATTTCGAGAATCCCAGCTCTTCCAGATTTACCCTGTTTCCGTAAATTTGCGCGCAAATGAAGTCTGCTTCAAATTGAATGTGTGTCTTCGCCCGCTAGAACACTGGGATCGTGGGTTTGAATTCCACTCTAGGCATCGATGTCCGCGTCTATTCTGTTTGTGTTGTTCTGTGTGTAGATAGCGGTGTTGCGACGGGCTGATCCCCCGTCCAAGGAGTCCTACCGACTGTGTATGGATTAAGTAACTGAAAATAAGCGGCCTAGGTCCACAAGGGCTGTAGAGCCACGGATGGATAAAGTTGTCCCTATACTTAATTAATTAAGGAGAATGCCGTGAAGACATATGGGGGGAGTGTACCAGTCTTGACTTATGTATACATGAATTAAATTCCCCGGAAACCTTTTGTTTTAAGACGGAAACTGAGTGAAATCGAAATGTACCTGTAGTGTCGGAGGTCACACATACGGTCAAATGTAAATTACCACTTTATTATGCGTTCATTTTGTATACATATATGAAGAACATGCAAAATATTGCGACCGTCACTGTATGCTTTATGTTCGTGTGGTATACAACGTAGCGAAGATAATCGTTTACGATCTTTAAACCCAAATATTCCAGAAGAGAAATGGATACATGACAACCGTACAGTCTGCACCCCCACCCCTTCCCAGGCTCAGAGCTTTCAGTTTCAGTGTTGCTCCAAGAATAATGGTGGCCCGCCGTCTCATGCCAGTGGCGGAAAAGTTTTGCAGGAGTTCTAATTGATTTATTTTCTTTCCTTGTTTTCTCGAGTGAGATCCATGTCTTTAGCAGCGCCAGTTCCTTCCGTAGTGACCACCACTTATGGAAGTATTGCCGCTGTTTTCACCCCAACCCATACGCCTACTTTGACGGCTGGAGGATGCCCGCCATCTTGAGTGATGTTTGCTGCTTTGATTTATGAAACGTCATCGAATGAAAAGGGGGCACGTGGCAGCACAGTTGGTTGAGGCAATATGCTATAAACCGCAAGGTCGCGAATTCGAATCCTGATGAGGTCATTGGATTTTTCAATTTACCTAATCCTTCCAACCGCGCTGTTGTTCGACTCTGCCTCAAACAGAAATGAGTACCAGGAATATTCCTGGGGGTAAAGGTCGGCCGGCGCGTGAGGCTTACAACCGCCATCTCTGAGTCGATTGTCTAGAAAATGTGGGAGCCTCGGCGGCGTGTTACAGGGATAGCTTTACCTCCCCTCACGCCTTCGGATTAAGATCGAAATAGTTCGCTTACTGAACGACAGGTGTAGCTACTTGCACGAACTTTGTATTGAATTCATTTAATTTTAGGCCCATGTACAGTTTTTCTCTTTTTGCCATTGGACGGAAGAAATCTGAAAATATAAACTTATTTGCATTAGACAAATATACGAAATGAGTAAATCGAGTGGAACGTGAAGCTGACTACTTACCTCTATTTAGTGCCGAGGTTAAGAATGCATGGAGCTGTACTTCCATTCATCTGATCGGTGTGGTATCCAATTCAACATTTATACAGCTTTGCCTATTATTATTATTATTATTATTATTATTATTATTATCCCGATTTCCTATTTTAGAAGCATAAAAATAGGTTTGAGAGATGCCATGATGTCTTTGCATCTACTGTATCGCCCCTGCCAACTTTTGAACGTCTGAACCAATCTTCATGAAACTTGGTATGTATATCATGGCACCTGAGCCCATCTCAACGGCTTACTTCATAAATCCCTCCCGTCAGCCCGTACGTCTGTATATGTAATCCTCTATTGTTTCTATGCAACAGCTCGGTGAAAACGTTACCGCGGCAACGAATACACACTCAAAAATGGGAGAATTGTTTGACGCGTCATTTTTATACATTCCGTATCGTATGAAGGGAGAGTCTTCGGGTGTCTCTGTGTATCCCCTCGATCAAAGTGTTCCATGGTTTTCCTCGGTCATGGAGCGAATGCTGAGTTGGTAACCAAATTCAGCGTTGCACTGGCCCTCCCAATATTAACATGAACATTTCGTCCCGATTTAGCTATCCAATGCTAAATAATAATTTTACTATAATGCAGCCCTCCCACCGTCATAAAGAAATTCTGATCTTATGCGCTACCCCTACCAGAGGGATGAGCTAGGAACCTTAAAAACCGGAGATATAGTTTCTTGTCCGCCCTCCCCCATTGCAGTGTCTCTCACTACTTCCCTCACTTTCGTTTTCTTATCTCTGTGTTTCTGTTTATTTCCCTGCCGTTGCCAGGCAACGGCTCGGTAAACACCCACGACGACGAAGAATTTTTGGAGGCGGCGTTTTCTACCCGTTCCATGTCGTGTAAAAGGAAAATAGATGATTAGCTCTTCCCAGAACTTCTTGTTTTTTCAGATGTTCTGACGAATAATACCCTTTACTTCTTGACTGGGGAGGTGACGTTTCTTTAGATATCCACAGTTCTGTGGTTTATTTTCATAATCGGCTAATTAGTTTCTGAACTGCGTAGACGTCAATACAACAAGAAGTAAGGATGCCAGTTTGGCCTTCACTGGTGCACCACACTGTGGGAGTCTTGCTTTTCCACTGTCATTATATAACACTAAGTCATTTGTAGTTACGAGCAAGAAATGTGACAATAGCGTGACTCCGTATTGTAGCCTTATATAGGGCTGTGTTAGCGGAATTGTCATAAAATTTATAAATTTCACTGCAAGTTAGTACATCAGAATCTCCTTGGGCGATGACCCGCGTAAGAAATCAACTAAAATCCGACGTTTCGGAGACCTGCTCTGTCTCCATCATTAGGATCGAATCTCATTCTACCATGATGTTGGAAACAGATCAGAGCTCCGAAACATTCTACACTATCCCGACATTAACCTGGATAGATCGATGTGAACCGCGAGAAGCCTTAGCAGAATTGACCGGTATCCCAGCCGGAATTCGAACCAATCACTTCTTGGGAGTGTAGGGGCGTTTTCTTTATTATCATTATTCTTATTGGGGTTAGACTGAGTCCACTTGGTACGTCGGCCATTCATTGGCATATTGTACCAGCCCCTAATGACAGATCATGAGTATGGAGCGGTCAGTGGAATGAGAATTGGTAGGGGAAACCGAAGTACTCGGGAAAAACCTGCCCAAATGCCACTTTGTTCACCACAAATCCCACATTAGCTGACCTGGAACCCGGGACACTGTGTTGGGAATCCAGGGAGCTATGGCACGGCCAGTGTAGGAACATTACTTCTGTATCAACCTGTTCGGCATGCTGACAGCACAGAGCGCCCTGTAGCTATACATCAGTGTCCCTGAACGCATAACGTATTCAGATTGTGTTAAGTGAACTATGGAAACGAGTCGTTAATACCTGAAACAGCATCGGTATTGGTGGCCGCTCAGTTTATACAGATATGTTGCAAAAATTGTTGAAGCGTGGGCGTACCGAGCCTGGAAATTAGAGATACCGCCCTGACGATAAATCGATGGAGCGGGACTTCTCTGGCCCGGCAGTGTGTTTACATCTGTCTTGCTCGCTACTGACATCTTGCCACATGTCATCCCTCTCAGCGGTCTCCCTATAATGCACCCGGAATATTAACTGCTGATAGATCCCCTGTGATGTCACTCATGAAAAAAGCGATAGCCCCTAAATCGAAGGCTCTCCCCTCCCCTTCACTGTTAATAGAGGGTCCACCAAATTTTGAGCCGACATTCTTTAATAAAACAAAAGAGGATTGTAATTTTTGGCCTACTTCCCGTTATTTTGAAAAAAAAAAAAATAAAAATAGGCTTATGCAATCTCTATGCTGTCTGTGTATGTCTGTGTATCCCCCCTTCTCTTAACTTCTGAATGCCTGAATCAATCTTTATTAAATTTGATATGTATATCATGGCACTTGAGCCCATCTCAACGGCATAACGGCGTTCTCGTTGCTAGGCAAGGGCTCGGTAAAAACGTTACTGCGGCAACGAGTACACAGAATTGAAAAATTGTTGAACGTGTCGTTTGCTATGCGGTCCATGTTATTAATGCAAATATGCAAATATGTATATGCCTTCTCGTTGCTAGGCAACGGCTCGGTAAAAACTTTACTGAGGCAACGAGTACACACAATTGAAAAATTGTTGAACGTGTCGTTTGCTATGCGGTCCGTGTTATAAAGGCAAATATGCAATTAGCGGGACACAGAATTTTAGTGTGTTAAAGCAGGTGGTACATATAGTAACCACCGGGCTTTAAATGGTTAATCTTAGTTTTTTAAATAACACACGAGAAAAAAAGAAAAACAAGTGAACGGTGGCAAGCAACTTACATCACGTGTAATTGTTTGACTTGGAAGGCGAATGTTTTCAGTTACGGTACTACAGACCCACGTGGTCCGGCCGAAACAATGCCATTCCAGTTGAACGGGAGGCCAAGTCGCAGCAGTATTTTATTCTTGAAGTGGCATTGCCCTCACTTACCAATCGAATGTAAGTGACATGACGTAATACAAATAGATGTGGCTAACGAGACATACTGTTCTGTTACAAAGGGTGCCCCAACTCCATGAGGCGGAGTCTTTCTCTTTACTTAAGGGCGCTGCCAGTTGATACTGTATAGTACATGGGAACTGCTGNCTCGGTGGGGGGGGGGGGTTCAACCGGTTTTCGAAACGAGGGGGAACAGACATTTTGCATAGAAATTTATGTCTTATCCTTCTAAGACTGATTTTACTTATCGTTACAGGGTATTCAGGATTGAAGAAATACAAACTCCCTAGCCTCTAGTCCGCAAGCGAACTCTACCGACCGAGCGACCGTCGCTTTTCCACGAAGTTAGTGCCAACTTTAGCGGATAGAGGGTGTCGCGTCAGCGCAACGAATCCCCACGGCCGTTAGCTCCTCAATTATCCTCACGAGGTTGAATGGACCCCGTTCCAGACCCACTACTACTCAAAAAACCTAGTAGCGCCGGGAATCGAAAACCGGGACCTCTGGATCTGTAGGCAGGAACTGACCACTAGACCACAGGCGGTCCCAGGATAGAAGAATAATTTTTAAATATTACTTTTAATTTCTATTAGTAATATTTGGTGTATTTCGATCTTTTTATTTAGTTTTCATATTTGTTTCTAAATAATCCGCAGGGAAAGCGGGAGTAATTTGGCTTGCCGCCCATCATGTGCTGTAGGTTGGATTGTTTTTAGTAGTAAATTGGAAGAATATGGAAGGAAGCGGTCGTGGCCCGAAATGAGGTACTATCTCAGCAGGGACTGACCACAGAAATCTTCAATCAGAATATACTGTCTCCACTCCGGGATTCGAACTCGTGAACTCTCGAATGTGAAGGCGATAGTGCTAGCCACTTGACTGACAAGCTTTGGTGATTTTGTTGAAATACTTATTATAATCGGTTCATGAAGAATTACTGTACCCCGAAGATTGGTGTCTTTTAGAACGTGATGTCGTATAGTTTGGTAGCTAAGTAACCATATTTTTGAAGACTTGCTTCCTGTCTTGACGATATAAGGGCGGCCGCACACCAACTGCGTCACGACAAGCATCAAGACATGAGACAAAATACGCTGTCTTGCTTCATTCGTGATTTGTCAGCATGAAGCTGACGTCAGCATCATGACTCAGTCCGGTGTGCGGCGGTATTCATAATCTCATTCGTTTCAACTGTGCTCCTTTCTTTGCGTTGTGTCGCAGACACCGTGTATTGACTGTTACATGTCTTGACGCATGCCGGTGTGCGGCCTGCCTAAGACTTGGATGTAGGTATCAACATACTGTCTCCATCTTCAGGGTAAAAGATTCGAATGTGGAAGCAGTATGTGGTAACCTCCGGGCAAACTAGGCGGTGTCACAGCCAATAATACCACACTGTGAAAATAATAATGCTCTGAAGATTGAGGCAGTGTTTCCCCCCGAAACACTGGTAATCAGACTACATAGTATCATCGCCCAGAAGACCACTATATGAATCGTCGTCGTGAAAATCCCACATTGGCTTGATAGCCGAATGATTGCACTATTAAAATGAATAGAAACAGTGAGTAGTGGCAGGTTTTGTTCCCCCCCCCCCACAGAGTACACTAAGTCATGATGGCGTGTTCTCTTGCCGAGGTTGTTTGAACCACCCCTCCACCCCACACCTCCCACCACTGTTCCGTCCCCTCCTCCTACTCTAATACATTCTCATTGGTTAGAGTCTCGACTTGTTACAGTACACCAGCTGGGTGTGAAGTCTGCAAAACCGTTTCTTCAGTGCTTGCCGGGCTGTCATGGTGTGAAGGTGGGCTTTAGCGGAAGTGTTGGACTGCTGGTTCTGTGAAGGCTTGCTGAACTGTGTTCGTGACATTTGTGTGTTTTATGCACGTGCACAGGACAGATACTACGCCGGACAAGTTCGCGAGGAGGATATATTAACTGAAGTATGTATATATCTCTTAGAAGCCGGGGTTTCGATACCCGGCAGGTGCAACAGATTTTTCAGTACTCTGCAGCTACTACTCTGGCTCTAGGGCTAACCCAGCCTCCTATCTAGTGGGTACCCCAGACGTAAAGCGGCCAGGGCGTGAAGCTGACCTCATCATCTAGTGCTTGGGCCAAGAGTGGTGGAGTTAACCCTCTAGTCTCCCATACGTCTTTATGACGTGGGGCTTAATTTCTTAATTAAGCATAGGGACAAATTTACTTTCTGTTACCTTACCTCTGTCTTATGCGTAACTTTCTCGCTGCTATAAACGAAATATCTCGTTCAGAGACGGTATGTTCGGCTTCAGACATGAATATTAAGCAGTGTTTGTTTATCTTACTACCCTGTCAGCCCGTACTGCGAAGTATCGATTTAATGAAAGAAAATTGGAAATTATGTCTAAGGACGTTGTTATGGTCTGTTACAAGGTATTCTCCTGGAGGGACCAAGAAATATGACAGAAAACACTGGTGTAACGGTATGTTTGCCGAGATTGGATCCGGGTACCTCTCGAAAAAGTCTCAACTGTTACCGCGTGAGGCAACCTTCGCCGTTGTTGGCTAGTGCCAGAGAACAGGAATTGTACTGACGCCGCTCGTGCAAGAGAAACTGCCGCAAGTCAAGGAACGGTTTTTGTCGCGCGCAGTGGCTACCTCTATTGAAGGTCTCCTTGTTCTCGGACTAACACGCATGTCGTGTTGTGACGTTCAGGACACGTTTCGTTGCCATGGTTACTGTGAAAGTAAACTCGTTACCTTCAGGAGCCTAATCTCTTTCTTATGCGGGAAAGAATGGGGAAATAAATTCAATGTAACAGCAAATTTAACGCTTTTACTCGGTCCCCGTTCCCAAAAAACGAACAATTTCTGTGTTTGTGTACATGCATCCGCAGTCATAATTATTTTTAACATTCAGAGTATGACTGACAGACGCTCTTATCGTTGCCATGGTTACCTTAAGACATGCTGTGTTCACGTACTCTTTGTCGTCACGATCCGATTGTTGCCTCGTTACCGTGGATACTATAAAACGTAGTAACATTGTGTACATAATTGTCTTCACAAGGTCGTGCTTAGTTGTCGGTTTCTCACTGCGGTGGCCCGGGTTCGATCACAGGTCAGGTCACGTGGGATTTGTGGTGGAGAAAGTGACGTTAGGGCAGGTTTTCTCCGAGTACTTCGGTTTCCCCTGCCAATTCTCATTCCACTGACTGCTAGACACTCATCATCATCTATCATCCGGGGTTGGTACAATAGCCCAAATAGTGGCCGACGTACCAAGTGGACTCAGTCTCACCCCACCCCCAAGAAACTGAAAGTATACTCCTGCCGTCACGATATCAGTGCTTCTTATTGGTAAGTTCACTTGTACTTGGATCCGTGCGCGCAACAGCGAAATATGCAACTTCTTCGGGATTGTCTCTACAAAAGAAACATCTTTTATCTTTGCCGGATTTTTTGTACGACGCGCCGTTTGGAGAAATAGGGCCGGACAGACGAATTTTGGCTTTGTTATTGTACAGAACCGTTTGTGTTATGGTCCAGGCGGTTTGTCACCGGTTTCTCACCGTAGAGACCCGATTTCGATCCCAAGGTATCCATTTCTGTACTTCCTATCTTCATGAACAACGAAGAAGCCTAGCAACCAGAAAAGCAGACAGCGACCAGAGTCTGATGCCCAAGTTGCTTGCTTGACGTGCATTTCCATGCTGAATATGGGAGTGACTCGTTCCTCTGAAACCTTAATGAAACTGTACAGCAGTGGTTCTCAACCTTTGTCAGACCACGGCCCGATAAATTATTTTTTCTACAAAACGAGGGCCCGGTACTGGGCCGCGGCCCGGCGGTTGAGAAACGCTACTCTGCAGGACTGTTCGTGGATGCAGCATGTCACAGTTGGTATAGCGACTGCCTATACGGGCTTGACGAATGAGGGGTCGGAGTTCGAGTCCCGGTAGGGTCAAGACTTTTCTTCGCGTTGTCGAGACCGGCTCTGAGAAATGCACCCAGACTACAACATACAGTGGGTACCGGGGGTAAAGCGATCGGGGCGTGAAGCTGACCACTCACCTCCAAATATTGCCAAGGTTTAGACAACGTAGATTTATACTTCCACTCCCCCCATACGTCTTCATGGCGTAGTGCTTAATTTTTTTTCCTTGGCACTACAGCCCCAGTGGGCCTAGGCCTACCTCCATGAACTTCTCCGTTCACTTCGGTTTTACTAGATCTTACACGTTCGGTAGGACTCCTTGGGCGGGTGATCAGCTCGTCGCAAGCCTTATACCTGTACACAAACAGAAAAACACACACACACAAACTAAACATGCATGCCTTGAGTGGGGTTCGAACCCACGGTCCCGGCTTCCGAGCGAGCGAAGACAGTACATGCCTTAGACCGCGCGGCTACCGTGACCGGCAGTGTATAAGAATAATATATAAGAACTCAGTCCGTACCTCACAGGAAACAGCTCCGAACCCACGGTCCCGGTTTCCAAGCGAGCGAAGACAGTACATGCCTCAGACCGCTCGGCTACCGTGACCGGCATAGTGCATTCAGATGCAGCCAATATAAGCATTGGTTTACATCTAGAGTAAATATTTGACTGAGTGAGGGGTCCATTCACTGGCGAGTAGGACATGTAGCCAGTAGAAGCAGACCCGAGGCTGAAACTGTTTAGTTGTGGTCTGAACCGTGCGTAGGGAGTTTGCTACTGAGATGGCTCCTCGTGTATTGTGGTGTGCCTTTAATTGTAATCTCTGTAATGGACATAAAGAGAAACATAATCATGTTATGTCCGACGGTAAGTAAACACAAGCGCAAAGATTATGTCTCAGCTTACACCACCATGCATTTGACCTACATTTGTTTATTTTAAATATGCTAATTGCCACAGAATGTGTAATGTAGTGTGTTTCCTTAACGTTTTAAGGCCCAAAGGTAAAAGTAAATGGTAAAGCTGTCCCTTGCTTAGCTAATTAAATCTTACGCCGTCAAGATGTATGGGGGAGTGAATATCCACATATTCTTGACCTCATCACTAGTTTGACGCACCGGCCACTTCACCCCAATGTATGGGAGGCTGGGTGGGCCCCAGAAACGAACTGGGCAATGTGGTGAGAAGAAAATTTTGCTCCTACCGGGACCTGAACTGAAACCCCCCAGGCAGGCCAAGCTGTAGCATGCATTGAGCTCGGCTCCGCTCATTATATACGGGACTGTTTTGATACAAAACTTGCTGTAGTCTGGGTGGGGCTTGTATGGGATGAATTTTCCTTGGGCTCTCCGGGTCTCTTAGCTGTTTACTATATCGGAAAATGTTTCAGATATAAATTAACTGTGTCTGCGAGGGCCGCGCCATAGCCCCAGCGGTTAGTCGCTGGCTTCCCATCGCGGCGGCCCGGGTTCGATCCCGGGTCTGGTCAAGTGGGATTTGTGGTGGACAAAGTGGCGCTGGGGTAGGTTTTCTCCGAGTACTTCGGTTTCCCCTGCCAATCTTCATTCCACCAATTGCTCCACAATCACCCTCACCTATCATATGGGACTGGTACAATAGGCCAGAAGTGGCCGCAGTACAAGGGACTTAGTCCCACCCCACTAGCAATAAAAAAAAGCTATATCTGCATTATATATATAGTCTACATTTTTTGTGGAATTTGTATCATTTTCAGATAACCGATAAAGGCAGATATAACTTTCATGTGAAGAAAGCGTTGTGTTAAAACTGATATGAATGGAAATTGCATTCGATGGATAACTGCTGATATTACTACAGGATGACTCGTAAAAAGGTTACCAGAACAGATTCTACAGTATGGATCAAGAGGGCGCCGAGACCGAGGAAGACTTTTTTTCTCATTATTATTATCATCATTATTATTAGTGGGGCGAGACTGAGTTCACTTGGTACTGTGGCTACTACTGGCCTATTCTACATGCCTCAGATGATAGGTGAGGGTGATTGTGGAGCAGTTGGTGGAATGAAGATTGGTAGGGGAAACCGAAGTACTTGGAGAGAACCTGCCACAGCGCCACTTTGTCGGCAGGGGCAAGAGATTTTTCTCTGCTTCACAGCGTCCAGACCGGATCTTGTGTCCACCTGTCCTATCCAATGGGTACCCGGGACTCTTTCCCTCCGGTTAAAGCGGCAGGAGCGTGAAGCTGACCACCTTCATCTAGTGCCGAGATCAAGAATAGTGAAAGTGTAACTCTGCTCCCCATGTATGTCTTCAGGACTTCGTGCTTAATTAATTAAACCCAGCGACAACTTCAGCTTTGCCTTAACTGTGTACTTTCTGTGAGCCACCGCCTGTCTCCTGAACGTATGGTTAAAGTGTAGTATATGGACTGCCGTGGCCGATCACAGTGGCCGCGCGGTCTAAGGCATGAACTGTCTTCTCTCCCTCGAACACTGGGATCGTGGGTTAGGATTTCACCCAAGGCATAGATGTCTGTGTGCGTTTATTCTGTGTTTGTGTTGTTCTGTGTGCAGGTAGCGGCCTTGCGATGGGCTGATCCCCCGTCCAAAGAGTCCTACCGGCTGTGTATAGGAATAAGAGACTGAAAAAGCTGCCAAGACCCAACAGAGGACTGTAGAGCCATAGATATGGACTGGCGTTCCCTACTGACCGAAAGCTAAGCCTGCTGCTGATCGTAGCAGAAAGTATTTAATCGTCCGTATGTGCTCTGTCGTATGTTCGAGCCCCTTACACGTCATTCCGAGAGGAAGGCCAGTCATAACCCTGTTAACTCTCCGTGACTAACTCTTATCGCTCAAGTGTAGCGAAGGAATTCCAGAGATTTAAACTGACTAAGCTGAGCAAACTGGATAAGGTCGGCCCATCTCTACTAAGTGATGAATCAGTGATATGAAAGTAGTGTGACTACTTGTCTGTATAGAGGTTTTCCGGCTATTCTGAGTAACGTACTGTCACCGTCGTAAAGGTATAGCTACATGACGTCACGACCCAGAAGATAGTATTCCTCGTAGTGACTGTCATGAGATCCTCAAAGCTAACAAAAATTATGAGTTAAAATGGTAAAGGTATCCCTGTAACAGGCCATGGAGACTCATAAGGTGAGACGTCGAGGCTCCCACATTTTCTCTAGACAATCGGCTCACAGATGGCGGTGAGGTCAGCTTTACGCATCGGCCGCTAGCACTTTGCCCCCAGTAAGATTCCTGGTATTCATTTCTGTTAGAAACTGAGTCGACCCCAGGGCCTTAGTGCGGCTGGAAGGGTTAGGTAAATTGAAAAAAATCCAGTGACCTCATCGGGACTGGAACCCGCGACATTCAGGCTTATAGCATAGTGCCTCAACCAACTACTCTACCGCGTGGTCCTAACAGAGTTTAGTATCATTATTAATTTGTCTTTATTCAGTCGTAGTGTATTTAACGACTCGTTGCATAATTTAGATTCTATAGCGTGTAGAATGATAAGGAAAGAAACAAACTCCGTGTCCTGTAGTCCGCAAGCGAACTATACCGACCGAGCGACTGCCCCTTTCGGCGAAGTTAATGCCAACTTTAGCGGATAGTGTGTGTGACGTCAGCGCAACGGATCCCCACGGCCGTTAATTTCGGTTTTCTAGACCGGAGAATGATAAGTAGATAATGAATTGGAAAGGATGTGGTAAGCTGTGGTCAGATTGTACCAGACTACAGGAGATCTCGTCCCACCCCCGTAGGAACCTACTGCTCCGATCTTACCCTGACGATGGAGGCAGCAATTTCGTTAGAATCATTGGTACCTCTCTACCAGACAGCAGTAACATGCATAGTCTCAGCTCGCTGTCTCTGTTTAGACCTGCAATTGTAGGGTTCTGTAAACTGGGCAGGCGCGTTCGTTGGCACTTCGCTGTGAATATGATTGCTAGAACCTGCAGAAGTGCGTGGTCACTGAACTGCTGATTGGTAACTGAGGTCATACTCCTTATGTTAATAAGGGCTTCGCTCTTGTTGTGTTCCGAGTCGAAGTGCTAAATGTTCGCAGAATGTGGTCTAATTGAGTGCGTCTGCTTTTCTTTAACTGTTTGAAACCGTAAAGGCAATATGTAAAGTTATCCCCATGCTTAATTAAGCACCACGCCATGAAGACGCATGGAGGATTGAAGGTATAGCTCCACCATTCTTGACCTCAATACTGTGGTGATGAGTGTTGAGCTTCACGCCTTTGCCGTTTTAACCTCCGGTACCAATTGGATAGGAGGCTGGATGGACTCCAGAGCCCATCTGGGCGCTTTGAAGAAGAGAAAAGTCGTATCCTTACCGTATGCTTTCATCGTTTGAAACAGTGGTTCATATGCAGTATATCACTCGCTTTTGACATTAAAATAATCGTTTTGCTTGCAGAGTGTGCAGGTTTGGTATGATTCTCAGATTAAACGATATAAATTCCCATAAACATAATCATCCGAATTGTTTGAGGGACGTAGCGCTGGGTATCCTGACACGAACCAGTTGTCTCCATGTTCCACCTGATATGGAGGCGGTAAATATCTACCAGACTTCACGGTGTCGTCCCCGAATACAGTAATCTTCATTGTCTCCATCTGGTAGCGTACTCCGGTAACTAAGTCGCTTTGTGTCTTTCTCTGTGTATGTATATATATATATCTGAATTAAAATCATAATAATACCGCGTCAGATACTTGTAACACATTGCGCCAGTAGAACGCTGCACGTGTTACTTGCAGACAACTGAAATTCTACTGGTAGATACTCCTGCAATGGTCTCTCTGTCGTCAACTGTCATTTTCTTTTAAAAAAAGCTTATTTAAAAGAGCATCTTGAAGCCTTCCTTTTGTAATTTCTTAGTATCTGATGTTATTATTAGATTATGCATACTTGGAGCCTTTAGTAGGACCTGAGAAAGGGTATGCAGTCCGTTATTCTCGACCTGTCCACTCTCAACAGAATGCGCAATGGGTTTTGTTGAGTCCACTGACTGAGATAGGGATTGCAGGGCGTGTATATGTTACAGGAGGTATTACTTACTGCATGTCACATCTCCCTGCCTTACATAGTGCAGTTACAACCACTGTCCCTCTACTTACCATATTCCTGACACGCAGCCCAGCGGCCAGGTTCAAAATCAGACTGTACATTTTAATGTGGGTCTTTCCTTTTATCCTGTTTTAAACTAATGACGAAACTTGTCTGACGTGAATTTCTATTGTAAGGGCAGGAACAATAGATTCGGAACCTTGTGGGTCCCCCTTTCAGCTATTGTGCAAGTTTCGAATGCAGAACGAAAGTTTTTAATGAAATTACTATAATTTGCTAATCACCCCGTTGTGTTCTGTCCGCAGGAGTTACGATGAGAGAAAAGAAGGGCGGAGCTCTAAGCCGGGTCCAGAAATTGAAGAAACGTCTCAGCCACAGTTTTGGCCGACTCTGTAAGTAATGAACTCAACTTCAAAGGTCTTATTGTTCATTCGTCACGAAGGCCACACCCTCACACAAACAACGGTAGTGTGAAATTTGTGTTCGCTCCTTAAAGCGATTGGCCCCTGTTGCACACGGCAGCAAAGTACTTTTCTTCAGGAAAATTGTCTACTGACATGTTGGTAGAAAGTTTCCATCCATCTTTGTGGGACCTTTTGCCTCCATCTTGCAGGTTCGAAGACGTTCTATCTTAAGGAAGGAGGCATTATGTGTTCCTCTTAACAGTACTAACTTTTAACAGACTACACGGCGTCACATACGAGAAGACATTATTAATATTCATACTAGTCAGAAGCTCAGGTCTCACCACGCTTTTCATGTTTCGTCCTTTAAACTTTGAAACCTTGTACCTTAACGATGGAGGTAACATGTTCCTTCGAAAATTTGCTAAATTTCTACACTGCGTCACGACCCAGAAGACAACAGTCTTCATATTCACGGCTGAGTCCACTTGGTACGCTAGACACTTGTTGGGCCTATTGTATGACCCACGGATGATATATGAGTGTGGAGAAGTCGGTGGAATGAGAATTGGCAGGGGAAATAGAAGTACTCTGAGAATGCTAGCCACATGCCACTTTCTCCACCTCAAATCCCACACGGACTGGGCTGGATTCGAACTCGGGCAAATGATAAAAAGCTAAAATCTATCCCTGTAACAGGCCGTGGATGCCTGTAGGGTTGTGAGACGTCGAGGCTGCCACATTTTGTAGACAATCGACTCACAGATGGCGGTAATGATGTTTCTGTTCTGTGTGATTTAGTATTCTGACAAGAAATATCCCATCTGAAAATGTTGCTTTGCCAGTAACGTCTGTTGCGGAGCTTTTTGCGCATCGCATGGCGCAAGCTGTCGCAGCGCATTTCCGTTCACTGGCCCCTGCGTTCCGATTGGGAGAGGCATGACTATGTACACCCACGCAGCCGTCGGAACACAGTATATCGTCATGTGTTCTCAAGAAGTGTGTTCGTGTAGTTGGGTTTGGCTGGTGTATTTGTGGCTATGAGGCATCCATGAACAGTGTCAGGAGTAGAGAACTGGATGCTTGTGTCCTGTCTGTCGAAAACATAATTCGAAGTACTTCGTGACAGCAATGATTACGAATGGTATACATACGGAATAGTGTGTATTAATCTCTGAAACCATGAAATGTACCCAGTAACAGCCCGTCGAGGCTCCCACAGTTTCTAGACAATCTGCTCACAGATGGCTATAAGGTTGTCAGCCTTACGCGCCGGCAGCCCTTTACCCCCTCTCAGGATAATTCCTGGTACTCATTTCTGTTAGAGGCTGAGTCGATCCCAGGGCCATAGTGCGGCTGGAAGGATTAGGTCAATTGAAAAAACCAGTGACCTCGTCGGAAATCGAACCCGCTACCTTCCGACTTGTAGCAGAGTGCCTGAACCAACTACGCTACCGCGTGTCACCGAAATATAGCAGTGGAAAAGTTATATTTGAAAACAAATCTGCATTTTATCTGTAAGTCTTTTGATTTCTCCTTGTCTGCATGACCAAATTCGCTGCTATTCTGTGCCCATAACATCATTGAGTATACATCCAGCCTTGCGGAAGTAAAGTCCCATGTGTTAAATGAGCTCTTTGGTATGGCGATTTGGTTCGCGTCTTGTGGTGAGAATAGAATATAGTAATTTTCTGATGAGGTAACGGTCTGTTGCACTTTCTGATGTCGACGCGCTCTCGAAGATGATTTGGACAAAATGTAGGAGCATTTCATAGCGCGTGAGTACCGCATTTCCTTGAACATAATGAGCACTATTATTTCTTGTTATTCGGGCGGGGCGAGTCTGAGTTCTCTGGACTGCAACGGCAAACGGCCCACTGTACCAGTCCCGGATGGCAGATGAACTGAAGGAGCGATAATTTCCTGGGGGAAAACAGAAATACTTGTAAGGAAACCAGTAATCATCGGTGCTGAAGCTGTCCTTGTGTTTAACTAATTAAGCACTACGCCATGAAGGCGTACGGGGGAGTGGATGTATAGTTCCACATTTTCTTGACCTCAGCATCAGTTGGAGGTGAGTGGTCAGCTTCTCGCTGCGGCCGCTTTGCCCCCGGGGAAAGAGCCTCCGATACCCATTGGATAGGAGGCTGGGTGGGCCCCAGAGCCGGTCTGGACGACGTAGAGAAGAGAAAATTCTTGACCCTTCCAGGGCTCGAACTCCGACCCCCTCCGTCGTTCAGCCCGTAGCCAGTCGCTGTACCGACTGAGCTATCCCGGCTATAATCATTTTCATTCAGAGCCCAACTCGGCATTGGAGACCAATGATTCGCCGTCCCTGCCATAAAGGGTTATGTCATGGGGTCGAGTTGATCTGAATTCTATATTAGTTTCGTATGGAGACAGCGCTAATGAAATTCCTCCATTAGAATACGAGATGAGAACAATAGACACGTGTACAGGACATACAAGGATAGAGCCATGCTCTTCTGAAAGAGCCAGAGCTCGCATCTTACCTTAGTGCATCCACTCCATGAGGGCACGCGGTAGCGTAGTTGGTTGAGGCACTATGCTACAAGCCTGAAGGTCGCAGTTTCGAGTCCCGATGGAGTGGATTTTTTTTTTCATTTGACCTAATCCTTCCAGCCGCATTATGACCCCGGGGTCCACTCAGCCTCTAACAGAAATTTGTACCAGGAATATTTCTGGGGGTTAAAGGGTGGCCGGCGCGGAGGCTGACGACCTTGCCGCCATCTGTGAGCCGATTGTCTAGAAAATGTGGGAGCCTCGACGTGTCACAACCATATGGGCCTGCACGGTCTGTTACAGCGATAGCTTTGCCTTTTCACTGAATAACTCTCATGGAACACATTTCATTTGGCCGTCACTATGAGAAGAAACACAGAGCTTCCGCCACTCAACCTATGACGTCAATATCTATGAAAAAGTTCGATGAATGGTATTCAGATCCGTCCAGAGAGGCGAACAGCAATTGGATATAAAGTCCTTTATGTTTTGTATATTCCGATATAATGCATTCCATCCACGCTGTCGAGAGGGGGGACTGGTGTCCTGAACGGAAATGTTCAATGAGTAGAAGCACTTGACCATTCCAAGGTCGTGCCTTCAGAAACTTCCTCCACGGGCAGCAAAAAAGACAGCGATTGGATTGTTCACTCGTAGGCGCTGGCTCTCGAGAGTGAATCAGTGTTCTGAAGGTCTGACGCCACGGCATGGAATAGTACAGTGCGTTCAGTTAAGGAGGAAACTTCGCAACACCGCTGACCCGGCCCAACATTCCTCACAGATTGCTGCTGTAACTGCCGATAGCAGAATGAGTCATTAGCGCTGATAGACACGCGGTGTTACAATTACAGCAGCAATCTGCGAGGAATGCTGGGCCCGGTCAGTGGTGTTGCGAAGTTTCCTCATTAATTGAACACCCTGTACTGCTATCCTGCAGCCGATCAGAGTACGTACATAACCTGGCAGCATGGTATGCCATTGCCTTATGGCGTTCTCAGTATGCCGGACTGCGTAGCATTGAATTGTAGGTTACATGAATGATGTATTGAATTGACGTATTGTCCTGGCCTTCACTTAGTAGGACTGAGAAATACCACGAAAATTATTAGGACAGCTGGTGTCCTGGCTCGAATACGAACCAGGAGGAGGTGACATGTTCCTCCGAAATTCTGGGTGAGTTTTTCAACGGACTACACGGCGTCATATCCTAGAAGATGGAACTCTTTGTAGAGGTTAGTGTTAACAGACCTTACTGCAGTGCAGCGCCCTGTCAGCGCACTGTGTTAACATAATGTGACGCAGCATCGTTACGATTTTGCAGAGATATGATTCTAGAGGATGTTGCAGGCATGTTTCTTGATCGTTGAATGTTACTGCCAGAAATATTCGCCTACTGTCTTGTAAGTACCGACTTTTCCGTTTTGTGAGTTGGTTTCCTGTAAAATTAAAGTCTGTGGGGGGTCGTAAGATAGGCGCGAAGATACTCGGGTGCAGGGAGGTGAAGCTTGCCAACTTCCCAAATCCCAGTGCTGCGAGATAAAAATGTTGCGAGAATCGACTCTCGAAATAGTTTCATGGCGGATAATACCACAGATACCTCTCGTCCATAATTTTCGTTAGGATTAGACACGCGCCATCAATTCTTGTAATCGGAATATAAAATTTGGGGCCCCGCTATTGCGTACATTTCCCATGCTTAGTGCCCGTATTTTTTATGTTGCCACTTATTTACTATATTTAACTTCCAGCATGAAGATTTGGCTTGTTGCCGGTGTAACCCGTCCACAGGTCTGGCAACTTCAGCCGGGAATGCTAGTTTGATACTTGTAGAGCGTGTTTATTAATTTGCACATAACTAGGCGTCATGATTCTCCTAATATATAATGTTACACTCTCACTCGATTACGGGTTAGATAAAGCTGATTCATGTAAGGTAAAAAATTTAAAACTGACCCTTATCCGGCCGTTGAGGCACAAAGGGTTGTGAGACGTCGATGTCCCCACATTTCCTATACACAGTCGCCTCACAGATGGCGTTAAGGTTGTCAGCCTAATGCCCCGGACGCTCTTTATCCCCCCAGGAAGATTCCTGGTACTCATTTCTGTGAGAGGCTGAGTTGACCCCAGGGCCATGGTGTGGCTGGAAGGATTAGGTCAATTGAAAAATCCTGTGACCTCATCGGGACTCGAACCCGCATAGTGCCTCAAACAACGAGGCTACCGCGTGTCCCCAGCTAATTCATATATATTGCTGACAATAATAATATATAGATTTATGGCAAGATACAGTGGTCGTGGATATTTTCACCCGAAGACAGAGGTAGAATCCAGTCTCCGAAACATTGTTTTGAAATATAAACAGGACGTTGCTTTTAGATAAAGACAAAACGATGGCTAGTGCCCAAAAACACAATATTTGCACCGACTTGACCCTTTGAAGCACGAAAGTGAGGGGGGGGGGAGGTGAAAGGACCCGTGAAAGGGGTGACAGTTCCTTGTGGAAAGGGAGGTACAGCATCGCTTGTTAGAAGGTTCCAAGGCTTCGCTCGGTAGTCCTGATAAAAATTGTGTGGAAGTGAAGACGTTAGAATGGTTAGAGGCGGTGGCTTGAGACAGGGGCCGCAGGATTAAGATTTTCTGGATTAGTTGCCGAATTTATTCCAAATTCCGTTCCTACTTGACGGAAACGTGGTACCCCCCTTGTTATAGGAGCTGGGCTACAGGCTGGACGATCAAGGAATCTTGGTTCTATTCCCTGAAGGTCACGAAGATTCTTTTTGTTTTATTCAGAATTATGTAACGTACTGTGTTACTGGTAACTCCGTGGTTTCAGTCCGCACGCAGACTATACCGACCGAGCGACCGCCACTTGTCGGCGAAGTTAATGCCAACTTTTCCGGATAGAGGCTGTCGCGTGCTCAGCGCAACGGATCCCCACGGCCGTTGATTTCTGTTTTCTAGACCGGAGCCGCTACATTTCCTTCAAATAGCTCCTCAGTTATCCTCACGAGGCTGAGTGGACTCCGTTCCAGATCCACTACTTCTCAGAAAGTCTGGTAGTGCCGGGAATCGAACCCGGCTCTCTGGATCTGTAGCCAGAAACGTTGACCACTAGACTACAGAGGCGGTCAACCTACTGTGTTACGTTAAGTAAAATGCTAATCTTATTCTGTCGCGTGTTTAGGTTTTGTAACGGTGAGATAGGACGTTTTAAGATTCACATATCCGTTCCTGGTTTCCAGTTATTTTGCAATGACATGTTGCGATATGGAGCTCTCGCTTACCTTCAGGCTGTAGCTGAAGTGTCTCAGCGAAAATGACGTGGTTTATGGCTGCGTGAAGTTACGCGACCGCAATGAATTGATATACTCGTAAACTGACAGCTGAAGTACAGTCCGGTTCTGCTTGTGCAACGAGCATTGCGAAAGAATGAATATTGGTGGTTACTGTACCGGAAATGGTGAGAAAGAGACACTCTCGAGAATGAGCAGATAACTTCGGTCAGTTCCGCTCCGTTGGCTGCGAGTGTAGTGACAATTCCGGGTGTTCCCCACAACACAGAGAAGAAGGCCCAAATATGGGCTGCCCCTGTATTTTGGTCCATTAGTGGAAGGCTGTTACGTTAACCGATTAAATAAATGCACTGATACGTAAGAACGACCCGGGATAGCTCAGTCGGTATAGCGACTGGCTACGGGCTGGACGGCCAAGGGATCGGACTTGGAGTCCCGATGGGTGAAAGAATTTTCATTTCTCCGTGTCGTCCAGACCGGCTCTGAAGCCCACCCACCCTCCTATCGAATGGGTACCGGGGATAAAGCGGCCGGGGCGTGAAGGTGACCACTCACGTTCAACTAGTGCCGAAGTCAAGAAAATGTGGATCTATACATCCACTTCCCCACCATACGTCTTCATGGCGTAGTGCTTAATTAGTTAAACATCAGGACAACTTCACCTTTTACTGATTCGTAAGAAATACTGCTGGCTTTAAGGTTTGAGAACCAAAATTTCATCAGTTGAATTGTTCCTGTTTCCCTGGGGTTGTGACTTTAAGATTGTCTCAGTTTGTGTAGCGACGGGCTGCATAGCCCAGGGATCGTAGTTCGATTGCCGGCTGTGACATGGGACTTTTTTCCACAGTATCCAGGCTCAGCTCTGGAGTCCAATGGATACCTCCCAGGGCTCTTTCCATGCGGTTAAAGCGGCATGAGCGTGAGGTTTACGAATGATGGAAGTATAGTCCACTCCCCATAGGTGCTTAGGAACACATTTACTGTCACACTCATGTGTGTGTCATGTAAGTCAGATTGGTTTAAGTTACCAACATCACCTCCTGAAGAGTTGCAGGTTACGTAAACCTTACCGGCAACACCATAAGGTAGTGACGTTTTTGCACTTGAAAGGCATTTTCACAAAGAAACTCTCCGTGGCTTTAGTCTGCAAGCGAACCGTACCGACCGAGCGACCGCCGCTTGTCGGCGAAGTTAGTGCCAACTTTAGCGGGTAGAAGGTGTATATAGGTATAAACCTATGAACGTATGAAGTTCCGGAAGTCACCACGAGGAGCGCTTCAAGCATAACCAGTCAAAATGGCGAAACTGGTGGAAAATGCGCGATATCTCGTGTGGTTTGTGGAGACGTAGTCAATCACGTGCCATGAGGCTGAGTTGAAGATCAGGTTTATGTCTTTTATTAGCCAAACAATTCTCAGGTAACCGAAGATAGGATTCGTCAAACTTTTAAGAGTCCACTGACACAAATACGTTACGCACAACATGGGACGAATGGATGTAGTGAAGAGTTACCCGTCGAGCCCACATTGAACACTTACGGAGTGATAGAAAGTACTTTACTAGTTGCCTCTTCCAGCGGTGTACATGTGGCGTTGTGTCCCATTTAGGGCATACACGTTACATGTATATTTTTAAGTTCTCTCCTTTTACGGCCGATTCTGTGGTCTAGTGGTCAGAGTTCCTGGCTGCAGATCCAGAGGTTCGGGTTTGATTCCCGGCGCTACCGTATTTTCTGAGAAGTAGTGGGTCTGAAACGGGGTCCACTCAGTCTCGTGAGGATAATTGAGGAGCTTTTTCAAGGAAATAGCGGCTCCGGTCCAGAAAATCGAAATTAACGGCCGTGGGAAACCGTTGCGCTGACCACGTGACACCCTCTATCCGCTAAAGTTGGCTCTAACTTTGCCGACAAGCGACCTGCCGTTTGGTCGGACTACAGAAACAAACTCCGTGGCCTGTATTCCGACCAAGCGGCAGGTCGCTTGGTCGGACTACAGCCACGGAGTTTGTTTCTGTTCTGTTGAGATAACCCAGTACATTGAAGGTATTAATGAACAAATGCGGTAGCTCTGTGCATAGGGACTGCGCTTCGGCCTGGGGGACAAAGATATTGGGTTCCGTATCCGGCTGGAGTCACGGGTCTTTACCCATAGTGTCCAGACCCCCTCGGGAACCCACCCTGCCTCCTGTGCCAATGGGTACCGAGGTCTTTCTTCCGCGGGATAAAACGACCAGTGCTTGGAGTTTTACTGCCACTTCCCCACACATCTTCGTGAAGTGGTTCAGTTGTTTAACGACGTTATTCTTTTCAACTTCCTTATCTCCGAGGCTTTTATCGTTTTCAAAGCATTATTGCTACTGACTTTGCCCCTTGCTGGGCCTGTCACACAGCTTTACCGCTTTATCAGAGCCCCATTTACCACTATGGTTCCTGTTGGGTCTTGCCAGCATCCGTGGCGAAGCTGTGCGCCACCCCAACATGCAGGCGTCGTCTTGATTTTCCCCCTTCCCCGACGTGGACGCTGCAACGGGAAAGACTATGGGAAGAAAGAGAACTCGGAGACTTCGTCTATCGACCCGTATAAAGCGGAAACGATCCAGGAAGACTTTTTCAACTGCCTCGGTTTTGTAGCGTGAAATGATGGGAAGTTTCTGTGCGCGCATGAACGTGAGGGGAATTATGAGGGTGAGAAATCTTTCCAGGCTACCAGCACTGTCAGTTGGTTAAGAATTGCCGACGTTTCTGGGGCCCTGTCTTCCATCATCAGGACGTGACGATGGAGATGATAGCTGAAACGTCGGTTATTTTTAACCAATTGACACGGCTCAGTGCCCCAAGAGATTTTATTAACGTTACCCGCCATATAAGCTCCATGTCTTATCGTGGTCTGTGTTTTCAGTCACTGTCCCAGCCAGTCCTGATGTGGGTATTCAGGATGTGTAAATCGATTGGTTTGTATGTGTATGCTTGCTTCCTGCTTCGCGATGGTTTCTTGCATGGTTTAGTCTTCCATCCTGAAGATGGAGGCCACATGTTCCACGGAAAAATCACGGTTGACTTTCAACGGACTGCATGACGTCACATCCAAGAAGATTGAGTTGTTCATGACTACCTCTGTGAGAACTTCAAATCACATAAAGTAAACCCTCGCTAATCCTGAGTAACTGGAAGGGGCAGGTCATCCGGATTAGTGAAGCAAAAGGTAGCCCTAAAAGACCAATCAACTTAGGACACAAACAAAACAAAAACTCCGTGTTTTTAGTCCGCAAGCGAACTATACCGACCTAGCGACCGTCACTTGTCGGCAAAGTTAGTGCCAACGTTTCCGGATGGAGGGTGTCGCGTGGTCAGCGCAAAGGATCCCCACTGCCGTTAATCTCGGTTTTCTAGACCGGAGCCGCTATTTCCTTGAAATAACTCCTCAGTTATCATCACAAGGCTAAGTGGACCCCGTTACAGACCCACTACTTCTCAGAAAATCTGGTAGCGCCGGGAATCGAACCCGGACCTCTGGATCTGTAGGCAGGAACTGTGACTACTAGATCACAGAGACGGTTCCAGTGCCACTTTATTCACCGCAAATCCCACATAAGCTGATCTGGCCCACGACTGTGGGATGCCGGTAACCAAACCTCCTGAGCTATGACACGGTTTGAACCCGGGACCTTGTAATCGCCAGATTAATACGCTTCAAACCAACGGGAAAACAGAATTATATTGTTTCTGAAAGCATCTTTGAGGGTTACGTCATCATACCATGACGTTGGTCGCTACGTCATTAGAAGGTTACTAGACTTTGTTTACGATGGGAAATCTCCTTGGGTACACAGGGACTTTTTCCCCGTGAGGTTATCTACTCAAGGTCAGACGGAAGTGTCGCCAACGAGGTCACTGATGTGAGGATTTTGTTTCCCATTTATGTTAAGAACTGAATTTCGTCCCGTTCTAGTGATGTCACCGCCTGCGTCACATGTTTTGAACTGACAGTAGCATCTATTGAATCTGCATCTTGGCTGACACTGTAACGTGTCCGACTTGTTGTCGGGACTTGCCCGGTTCGAATCCTAGCAAGGATACCGACTGACCTAAGTGACGTTCCTCGTGGTTTTCCGCGATCCGTCCCGACGCATGCTGGAATAGTACCTGAAATTAGGCAACAACCGTTTCCTTCCATATACTTTGCGATTAATCATCATATCATCGAACGCTATATAGTCTGGGCTTAACTGACGTCACGAAGCCGCCAGTCGGTCAGCTACTCAACAAGGTTCACCATCGTGTTCGCAAGAGCCCTCACCTGGTCCATATCCTGAGCCAGGTGAATCAACTACATACACCCCATCCTATTTCTATAAGATCCGTTTTAATATTATCCCGAGGCCTTCCAAGTGGTTTCTTTCTTTCTGGCTTTCCCACTAGAATCCTCTTCTAACCATATATTCTAGATACCTGGCCTATCACATCGTTGACTTGCAGCCGCAGTAAATCAAGTAAATAAATGAAATATCCACCTTTTTTCTAAGGGATCATTTTCCAAGAGGTTTCTTAACAAAATTTATATGTTCTCTTTTGTTTCCCCAATCCCCTCAACATGTCTTTCCTCCATAATGGCGTAGAAGTTAATGATCTCTACCTCATCGGGGCGTCTACCTTCATGCCGAATTTTGTGACAGTCTGTGAGCTGTTGCAGTCTTATGAGAGAGAGGCCAACACAGGCACGCCCGTACCTCACTCCTTCCACATCCCAAAGATTGTAGGAAATCTCAGAATAATGAATCCGGAAGCGATAAATCACGATATGTATCATCCATTACAGCACGTCGGTTCGCTTCGGGAGGACAGATTAATGACAGAGGAGTTAGGAAAGTGGGAATTGCGCCGAAGCACGTCTTAACGGGGAGCTGCGAAGCGTGTGGAGAGGAGACGGCCAAGTCCGTCAGGCTTTGTGTAGGCAACCTGACGGACGGACAGCCCCGTGTAAATACGAGCACGGGAAGTATGTTTGCAGTAGATTTGAGTAATTGTTTAATGTTGACGTAATTGTCGCGGCACACGGTAGCGTAGTTGGTTGGTAGCTGGAAGATCGCGGGTTCGAGACCCGATGTGGTTGTTTGATTTCTCAGTTGGAGTAATCCTTCCAGCCGCACTGTGGCCCTGTGGTCGACTCAGCCTCTAACGGAAACGAGTACCAGGAATCTTCCTGCGGCCGGCGAATAAAGCTGACAACCTCACCGTCGTCTGTGAGCCGATTGTCTAGAAAATGTGAGAGCCTCGACGTCTCACAACCCTATGGGCCTCCATGGCGTGTCCTCTCTTTTTATCTTACATAACTGTGTACGTCACTATATGACGATGACGTAACGGTATACGTCACTATATGGTAACGTATTCTCGTTCCCGTAGTACATGGAGTTGACAACTGCACTGAGGCATCACTACGGGGGCCAACTGGGCCCAACTGCGGCTACTTCTGGTATCGTTGCCAGTTAGAAGATGCTAATAATATAAATTATTTGTGACAGAATTTTTAACCATAAAATCCATATAAATGTTATTTAAAAATTAGATTTACCACCCACAGAATAACGATGCATTTCAGGTCCCCCATGTTATCTCACGGAAGGGAAGAAGGGGGCCATATTTAGAGCCCCCTACGGGTGGGGAATAAGCGGTCAGCCCTGATTTGTAGAACCCCGTTACAGGAGTATCATCTCAGATGGAGGTAATTATGTTGTACTTGGATCGAAACTCGTGAATCGGTACCTCACTCTACATTGTAGAATCTACAAAATTCTACCTTGTAAATGGAAGCTGTATTTTTCTCTGTAACGCCTGTCTACAAGAGTGGACTGTGTCACACCCCAGAAGAGTACAATCACCGCAGTCAAAATAAGATCTAAAATTTTGTGACGATGGTACATTACGTTTTTGGACATTATCCATTGTATTGTCTTTATCTAAAAACACCGTTCTGTTTATTTTTCAAAACACAATGTGTCGGAGACTGTATTCTGTCTCCGTCTTCAATTGGGTCCAAACGATACGGCTAGTCCCTATCTCCGGACGAATCCCCGGTGCGGAGATAGGGACAGCTCTATCAATTGGACCCAACTGAGTAGGTTTGGCCTGAAGACGGAGACAAAATCCAGGATCTCAAACGTTGTGTCTTGGAAAATAAACAGAACGGCGTTTTTAGATAAAGACAATACAAGATTAACGTCCAAAAGCATAATATTTGTACTGCAGTGAACAACTGAAAACATATAAGACTGACCATTTCATCACTGAACAAGGCCTGCATGTGTCAACTCCACTGCGCTGGGGTTAGCAGACATCCGCTAGGGGAACTTCGTGATGAGCATTAGCAAATATCACATGTGACAGAACGCCAGAGACAAAAAACATACACAAAAATAAACACGCGATAAACAAGCAAAGAGAATAAAGAAATAAACATTCATGAACCGTTTTCACACACAGAAAACCCTCAATTGCATTAGGAGGAAACTACTGCAACAGGAAGCATTAGAAAGAGCAGCTGTTTGATGTACCAACGGAGAACAGGCAGTCACTCCCCCCCGGCCTTCCTCGCTGCGTGTGTGTGTACAAACTAGATATATCACAGTCAGTCTAGGTCAGGGCTATCCACTAGACTGCCTGTCACTTGGTTTTGCGCGGCCCATGCGTTCTGTTTGCCGAACAGTTTCAACATCTTCCTCTAAGGGGCACGCGGTAGCTTAGTTGATTGAGTCACTGTGCTACAAGCCGGGAGGCCGCAGGTTCGATTCCCGATGAGGTCATTTCATTTATTCAATTTACCTAATCCTTCCAGCCTCACTATGGCCGTGGGGTCGAGTCAGCCTCTAACAGAAATGAGTACCAACAATCTTCCTGGG
>NW_019740656.1:1941328-2036136 GCF_002891405.2 Cryptotermes secundus | reverse complement strand
AGCCGATTGTTTCGAAAATGTGAGAGCCTCGACGTCTCACAACCCTATGGGCCTCCACGGCCTGTCACAGGGATGGCTTTACCTTTACCTTACCCTACCTCTTTTTTATATATTTTTTTATTACAACCGTCACAACACAACTATATCCATGTCAGTGCCTGGTTTTGGCTCTGCTACATGTTTCGGCTATTCGTAGCCATCATCAGGCAAATACATGGCTAACATATATACACCACTGAACTGCAGTATTAATAAAATTGGATACAATGATATTAATATATTAAAATACTTGACGTAAAATACAATAAATTAGATATATAAAAAACAAAAGTTATAGTATAAAACAAGAATAAAATTCTTCGATTGATGCTTTACATCATCGAGTCAGTCGTTGGTTTTGTGATTTTGTTGTGTTCCCACGGACAAATTGGAGTATTCTATATTTTGTATGTATATAAAAAACTGTTATTGAAGGCTCGTGATGTAGATGTAATATAAATGTTAATTGTTTAGTCGGTGCCTCATCTTACAAAGTGTTTTCCGTTCTGTAGGGAATGTAAACATCGAAAAACAATGAAAAGTACCCTACCTCTTTAAGAAAAAACTGTGAACCTGGTCGAAAGGAAATTGTATCGAGTGCTTATTGTAGGCCCTATGCTTAGTTAGCCATCACGCCATAGAGCTGTATGGGGGAGTGAATGTGCAGCTCCACGCCGCTTCCGCTGTACTCACAGGGAAACGGCCCTAGTACTTATTGGATAGGAGGCTGGGTGAGCCCTAGAGCCGGTCTAGACCTTATGGAGAAGAGAAAAATCTTGTCCCTACCCGGAATCGAACACCGGCCGTCCAGCTCTTAGCCTGTCACTATACCAAGTGAGCTATCCCGTTTTTCAAGTGACCGCACACGGCACCTAATGGGTCGAATGGTTGTACTCTGTTTGAAACAGCAACACCAGCACCAACACCAACACCATTTAGATAGATTAGATAAACGCTGTTGATTTCGTGGAAAATGATACTAAATTGTACAGACCTGCATACATTGATCCCTAGACCTCAGTCGGTATTGCGACGGGCTCCGTACCGGGCGGCCGTGGTTCGATTTCCGGCAAGGACAAGATATTTTTCTCTCCACTGTCCAATTGGTTCTTGGGCCCACCCAGACTACCAGAGGTTCTTTCCCCGGGGTAAAATGATTGGGGTGTCGAGGGTATGAATACGTTGAGCTATACCTCCACTGCCACACGCGTCTTAATGCCCTGGTGTTTAATTAATTAAGCACAAGGACATGCCCTGGGAGCGCCGTACCGGAGTTATGGTTAGACACACAGGACTTGTGTTCTGTAAAGTTGCCTTTTCTAGGTCTGACGCACCCTCAGAGAATGTGCCTGTATACTGCTGTGTCGTGGCTGGCAACTGTCCCGCATGTCAGCATTTGGAATCTGTCCTCATGTTGCCGGACACTGCCGACCCTTAGCAGCAACCTTGCCACGTGGCCTTATCCTCACTGCATAATTTTGTCAACAAATAACCTCCACCATCACCGCCTCTCATTGGGTCAATGTCAGTCACACTTCCGAACAGGTTACATACCTTTGACTTTGAAGGACAACTTGCGTGGCTCTCTTCAGTGTTGTCCCAAAAGACTCTTTTTTAAAAAAATTTCAGCTGTTCGAATTTCAAAGAGTTAAGTACAGTAGCTGCGCGGTTTAAGGCGTGAAATGTCTTCGCCCGCTAAAACTCGGATCACGGTTTCGAGTCCCACTGGAGGCATGGATGTTTATCTTTATTCTATATTTGTGTTTTCCTGTGTAGGTACAGGGATTTTGCGACGGACTGATCACCTGTGCAAGGAATCCTGCCGACTGTTTCTGAGGTCTTATATTTGTAGAATTAATTAATTCTGAAAGGGCACAAGCCAGAACTTGCAGGTAGAATAATAATAATAATAATAATAATAATAATAATAATAATAATGAGTAAATCTGTAAAACAGCCTGAAACGAATTTTCTGTTTGAACTAAACGAATTGTTGATGTGGTTGCAGATAGTAAGCGTATAGCGTGCAGTGACAGGACGATTAGTAAATAAATAATTGTAAAGGATGTGATAGGAGTCGGTCGTTGCAAGGTTTGAGAGGTGTTTCAGAATTATTCCCCTGGAGGGACTGATAATTCAGTTCGGTAATCATTTTTACACAGACGATAGGACTACCTCGGACGGCGCAGACAGTTCATGCCTTAGCTCGCGCGGCAACTGCGATCCTCTGCTCCTTCCTGTACGTGTGGGTTTTTCGCAAACCCTGAGTGCAGTTTTGTCTCTGTTTTCCTGTCTACGTTTCGTGCATTCAGATCGTCTTTAGGGATATGTCCTTTGTGCTACCTTTCTTGTCCCTAGGGGAATTGGTAATCAATACAAACCCTACTTTAGTGCTCACGCTCAGACGTAAGATTGACAGCAAAGCTCTAATATTTCGTAATCAGCAAGTTAATCCGACGCTGGGGTCCCCGAACGTTGCACAGGATGAAGGGAACCAAAGCCGGACCAATCTGGCGAAGTGCTCAGTCGCTTCCTTTAAGGATTTCTCCCGCCTGATGTCTCACTCGAGCGGGAAGCCAGAGCTAGCAAAGCCGCTTGTCTCTTAGCGTGTCCTGTCTCCCTTACATCACCCTGACCCTCGTGGAGCAATAGTGGCACAAAGCATACGGAACCTTGCCTTTATAGTATTAATTTCACTTTGGGACTGCCCGTAACACTTCCGAATTATACTCGGGAGTTCCATGGTTCGAATCTCGGCCGACTGAAGTCTTGTACGGTTTTTCCCAGCCCCTCCTAAGGGTTCCTGGTACAGTACACTGCTCGTTTTCAGGTTTCGCGCTGATTTCTTGCTCATCTTACTTTTCGACCATGAAGACGGAGACGATATCTTTCTCCGAAACGTCGATTGACTTTCAACGGACTACACGTCGTTATATCTCAGCTTTTGGTCTGCAACCTTCATTGCTAAATGTTGTCGGCATTCGTTCATTGGTTTCGTAGACGAAGCAAATTGGTTGAAGGAAAGAAGATAGAAGATGAAAGAGGGATGAAGTAAAAAAATGAGCAGAAGGAGAAGAGTACGGAAGAGGAGGACCTAAGGAACCAATAGTGTGATGATGAGATGTCAAGAGTATGTGATCGTAAGTTCGGGCCTGAACACGTAATTGTGTGCTTGAAGAGATTGAAAAAGGGGAGGGAACAAGAATGAGGAAGGGGAGAAGGAGAAGAACAGCTTGGTGGAAAAGAAAAAGAATAGGAAGGAGATAAGACGAGAAAGTCATCGTTCAGACTTTACATTCCCACTGTGGTCAGTATTGACTCTTTTAAATATTGAGTCGAAGTCCAAGTCCAAATTATGTTAGACCAACGGTCAGTCGGCCAGTCGGCCAGTCTGTCTTGATGTCTAGCGCCATCTGGGGCCCAAGACCAGATTTATTGTTACTGTCAGTTTAGGGTTTCTTGGTGTGGGGCGCTCTCTCTGACGAGAAGACTGATCCGTCATTTACAACTGTTGCTGGTTCTCGGCAGCGCATTCTCGGGTCCGAGTCCCGCGGGACTCATGTCCATGTCTTACAATCTCAGATTCGGGGCTCCCCCAACCTGAAGGGTCGGATCCCCGAATTTATATCCCGCAAAAACAGGGTGGCCCAGTTGCACATCCAGGTGCTGGGAACTTCTAAATAATATATCAAAATTCAGCCTATACTTGACAGGAAACACGTCATCTTCACTACAAAGCCCAATCGGTTAATGCTGTTTGGGGAAACAGTCGCTGTTTATTGTAAGAACCATACGGAACACACAAATACACTCTGTGGGCAGAAAACTCAGTCCGTGCCTCACAGGAAACGCATTACGTCTCCGCTACAAAGCCAAACCGGTTAATGCTGTTTAGGAAAACTCGCTGTTTATTGTGAGAACCATACGGAACACACAAATACACTCTGTGGGCAGGATACTGAGTTTGGTACGTTAAAGCAGGTTTCATATATAATAACCAGTGGACTTTAAAGTGTTAATATGATACGGTCTTCTGTGATGTGACTCCATGTAGTCTTGTTCCCTCGAATCGGTGGTACAGGTATTTCCCCTTTATGCCAGTTCATTTCGATGGGCAATCAACTAATTTGGACCGATTTCAATTAATAGCGCTCGCTTTAATGCGTATTGCTTGTTGACCGATGAAATGGAGGGGCGGAGAGAAGAGGGAGAGACCATTGTGAGGGTTTGCGGGGAGAGAAGGGGAAACTATGCTCGAATCATCCGATTTCGCCTTTGCGAGAGAGATATCGCATATATCTGGGAACAGGTGTGCCTATCGACTAGTCTACACCGCGTCAAACCCCCAGAAGACCATAAACTTCAAGTCATTGCTTTTGGATTGTAGTCCTGTGTGTTCTGACAACGTTTAGTGTTGTAGGCGTATATCGACGTTTCGGAGGAACATACTGCCATAGTTGAAATATGTAGAGTGAGGAATTGGCTCTGCTATATAGTACTTTTTAGAGGCCGCGCCATAACTGAGGCGGTTAGTCGTCAGCTTCTCACCTCGGCGGCCCGGGTTCGATCCCGGGTCTGGTCAAGTGGGATTTGTGGTGGACAAAGTGGAACTGGGGCAGGTTTTCTCCGAGTACTTCGGTTTCCCCTGCCAATCTTCATTCCACCAATTGCTCCACAATCACCCTCACCTATCATCTGGGGCTGGTACAATAGGCCAGAAGTGGCCACATTACAAGGGACTTAGTCCCACCCCACTAGCAATTATAAAAAAAAAGCATTTATTTGCAAACTACGATTCAGGGGTCACTGACGGTGACAAACCGAGTCGCGCCTAATAGCGGATTTATAAAAATATTGAGTTAAGCGTTACAAGAAATGATCTAAATTACCCCCAGGTATACAGAGTCTTTGTTGAGAATGTACCCTGAAAATGGAGACAGCACGTTCCACCGAAACATTGGTAATCTTAAAGCATTTTATATTTCTGATTTCTGTATTCGTCAGACCTCAGGTTCTATATTCTATTCTGTAGGATTGTTCTTCTGTTTGAATTTTGCTGAAGTTCTTCCTCAGGTTCTCTTGCATGGTTGCTGAACTAGTATGCCAGGGGCCCACCACCGTTTCCTTTCCGATCCACCATTCGTGGCAATCACATAACCCAAGACAGTTAAAAACCTCGCCAAATGAAACTTAAGTTGAATCAGCCCATGCTAAATAATCTTTTCTGTTGATGTAACGTTGTTAAATAACCTGGTAACCAAGCAGCACTCGAACTACTGCTGCTGGTGATGTGGTAGCATATGTAATGTTACGGTGACATTGTGTTCTGGTGCTAGTGAGTCTGGAACTTGCGTGCGCTCTTTCAAGCGGCTGGACAGGAACCCACAACTACGCACTTCCAGTAATGTTGGAAACGGAAGGAATTAACGTTTATGTGGCCGTCGCTTACAGGGCAGGCATGCGGCTGTTAGGCGGCTCAAAAGCGTGATAGCAGGTGCGTTTGATAAATAGGTCCTTGTTGCCCGAAGCCATTTTCCCATCTCACTGGAATTATTGTAGGATTTTGTGTCATTAAAGAATAGATTTAAATTTTAGAGGGAGTTTGATGAATTCATGGTACATCTCACACACACGGGCGTTTCTAGGTTTCTCTTGCAAGATTTGGAGATACGTACCCAGAAAGTATTGTTTATAAAGCTTCCCTTTGAGCTCAGAATTATTGTTTTTTTCTGGACTTTGTCCATCATCCGGTGTTCTCAAAGAAAACTAGGTAACACGAAGTTTCGAAAACTGAATCTCTTTCCTTCCTCAAGTGAAGGGGAGATACCTACTTTCTTGTGTCCCTTAGAAAGAGCTAACCTCATAGAATACCGGACGATGGACAAAGTCCAAAACCCCAGAGATTCTGATGTTATGCACCATCGTCGCCGATCACAGTGACCGTGCGGTCTAAGTCATGAAATGTCCTCTCCCGCTCGAATGCTTGTATCGAAACCCACGAAAGGCATCGTTTGTGTGTGCGTTTATTGTCTGTGTTGTCCTCTGTGTAGGTAGCGGCCATGCGACGGACTGATCACTCCTGCAAGGAGTCCTACCGGCTGCGTAAAAATGATTACGAAACTGAAGAAGAGGCCAGGGCACAGCAAAGGGCTGTAGAGTCAGAACCTCACTTGCCTTTAAGCTGATTAAGATTTGTTACTGCTCTCCCTAGGGTAACCAGAATAAACTGATAATTAATTTTACACACTTGTAGTTTCCGCTGTTAATATCTGCTTCAATTTTTCTCTTATTCAGTTCTGATTTGTAAAGATCCCGGGGAAGGGCAGCAGATATCTCGCTTGCGGGCGAAATCTCACACCTGCAAGTAAGACATAGCCTGTGGAAGAAAGGCACCAGGCCATGATAACATCGCAGCCGTAATACTAAAACATTTACCAAGGAAAGGCCAAATAAATCTTCTATACATATTCAAGGCCATACTTAGACTGGACTATTGGCCTCGTCCACTCAAAAGCGCCCAAATCTTAATGATCTTGAAACCAGGCAAAAATCCAACCGACGTCACATCCTACTGACCAATAAGCCTTCTACCTACAATTTCAAAAGTCATCGAAAAACTGATACTCAACAAAATAAACCAAGAATCAAAGCCACAAACATGGATACCAAACCATCAGTTTGGCTTTCGACTAGCCCACTCAACCATCCAACAAAGTCATCGCATAGCAAATACCATAACAAACGCGCTAAATAACAAACAGTACTGCACAGCAGCATGTCTAGATATAGCCCAGGCTTTTGACAAAGTCTGGCATCCCGGCTTACTTTACAAAATAAAAAGAATCTTCCCGACAAACTATTACAATCTACTCAAGTCATATTTAAGCGAAAGATTTTTCGAAGTCAAAATAAATGAGGAAATATCCAACCGCCTTCCAATCCACTCAGGGGTGCCCCAAGGAAGCTTACTAAGCCCACTACTGTACACTCTCTACACACATGATCTACCCACAACAGAAGAAACGATAATAGGAACTTTTGCAGATGGCACCGCTATCTTCGCTACCCACGGCAATCCAACCGCAGCCTCCTCTCATCTACAGGATCATCTAATCCTCATAGCAGCGTGGCTAAACAAATGGAAAATCGAGGTAAACGAATCAAAGTCCACACAAACAACTTTCACCCTCCGAAAAGGTACTTGCCCCACAGCGCAAATAAATCGTATCAACATAAAACCAAAATAACAGGTCAAATACCTAGGAATAACCTTTGACAACAAACTGAACTGCAGACAACACATAATCAAGAAAAGAAAACAGATGAACCAAAAAACCAAAGAACTCAACTGGCTCATAGGAAGAAAATCCCGCCTCTCTATCGAAAACAAGTTACTAATCTACAAAACAGTCATCAAGCCTATATGGACATACGGCATAGAACTCTGGGGCTGCGCCAGCAAATCCAACATCGCCATTATAGAGCGTGCCCAGTCCAAAATACTAGAAAATCACTCCAACCCACTTCTTCAACCACTACCACAACCTCATGAAAATCGAAGACTCAAAAGAAGTTGGCCATCAGATCGAAGGAACTGAGGAAAACATCACTGGATGTTTATTCCGCACACGCCAGAAGAGTGTACAACAAAGAGTCATGAAACTGTACACCAGTCTGCACATTGACTTACGGATTGTACAGTCTGATTGTCACTAAAGGAGAGACTTACAGATTGTACAGTCTGATTGTCACTAAAGGAGAGACTTACAGATTGTACAGTCTGATTGTCACTAAAGGAGAGACTTACAGATTGTACAGTCTGGTGTCAGTAAAGGAGAGAAATAAAACAAAAGCCTGTGGAAGCGTGCGGAGATAATGTTACGCAGTACGGAGAATCAGAGAAGTGCTTTATCTCATTATCACCCAGAAATGGAGATAAAACGTTGCAATACTCTACGTGTTGTTAGGCGCTCGCTTTTCACCACAGAGCCTCTGGTTCAGTACCAGGTATCTTCGTGTGAAATTTATAGTGGGCGAAGCAGNCCCCCCCCCCCCCCGGCCACCAGAGTTTCTTCTGTTTTCCCCTGCTAATCGTCTTTCTACCATTGCTCCGTAATCATCACCGCCCCCTGACAGGCAGCACATTGTCACATCCTCAGTTTTTAAGTTGGTGGCTTCTTTCACCCAGCAATTGGCAGGTTACAGAGCGAGAAATTTAGTTTCATTTTTTTATTATAGGCAGGTCACGGTAGCCGAGCGGTCTAAGGCATGTACTGTCTTCCACCCGCTCGGAAGCCGGAATCGTGGGCTCGAATCCCACTCAAGACATGGATGTTTGGTGTATGTGTTTATTCTGTGTTTGTGTTGTCGTGTGTTTAGGTAGAGGCCTTGAGACGGACTGATCACTCGTCCAAGGAGTTCTACCGTCTGTAAAATTTATCAAAATGGAAAAAAAAAACACGACACCGTAGGGTATAAGAGGAACGGATTAAATAAGTGAGTAAGGAACTATCAGTAGACATACTTGTAATGGGGCTTTTAATGAGGCGACTTCCGCCCCTTTTATGTTTCCTACCCGCATTCCAGCAATTTCCGTTCCCCAACTGGTGTGTAGTTGCAGATATTCCCACCGTCTCCACGTCACTACGCCGCCTTTGTTTCAGTCGCAGAGAAACAGGCGAGGCTGTACACTTTAACTTTTCAATCAGTGGCTATGAAATATAAAACTGTCTTCCCTAAATTGTGGGTGGTGGCAGCCGACAGCCCTTTCAGAACCTCCCCTAGCGTCAATATCCGATATTGGGAACTTTCGGGGGATGCAAGAGGAAGTATTAAAACCATGGCGTAAGAACTTAAAAAGAAGTTGGTGGAGAAAAGGGATTGAATGAGGCAGGTGAAGCGAAGAGAAGAGAATACAAATTTTGATTACGAGAGATTGAAACTGCGTGCAGAGGGGAACTGTGATATCTTATGAGTCACTTAATGGTGTAAGTGAGCCGGGGTAGCTCAGTCGGTATAGCGATTAGCTACGGGCTGGACGAGTTCGAGTCCCGGCAGGGTCAAGAATTTTTTCTTCTTCACTTCGTTCAGATCGGCTCTGGGGCCCACGCAACCTCCTATCCAATGGGTACCGGGGGCTTTTTCCACGGTGGTAAAGCGGCCGGGGATTACTGGACTGAAGTAAAAGGAAAGTTATCTCCTGATTTATTTTAATTGAATCTTCACCATTATTGCCTTCGTCATTAGATGGAGGTGAGTGGTCAGCTTTAGCCCTGGGGAGTCAGCCCCAGGTATCCATTGTATGGACGGCTGGCTGCATTCCAGAGACTTTCAGGACGTTGTAGAGAACAGAAAAATTTCTTGCCCTTTCCGGTAAACCCATCGCAAGTCTTCGGTCATCCAGCCCCTAACGTAGTCCCGCTCTTTAGTATCTCGTCTTGGAAGATACTGGCCGAGTGTTCGTGTGTGGCTTGGGTTTTGCACATGTTGTCACTGGTGGAGAGCCGGAGGTTTTTTCTCTCTCTTTGCAGGGTTAAAAGACGGTGCTTAACGTTCCCCTAGCAATCAATCTGTTTCCCTAGCCTCAGTGTAGGGTGAAAGTGACATATAACATGTTCGAAGGCCGTGGCGTCGTGTGTGACTTTGTACAGTCGGTATATTAGTTCTTTAGAAACATTTTCACGTCTCAGTGACGGTTCTGGGTCGATGATTTTCAGAATACACTTGGAACTTATTTCCTTGCTTCATGTTTCGCTCTTCCGGCCTCTAAAAACCTTGGCTTCCTTTAAAAGGGCGCAAATTTTCCTTTATTCTTTCCTTTCTGCCGTAATCTCTGTACTTTCAGCTCTCGTAAATACGTAAGTACTCGTAATTCTCTGCATCTTCCAGCTCTCAGCCTGGGCCAGTATACCGGCTAATGTTTTTGTCGATTTCATCTGTCCAAGGAAAATCCGAGGAGAGTATTGGATCTCGAATGTTTGCATCTAAATCATCTCCAATTCATGATTCATCAGTCACCCTACCAGTGACGCAATATAGTCTAGGGACTGACAGCGTCGTAAACTAGCCAACAGTGGATTCCTACGTCAACTCCTAGAAAATAGTAGCTTGGGTTGACATCTCAAGGATGGGTTCATTGGCGGGATTTCGTGTCCGTCCTGTTGGACTTGTGCTCTCATTTGTTTGTTCGGGATTGTTCGGCCAGTATAGCGACGAGCTGGACGCCCGGGGTTTGATTACCGCTAGAGGCCAGAGATCTTTCTATGCTACACAGCGGTAAGACAGGTTCTTGGGCCACTTACCTTCATATCCATTGGGAATCAGGTGCTGTTTTCGCTGGTATAAGTCGACCGGGGCGTGAAGCTCACCACTCTCCATCTAGTGCCAATGTTAATATTGATGGAGCTATACCTCCACTATCCCATATGTCTTCATGGCATGGCGCTTAATTAATTAATCACAGGGACAACTTTATCTTTTACGTGACCATTCGATACGATATTGAGGTTGTGATATCGTGACTGTTGCATATTGTCTTGCTCTTACGGCCGTAACAGATACACGTGACGCGAAAGCAGCGTTTCGCATTCCCTGCAGCTGTGTGTGCTAAGTAAGCAAACCACGTATGTGAAGCACGTGATTGATAACCTAGCAGTTTTAATGTACTTCCGCTCTGTGTGCTTAGTAAGTATGAACTAGTAACAAAGCCTGTATGCTTTCTTTATGTTTCCAATTAAAAATGTGTTTAAAAAGAAATAANGTTCTGCACACTGTTGCAGGTCCCTGTCAGGCTGTACGGTGACAGGAGGAACCTAAATAGCTTTACAGCCTCTCTACGCCTACAGTAAGCTATAAAATGTTCCTGTACAGCCATGAAAAGTGCAGTTCTGCACACTGTTGCAGGTCCCTGTCAGGCTGCACGGTGACAACAGGAACCTAAATAGCTTTACAGCCTCTCTACACCTGCAGTAAGCTATAAGATGTTCCTGTACAGTCACGAAAAGTGCAGTTCTGCACACTGTTGCAGGTCCCTGTCAGGCTGTACGGTGACAAGAGGAACCTAAATAGCTTTACAGCCTCTCTACACCTACAGTAAGCTATAAAATGTTCCTATACAGTCACGAAAAGTGTAAGTCTGCACACTGTTGCCGGTTTTTAAGTAGTGCATAGCACCTAAAGTTGGGCTTTTCGATTTTTCTGATAAACTTCAAAGTTGGCAGCGTTTTGTTGTGCAGGGATGCAAACCTTCTGAGGTTAGGCGTCTGGCTTTCCCTTTGCGTGATTTCATTGCACTCTCCATAGATTGGTGGCGACTTTATAGACTCGCTGGTGAGTATTATAAATACTTAGTCTATGTAGTACATTCACCGATTGTTGCAGTTACTATGTAGCACTGTGAGTGCTTATGTAATCTCGCCGAATTGTCTGCTTTCACCTTAACGTGCACTTGTATCACCGGAACGTCCTCAGATCACTGTAATTGCAACTGTCTGCAAGGAGTGATGTTTGTAGTGGGACACAAGAAGTGGACTGGGCCGATAATTTGCGTGACAGACATTGGCACCGCTCCCTTCTTGAAAGCTGATAGTCCCTCAGGTAGTCAAGTTCTCCTCCGTTAAGGAAAAGCGAGTGTTCATAACAGCCTGCCACACGCCCAACTCCGGAACCAAATGAATCCAATATTATACGTCGTTGTGTGAACTTTACTGGAAGTCAGTTGATGAGTTTGAATCTCCCGAATACAGTAGTGTTACCGCTGCACTAACCTGCTCGTTCACAGTGCCGGTTATCATGGTGAGAACCAATTTCATGTGTGGTTCTGGTAGGGTAGTTTCCATGTGATAAGTGGAGGCATGGAGGTGTATCTACACGAATTCTTTAGCTCGGTGTTAGGTGGTGGTGAGTTGTCAGCTTCACCCCCCAACTCCGCTTTAACTCCAGGAAAAGAGCCCCAGAGCATGTCAGCACTTTGTGAAGCGGAGACAAATCTGTTGTTCCTACCAAGACTCGAACGCCAACTTCTCAGTAGTCTACCTCGTATCTCAATATAGTGAATTTTAATAGCTTATTTTTGATATGCAATTTCGCCATTTCGTTGTTCTGCTGTGATTAAGAAAAACGAAAGCGATCGGAATTTGGTCCGTTAGAAATATCACAAATTCTGAAGGATTCCACAAAGACGAGAGAAAGCATTTTGAGGAGGGCATTCCTAATTAGCCGGAATATAAGGCGATGTTTGGTTTTCAAATACTGCTTTTTAGAAAAGAGGGGTCGCCTTATTTTCGAGACCTTAAGAATAAATATGAAGATAAATATGGGGAGTTCTAAATGCTAATTCTAATAATTCTTTAAGTAGCAAAGTTATATTTAAAGCATTAAATTTCGTATTTTCATAACAGTATAGTTTTACTTCTTTTTGCTTAAAACCCTAAAACTGAATGACATATTCAATTGAAAAAGAAACGGCCGGGTTTGTGCAAGACACGAGCTGAAGCTATAGGCCGTATCAATTCCATATACGAGAGCGGAGGAAATTGATCTTACAGGGAGGTCGACAGATGTCGCTGCTCCGCCATCTTGCGCCTGAGAGTGATAAGGTGGCAGGTGGCGTCAGAAGCACGTGGCAATGAGCGGAACTTTCGGAACCCGAGCCCGTAGATTTGTTCTGACCAGCTTTAAAACGAATGACTCTATTGTAGAGACGTGAATACAGGGTGTTCTGAATTCAGTGTTCGGCAATATCATCGCCCCTGTCCTGACTGAAGGTCTTCGTGGTTCTCCTCTGTTTCTCCATGCAGACACATACTTCCAAATCCAATTTTGTTATTCGGCAGTCGTCCTCCTGCGTGACCCTTTATGCCGTGAGTTACCGACAGCATCGTGAAATAAGCCATAACATATGTATTATATTCTGGGATGTGGCGCTGAGTAATATGATTGTTCATCAGGGTTTCTAACGTACGGACTGTCGAGCAAGCTGGGTTTTAGCCCCACCAATAGACTGCGTTGCGGTGGAGTACTTGGTTGAGGCACTGTGCTACACACAGGAAGGTCGCGGTTTCGATTGCCGATGAGGTCACTGGATTTTTCAGTTGATTTAATCCTTCCATCCGCACTGTGGCCCTGGGGTCGACTCAGCCTCTAACAGAAATGAGTAACAGGAATCTTCCTGGGGGTAAAGGGCGGCCGCCGCGTAAGGCTGACAACCTCACCGGCATCTGTGAGCCGACTATCTAGAGAAAGTGTGGGAGCCTGGACGTCTCACAACTCTGTGGGCCCTGTTACAGGGATAGCTATACCGTTAGACTGGTGCGGCAGCCGGGATAGCTCAGGCGGTATAGAGACGGGCTACTAGATGGCCGAGCTTCGATTGCTGGCAGGGGCAAGAGATTTTTCTCTACTCCACTACGTCCACACCTGCTGTGGTGCCCACCCAGCCTCCTATCCAATGGGTACCGGGGGTAAATCGGCCAATGCGTGAAGCAAACCACTCACCTCCATCTAGTGCCGAGGTCAAGAACGGTGGAGGAATACCTCCGCTTCCCCATACTCTTCATGCTTAATTAAGCTAAGGAATGATCTTGCCTTACTGCTTTACCTTATCAGACTGCCTGCCTGATATTACGTGTTGAACCAGCGCTCGGTCTCCTAGCTCTCAGTGTCGGCTGTTTCGTGGGATTGTAGGAACATGCAGCGTTAGTAATTACTGAGCTTAGAGGCTCACGACCCCATGCTGTGTGTACCGGAGCCCTAATTTGTTTTCATCCATATCAGTTGACCATATTGGATGTGAGGTTTCCGCATACGTGACTGTGAAGACCTGACACCGTCTAATCTGATATAAGTTCACCGACGATTCGGAGGAATGTATTGCCTCCATCTTCAGGGTCGAAGAGTAAGCCAAGTAACCGGCTCTGCTTGCTGATTGTTTATTATTCTACCATGAAAATGGAGGCGGTATGTTCCGAAACGTCCGTAAACTACCGGACTATACTGCCTCACATACCAGAAGATTGTATTACTGAATAGTTCACTGGTGTTTCAGGTTAATATACTGCCCCCATCTTCATAGTCGAAAGGTAAGCCAAGTAAGTAACCGGTTTCGCTTGTTTTTTCTTTACTTGTTTGGTTCATTTTTTGATTCTGAAAATAGGAGCAGTACTTTCCTCCGAAATATCGGTGAACTACCGGACTATACATTCCAGAAACTGAATTAACATCAGCTTTGACAGTCAAAATTGTGAATTTCGTTCTGTCGGTATTCAAACTTGGACTCCTAGCATTATGCTCCACGTGCCGCGAGAACAATCGTGCTTCGTCGTCAGTTGGTGACGGAAACTTTGTCATCGCTTGCGGACTGAAGCCACGGAGTTTGTTTTGTTAGGTTGCCTATGTAGGGTATGACGTTCCCCGGTTCGTAGAGCATGGACTGTAACAGCTGTATTTACGTCGTTAGAGTTTATTAACAGTGACAAGTATAGTCCGTGTTTCTAGACCTGTCCGTTCCGAACAAGATGCTTTGTGGATTTGTTCGACCTTTTTTTTTTATTGCTAGTGGGGTGGGACTAAGTCCCTTGTACTGCGGCCACTTCTGGCCTATTGTACCAGCCCCAGATGATAGGTGAGGGTGATTGTGGAGCAATTGGTGGAATGAAGATTGGCAGGGGAAACCGAAGGACTCGGATAAAACCTGCCCCAGCGCCACTTTTTCCACCAGAAATCCCACTAGATTAGACCCGGGATCGAACCCACTAACCGCTTGAGGTATGGCGCGGCCTTTGGTCGACCTTACTAAGATGAAGATTGTGAGGTGCGTTTGATTTGTAGCAGGATCTTAGTTACAACCGCATAACCTCCCGTTCACAGTGCAGCTGCAACCACTGTCCGTTGCTTCTTGTGCTCAACCCATATGCCAGGACTAAAGTAAAACCTGTCAGTGGGACATGGCTGTTCACTTTTCCTTGGAACAGAGTCTGTAGAACGGAACTTGTTCAGTGGACTGAAAACGGAAGCCGCGTTTCTTACAGTTCCGAATGACCCATTTGTCGCAGTTGAGGAAACTGTGATTCAGCCGGTTACTCGTATAGTGTGTTAAACAGAGTGAGAGAACCCACTGATATGTTGGATTTTTGGATTTTATCCATCGTCCTGGTTTTTAAGATAACAAATAAAACACGACGTTTCGGAAACTGGGTCTCTTTCCGTCTTCAGATGAAGGAAAACACCTATTCAGTTGGGTCCCTTAGAAAGAGCTAGCCTCAGTCACTTGACACACCATCGCCAGAATCCTATAGTAACTACAGAGTGAGAGAACACTCAGCTGTGCAAATACTGTGTTTCTGGACACTGTCCATCCTCCTGTTATTGTCTAAAGCACCGTCCTGTTTCTATTTAAAAATGCAACGTCACGGAGACTGGATTCTGTCTCCGTCTTCAGGTAAAACCTACTCAGTTTGGCCCGATCGAAAGAGCTAGTCCTTATCTCCGAAACGTTTTGTTTGCAATCGGAAACAAGACGATGGATAATGTCCAGAAACATAATATTTGTATTAATGTATTATCGTCAGAAACTCTTAGATGGTACGTGTATTACCAACTAGAATGGAGAAATGAGTCATAGGCACAAGATCACCAGATCACCATTACTCCTGAGGTAGGCCACGCTTTCCGGATCTGCAATGGATCCTGCAGCTGACATCACCGGCCGGAGCAGCAGGTGTGAAGCTGTGACGTACTGGGCCAGGGTTTGTTCACTTCGCGTGTAGGAGTGTCACGTCGAGAGGTTGATTCACTTAATTGCTGTCAGGGTCAGCGAATGTTGCCCACTTATTTTCGAAACAGAATTGATTCTTTTTAAGGTTTATAACTCCATTTCATGACTGAGGCGTTATTTTTACCACTTACTGTTTGCTGTAATGGTTCTGTAACTGTGGACCGCCGGCCATCATAACATTTGTTTACGTTCGTCAAGTAGGTAATTTAGTTTAGGGCAGTTATCTGCAACTCATGAACCATAACTTGACTGCAGGGCTTCCCAGTACGGCTCACATGGAGATTACATGAATTAATTACTTAAAGAACTTAAATTCCTTAGAAGTATGGATAGCTCAGTCGATGTAGTGATGGGATACGGACTGGACGGCCGGCATTCGATTCCTGGCAGGGGCAAGACTTTTCTCCGGACCGTCTCTGGGGCCCATTCAACATCCTACCCTAAGGGAATCGGGGGCTGTTTCCTCGAGGATAAAACTGCCGGAGCGCGAAGCGATCACTCGCCCCGATCTGGTGGAGCTGTACGTCCACTCCGCCTCATGACGCCGAGCACAGGGACAGTTTTACCTCTTTCATTGATCAGTGGTTTCGGAGCCCCCTGTTGGGCCTTGGCCGCTTTTTCTGTTTCTTAATCCTATACACAGCCGGTAGGACTCCTTGGACGAGTGATCAGCCCGTCGCCATGCCGCTACCTACACACAGGACAACACAAATATCCATGCTTCTAGTAGGATTCGAGCCCACGATCCCAATGTTCGAACGGACAAAGACGGTTCATGCCTGGAGTGGGATTCGAACGCACGATCACAATGTTCCAGAGGGAGAAGACAGTTCATGCCTGTAGACGGCGCGGCCACTATGAGCGGCACCTCTACCTTACTCTAGCCAGCCGTAGCGCGCCTCAAGATGGCAGCACTGCATGGAAATGTCTGTGTACTGTGTTCGTCCAGAACCTGCAAGAGAGGAAATCTGAAGATGGGAACAAAATTTGGTAACACTCTGTGGGCTTACGTTGCGTAGTATCTGACATAACGGAGCGCAGTTTTGGGAAGACGTTTGTGTGTCTCTCTTGGCGTCTTTAGAGGGGAGGAGTATTTTTAATGCTGTCTGATTAGCAGAACCATTTTTAATATTTGTGCAGTAAACTCAGGTGGTATACAGTGGAAGTGTAATTAGATTTTCGTGATGAGGCTGCCAGCCACGTCAAACTCGTTCTTCTCTCGTAATGTAGAAAACTGGAATGACGTTTTATTGCGAATAATTCTTGGAAATGAAACTGCTCTACATGCCTGAATGTCTGAAGTGTATAAAAGAATTACCCCTTGTTCTAGAAATATGAATTTTTCCTCCCCTGCAGAGCATAGTTCATAACCTGCTCGGGTAATGGTGAAGGTAAAAAGTACACTTGTCCCTGTTCTTAATTAATTGAGCACCTAGCCATGAAGACGTATGGGGAGTGGAAGTATAGCTCCACCATTCTTGACCTCGGCACTGGATGGGGGTAGTGGTCAGCTTCACGCGCCTGCCGCTTTACCCCCCCGGTACCCATCGGATAGGAGGCTGCTATGAAGAAGATAAAATCTTGCCCTTGCTGGAAATCGAACCCCGGCCATTCAGCCTGGCTGTATGCCAAATGAGCTCTGGTAAGGAAGGAAACCCACTTATTGCAAATCTTGAAGTGTTTTCAACGTGGAGAAAATGTCAGCAGGTTAAAAAACAAAGAAACTAAGAAACCAGCTCCAGAAGAAACATTTACTTTGTGTTGCTTCTCTGGCTTGCCGTTCAGTCTTGAAGACATACAGTACATTCCTTCTTCTACCCGACTACATGGCGTCACATCTCAAAATATATTACTTCTCGTTGCTTATCAGTTTTATTGCAAAGAAGATGAGGTTGGCAGGGCATGTAGTACGAATGGGGAGAAGAGGAATGCATGTAATATATTGGTGGGGAAAGCAGAAGGAAATAGGCCACTGGGAAGACCAAGGCATAGGTTGGTTGACAGTATTAAAATGAAGAAAGCAGTCTTCTGGGATGTGGCACTGTGTAGATGTGGTATTGACCGACGTATCGGAGGAGCGTATCGCCTCCATCTTCAGGGTAGAAGGAAAAATAAGAAATCCGCGAGCGAAGAGACCGTGAGAACCGGTACAAGCAGACTGGTCTCACGGTCTCTTCGCTCGAAGATTTTTTATTTTTCATTCTACCCTGAAGATGGAGGCGATACGTTCCTCCGAAACGTCGGTTAACACCACATCTACACGTTGCCACATCCCAGAAGCCTGCTTTCTTCATAGTCACCGCCGTGAAAACCTCAAATCTTACAATATTAAAATAGTTCTTAGAGAGATAGGATGGTATTATATGGATTAGATTGATCTGGCTCAGGATAGAGACCGGTGGAGGGCTTTTGTGAATACGGTACTGAATCTTCGGGTTCCATAAAATGCTGGAAATTTCCTTAGTAGCTGCAGAATTGGTGGCTCCTACAGAAGGGCTCAGCTCCATGAATAGTTAGTTAGTTAGTTAGTTATTTAGAGAGGGTGGGTTTCCCCATGCACCGCGACCAGTTTGTTCTAGTGTGCTTCCCTCTATGATATTCTACCAGTCTCTATACCCTACCGATAAATGGTGCGTACCATCAGTCCCGCCGAGCAAGCGAGTTCGGCCACTTGCTTAGCGGTGTCTATAATGCTTCCCCCATCTATCAGAGGCCTTAGAGACTATTGTTGGGCGGGAAACGTCCTGGAATTTGGCTCAGTGATCCCCTTTGGGGATATGAGGTTCTTTTACGTGCCGTAAAGTTACGACACGGGACACACAGCTTGAAGTCCCTCCCGGAGGACTTGTTCCCTGAATTTTTCCGCCCTTAAAAATTCGACGACCTCCGCCGGGTATTTGAACCCGCGTACCACGAGTCATGAGGTGGGAACGTTACCTCTAGACTACTGAGGCCGCTAGCATGCAAGTGACTCGGTGGGAGATGTCATTACAGAGGCGCATGATTTAAGAAACCGTAAATAGGGAAACTAATTATTTCTAAGCAATTTATTTTAAGATAAAAATTTAAGAAGAACTGTTACTTTAGGTAGCTTTGGCGTAAGCAGTTTCACAACTCGTTCAGGTTTTGCGTCATGTTTTATGGGTTTCATCTTATGGTTACATTTTCTGAACCTGTCTGACGACATTGCGTATGTCTTATTGAATAAAGAAAAACCTTGTTCACTGAAAGAGGCAACTTGTACAGGAAGCAGACGAGGCTCCTGTTGAAACCACGTGGTACTCACAGTAGAGATGAATTCTGATTTCACGCCATTTTAAGTCTAAATGTTATGCAGCCTTGTACACGACTCAGCCCGGAACACACCAGCTTCATGACCTTCAGAAGCTGTGACTTGCTAAATTGTAGTCCTTTTATAGACTTCATGTTATATTCTGTTCTGGGCGACAAATTGCATAGATTAATATATTAGTTTTTGAAGAGTAAGGCCCCCCCCCAATGGGAACTAGTTGGCCAGAGGGGGCGCAGGATTTTCTGGAAAACGTGTCCAGTAAAATTGAATTGATTATAATTCTAGAAACATCATAACGTTTATTGATAAATATTAATTTATATAAACCTAAAGTAAGCTGAAGACAGATGAAGTGACAGGAGGCTGGAGAAAACTGCATAATGAGGAGCTTCATAACTTGTACTCTTCTCCAAGTATAATTATAATGATCAAATCAAGGAGGATGAGGTGGGCAGGGCATGTAGTCCGAATGGCAGTTACGAGAAATGCATATAGGATACGGTGGGAAAGCCAGAAAGAAAGAGACCCCTGGGAAGACAAGGCGTAGGTGAGTGAAAAATATTAAAATGGATCTTAGAGAGATAGGATGGGATGGTATGAATTAGATTGATCTGGCTTAGTGGTGGGCTCTTGTGAACGCGTTAATGAACCTTCGGTTTCCATAAAATGCTGGGAAATTCTTGAGTAGCTGCAGAATTGGCGGCTCCTCCAGAAGGGCTCAGCTCCATGAGTAAGTAAGTAAGTAAGTAAGTAAGTAAGTAAGTAAGTAAGTAAAGTATATTGATTCTGAAGATAAAAAATGTTTCTCTTTATACACGCACACAAAGTTAAGGGGGGGGGAGCACGATGAAATCTTATCTAAGCTTGGGGGGGCAGTTATGTAAGCCTAATATGAAAATGTCGATGTATTTTATTAATATTATTTTATTACTTTGAACGTTGTGCAGTGAATATCTTAAGAGGCAATTGCACTGGCCGGAACATTCAGCAATAAGAACGGGCAAAACAAAGGACTAGGAAGAAGAAGAAGAAGAAGAAGAAGAAGAAGAAGAACAAGAAGAAGATCTATACTACGAAAAGTACGTTCTTCTTGGTTACAACGCCTCGTAGTTAGGAGACAGCTGAGCTTGCTGCTTGTTTGTGCTATTCGATCGTGAAGATAGAGGCAATATGTCCCTCCGAAACATCGGGCTGTCTCCTAAATCTACAGTGTGACAGTCCAGAAGATGGTATTCTTCAATACTATCACGTGAAGGGGTGTGACTCTAGACGGGGTTTTGGTTTGGATATTTGTTTTATCGACCGCTTTAACACACAGCTCGTAACTACATTTAATTATAGCGTCATCGATAATTTCCACTCTTTACGGTTTACTGGAACACGCGCTAAGTCTTTCCCAGCCCACAGTGTCTTCACTAGTAGTTGTCTGGTAACGGCTTCTAACATGGCTATTCGTCTGCTTCCGGCCTCAAGTCCTATCTGAACGGCGGCTTCCTTCCAGATGTCTGCCTCTCTTACAACTGACTCGTGGCCATTTCACACCAACCTCCTAGTGTTCTCTTCACCCTCTATCAACTGACTAAGCTGTAACTTATAATCTCTCGTCACGGACCACGTAGAAAACACAGCTCTTTATTTTCCCCCAGTCGTCTCCATGGGAACGTGCCTGTGCGCGAAGGCGTCACCCAGCAACGGCCGCGAATACTTGCTTATTAAAAATCTGGTTCATGACAGCGAATGTTGTTTCGTTGTCTGTTTCGAGGTCGCTACCCAGCAACGGCTGTACGCGCTACAATATCTTACAGTGAAGAGTGTAGGAATGTTCACACGCGAACCATTCTTCCGCACCGAAGACACGCCTAGCCGCCCAGCTGTAGGAGAAGGCGCGCCCAGATGCTTCTGCCGTGAACTGAACGTCCTACATAGTAATGCTGTTGTATCCCGAGGTTCGATCTCAAATAAATTTGCCGTGCAATGCATTCACGTTATTAGGGAGGCGAAAAGGGAATTTTGTATTTGGTTTCGCATCACAGTTTCATCTGAGTCCGCTGTGTACTTGTACAGTAAAAGACCTGCGGTATGAATTAATGTTAGGATAGATTTTGTATATGTTGGATGCTGGCTTCTCACCGCGGAGCTCCGGGTTCAGTACCAGTCGTGTGGCATTCGTACCGGATGAAGTGACAATGTAGCAAATATTTCTTCGAGTTTCTGTTATTTTCCCCCGCTAATGGCGATTCCGCCATTTTTTATGGATAATTTTACGATGCTGCCACAAGTAAGACTATCTGGGGTTAGTCACGCTTTAACCGAAGTACTAAACCGCAATATTTTCAGGGGTACTGACGAAAACAACGAAACTTCTCGGTCTGTTTGGAGTCCCGGTAGAGATTCGAACCGAACATGAGTGCATTCTTCCACTACCCCATTTGCCTTCCCCCCTGCGGTGTCCGATACCCCATGATCACGCAGCACATTATCACATTCTCTGACTTTAAGTTGATGACATCGTCTGTTATCCAACACACGGCTGGTTACAGAGTTGGCAAGGTACAGCTGGTGACCGCTGTCAGTACCCTGTACCGAATAATATTTCGACCGTCAAGTCTGACTTCATCGCGTCTTCTACCCTGAAAATTAAGGCAGCACGTTGTACTCCTACAAGACTAGACGATGTAACAACCCAGAGGCCCCCAAACTGAACAATCACCACCGCAAAAGATTTGTAGTACTGAACTTCTCGCAGCGGTAATTATGAACAGTCCTGTCTTCTGGGGTATAATGCCATGTAATCCGGTGAAAGTTAATCGACGTTTCGGTCGGACATATCTCCTCCATCTTCAGGGTTGAAGAGTAAAGCAAACAAAAAGCCAGCATGAAGCGGGCAGCAAGCAAAGCTTGCTTGTTTGTTGCTTGGGTTCAACGCTTGAAATTGAGGGGGACATTTTCCCCCTAAACGTCTATTAACTTTCACCGGATTACACGGCGTTAGCCCCAGAATATACAACTCTTCAAGGATGATGATGTTCCAAATTGTCTGTTCCAATATTTGGTAGTGCAGAGAAAGAAAGCAAGAAGCGAAGGGAAGGGGTGAAAGGAGAGGTGTGAAGGGCTTGATGATTATTATTTGTTGGAAGTTGGAAGTTAACGAGTTTGTTTTCCCCTAATGTTCACGAAACTTGAGGACTTGTGGAAGGGGGGGGGAGCTCTTACGTTCTTAACTTCTGTAATACGCTTCTGGTTAATACAGGCGTGTATTAAGCTTTCCATTGTGCAAATTTAAGAATTTCCTTGCAGCAGGCTTTATACCAAGAGAAGAAGCATCTTCGTTTGTTTTGTCAGCTCTATTTCCGTTTGTAGGTACAATATTGCATAGCCGTGTTCACGTATTTCAGTGGTTTGTCGCCTTTTGTTCAGGAATAACATAGCGGGTCGTTCAAAGTTTTCTCCTTCTGCCCCTTTTGTTGTATTCTCCTATTACCACAAATTGTTCAAGCACATAATGATTGTATTATTTAATTCTTACTAGGGAATTAGACGATATATTTGTGAATGGAACAGAGCGTGAATACCGTCGTTTGGTTTGACAAATCTTGGATGCCGTCATTATTCAGTCATTGCTCCGTGCTTATCTGTTACCGCCCCCCGAGTTGTGCGATAGCCCTGTTAGGCAGCACATTATCATATCCTGGGTCTCTAAGTCTGGGGCTCCAATTCTAACCCGACACTTAGGCGGTTAAAGAGTGAGGATGTCAAATTAAAGTTTGTTAAAATGCTTCTTATCTTGTCTCGTCTTGTCTTGCCTTTCGTACCGTCCCGACTTGTCCCATCTCGCCCCGTCCCTTACTGTCCCGTCTTGTCTTGTCTTGTCTTGTCCCGTCTCTTTCCGTCCCATCTGTCTTGTCACATCTCGTCCCGTCCCGCACTGTCCCGTCCCGTCTCGTCTTGTCCTGTCCCCATCTCGTTTTGTTTCGTCTTGTCCCGTCTCCTCTCGTCTCGTCTTGTCTCGTCCCGTCCCTTACAGAATTTCTACAGAGTAAGTAGCGCTTAGGAGAGCAGACGAGGAGACAGGATAACAGCAAACAACCGCAGTTGGTTTATGGAAGGAGGCTGTGACGTTGTGAGTTGGATTTAGCTGGTCCAGTGATGTGTCGCGAGAGAAAGAGAAGGGACAGTTTGGTTTGTTTAACGACGTCAGTAGCTCAGACCAGGGCGAGTGCTACTTCGATTGATGAATGGGAAGTGATTTGGAAGGAAGCTCTCGTGCTCGACTCGAGATACTAACCCTGCATTTGCCCGGAGGGACGGGGGAAAACGACAAAATATCTCGGCCAGGACGGCCGATCACACATCCGAGATTCGAACCGAAGACGTCCAGAACACAAGTCAAGAGAGTTACCGCCACCGCTGATGTCAAGCTTCGACAGCAGTGATGTTCCGCTATCAGACAGTTAGTTAGTTAGTTGGGCCGCGCCATAGCTCAAGCGGTTAGTCGCTGGCTTCCCACAGCGGCGGCCCGGGTTCGATCCCGGGCCTGGTCAAGTGGGATTTGTGGTGGACAAAGTGGCGCTGGGGCAGGTTTTCTCCTAGTACTTCGGTTGCCCCTGCCAATCTTCATTCCACCAACTGCTCCACAATCACCCTCACCTATCATCGGGGGCTGGTACAATAGGCCAGAAGTGGCCGCAGCACAAGGGACTAAGTCCCACCCCACTAACAATAAAATAGTTAGCGATGTTCTCGGTGCCGCTTCATCCACCGCGAGTCTGACAACGGCCACTGAAGAAGGCCCCTCCTATCTGAGGCCACCTAGTTACACATCACGTCCCAGAATATAGGTATCGCCCCAGTCTTATATTCTGGAGGTTCTCGGTTCGATACCCGCTGTCCTGACTGAGAAGATTTCTCGTTTTTCCTCTGCACCCTTTCCAGTTACTGTAGCATGCCAGTATCTCGACGTGGTGCGGTCTGTGTACTGAAGGCTCCGGAAGATAAGCAGCAAGAAAATAGCTTCCCACGATACCGCAATTTTCATATTGACATCTCAGCTATACAGTCGCGTCCGCTGCTTCGCAACGTGTATGACAGGAAATGGCTGACTGCTACCGTGATCCTCTTGAGATTCCTTGTGATTGGCGCTGTATCGAATTCCCCATTTATTGATGTATTTTAAGTGCGTTCGTGGTGCGTGGTAACGGATACCGGCAACTTCCGGTCAATTTGATTGATGAGGACCGCATCCCATCTGCGAGATTGCCTCTGCTAAGAATTACAGGGTGTTAACGTGATTATGGTACCACACCTATATGAACTTAACCCGTTATATTGTTTGTTGCACCCTCTCACTGGGACCTGGTTGGGGGTGGGGGGTGGACGCAAGGTTGACGACCTCGCTGTGTGATAAAAAGTTATTGTTTCGAAATCCAAAGAATTGAAAACAGCATCAAATCTGGTAGAATCATCGAAAAAGTGATGTTGGCTCAAAAGGGGCAGTTTTGCCAATGATGATATTTTGTCTAAAATAGTAATTTCGATTTATTTAAGACATAATTTATCCCTTTTGGTTTTCACCAAACATACCCCGTCCCCCAATTTTTTGATTGAAATAAATGTAACCTTCTGCAATCATATACAAGGGGGGGGGGAATTTATTTTTATGTCTTCGGTTTAGCTTCGAAAATGTTTGTAGATAACCGCTGTAACACACTTTAATAGAAGTTAATCTGCTGACATTTTCAAAGTTGAATCAAAGATGTACATTATGTAAGCAAATATTTTGTACGTTGAAAGCGTGTATACACCTACATTTTGGGGGCCCCTCTGTATATATCGTTGTTCTTTATCGACTGACTCCTAACTATTTTATTCATGTTGCTGGTGCATGAAAAAGAAAATACGAAGTTATTCCTTTTTCAGTGATTTAATTTTTTATGTTCCTGAAGGGACAGAATTTACGGCCCGATGGAGTTATTTGAGTTGACACTCCACTCCATATCAGAGTTTGTGGCAAACACACACAGACGGATTTACCTTTAGGGCTGTAGGGGACTGCAGCGCCCCCTCCCCCGATAAAGTGAAAGCCTCGTAAGCCTCCTTAAATAATACGCGAAACAAGATTTTGGGTCAGCCACCCTAACGCTATAGTAACAAACAGAGGTTAATGAAATATTGTTTAGGAAAGCTTCATGTATGAAAATTAACTGTTGTATAAGGGCCTAGCGTCCTGTGCCAAAATGTAGGAACCAGATAGTTGAAACGAAAATGCTGCACTTTGCTCTTTGTTCGATGATGAATAATGCCTACAGATCTAGAAATCTGACCCTTCCATTTTGTAATGGCTTCATTAATGATTGTGATGGGTGCTTAAGAAATAAGTTAGCGGTAATGAATTTAATATGTCCGCTAAATTTGACATTAAAATCTTTTTTTCTGCTGGCCCACCCCTTCTCTTCCTCCCGAAACTTCTTACACCATATCATGGAATGCTCCCCCCCCCACAATTGGGAGCTGCTGGTCTAAAGAGTACGGCGTACCCTGAAACGTGGATCTGTACATCCACTCCCCCTGCGTCTTCATAGCGCAGGTGATTAATTAGGTAAGTACAGGGACATTTTACGTCGTACCCTGGGTAGACTATTCCACAGAAGACGAGTCGTCTGTGTTCAGTGAGATCTCAGGTACTGCAAGATGTACCCTCACCGCATGTTTCAAATTCGGCAACGTTCTAATAATGGCGTACAGCCCACGTCACCATCTGATGTCGCAAGCGCAGAGATATTTTAGACACAGTGTAACAGATTTAAAATTACTGAGATTTTTTCTTTTTCCTCAGTCCTTCCAGGAAAAGTATGAGAAAATATGAGTGACTATAGAGGGGTTTGGTTTGGTAATTAGATTTATTGAGCTCGTACACATCCGTGACTACGACTGATTACGACATTCTCACTGAGTTGCACATTCCAGAGATGACTGTAACCACAACATAAAGTCTTTTCAGTCTTCCCTAGCCGTTGCTTGGTAGCGGCTTCCAACGACGGACGTTCCCTTTCCTCTGGGTTTCCGAACTGTCCCCGGCCTCATCTACCAGCTTCTCACAGTAACATCTCACAACGACTGAACCGCAGCGGTCCTCTCACTCACTCACTCACTCACTCACTCACTCACTCACTCACTCACTCACTCACTCCACTACACTGACGGAACTCTAGACTTGTCCTGCTTATAACATCTCGGCACGGATCGCACAGAAAACACCGTTCCTATGTGGCTGTTCAATTATTGCTTAGCATCGCGCACAAAACGCTATTCATCTGTTGTTTGCGGGCCGCTTCATAGCAGCGTGGTCGCCGCCTAGAAACGGGTCCACATGCCACAATACCTTGAAGTACGAAATATCAGGGCTGCCTCCTTTCGTGTCCTTCTTGATCCCTTGATCGTAACTACAGCCTCTACATTTCTTCTTTTCAGGAAGAAAGCACTTAAGTAACTTGGTTTGAATTATTGGCGTATTAGTTGTATAGGTCGCCAATACAGGAAAACTATTTAGGTCTAAAGATTACTGTTGCATGGCCGCGTGAAATGTCTTTGCCCACTTAAGCACTGGGATCGTGGGTTCGAATCCCACTTGAGACATAGAGGTACAGAAGTGTGTCTGCTTTTCTCCTGTGTAGGTAGCGCTTTTGTGTTTGGCTGATCCCCCGTTCAAGGAGCCCTACCGAATGTCTACAAGAATCACAATTGTCCTGTGTGGGTAGAGGCCTTGCGTCGGGCTGATCCCCCGTCTAAGAGGTCCTACCTACCGACTGTCTGAAGGGGACCAGGCCAGAGAGCCTGATCCGTTAAGGTAGAAGAAGATAAGTGCTGTCTAGGATGTAACACCGTGCAATCTGGTAGAATTTTAACGTTTCGGAGGAACATGCAGTCTCCTTTAGGTGGAAGCATAAGCCAACAGAGTTAGCTGTGCTTGATTCATCGCCTGGTTCAGTATGGGTTGAATCGTATGAAGTGAGGTTAAGTAAAGCTATCCCTGTAACAGGCCGTGGAGGTCCATAGGGTTTTGAGACGTCGACGTTCCCACGTTTTCCAGACAATCGGCTCATAGATGGCGGCAGGGTTGTCAGCCTTACGCACCGGCCGCCCTTTGCCCCCGAGAATATTCCAAGAATATTCCTGGTACTCATTTCTGTAATAGAGGTACGTGTATGTTAAGTCACTGATTTTACGTGTATTTTTCTCTTTGTTACAGGTGAGTATATGTGGTCTTCATCGGTAGATCATCCTGTCATCCTGTGGTAACGTACACAGTACAGAGTCTGAAGTAACTCTCTTCCAAAGGCCGCGCCATAGCTCAAGCGGTTAGTCGCTGGCTTCCAAAAGCGGCGGCCCGGGTTCGATCCCGGGGTCTGGCCAAGTGGGATTTGTGGTGGACAAAGTGGCGCTGCGGCAGGTTTTCTCCAAGTACTTCGGTTTCCCCTGCCAATCTTAATTCCACCAATTGCTCCACAGTCACCCTCACCTATCATCTGGGGCTGGTACAATAGACCAGAAGTGGCCGCAGTGCAAGGGACTTAGTCCCACCCCACTAGCATTAAAAAAAACAAACTCTCTTCCATGGTCCTGTGTTAGAGCCTAGTTGACTTTCTGTAAGACCAAGGTCATTCAAATTTTTTTGTGAAAAGTGAAATTTGACGTCTTGAGAACGGTGACTATGAAGATTAGTGTCTGCTGCGATGTGATGCCGTGTAGTCTGGTAGATAGTTACGTATGTTAGCATAGAATTAAATTGGTGCTGGGTCCTGGCCAGCACAGTTCTTGGTTTCGGGACCCATTATCACATTTTTGTTCGTTCGAAGATGGTTTATATGTTTGGAAATGCAGTCTCCTCTTCGCCGAAAGGATGCAGTGGTCTTTGTGAGCAGGCGCCACAACTGTTGCGCCGAGTGTACGCGCACTCACGTAGCGACATAAGGGCGCTTGTACTTTATGGACGCCATGCGACTTTGGCACTTTACTGTAACGAGCAATATTTACAGAAGGTAGACATAGTTCCGGGCCGATTACAGTGGCCGCGCGGTCTAAGGAATGAACTGTTTTCACCCGTTCAAATACTTGGAACATGGGTTCGAATCCCGCTCGAGGCATGGATATCTGTGCTTTTATTGTGTTTGTGCTATCTTGTGTGCAAACAGCGGCCTTGCGACGGTCTGATCCCCCGCCCGAGGAGCCCTACCGACTGTGTAAAAAGATCTAGAAACTGAAAAAGCGTCCAAGGCCCAAGAAAGGGGTTTAGATCCACAGATATGTAGATAGCTGATGGATGGATAGACGGACGGACAGAGACAGATAGATATAGGCCGAAATTCGAGTCTAGAGCTGTAAGTCGCAAATTTGCAGCACAAGCCTAATTGGTGTTAATTTAATTGGATTGTAAGTCCGGAAATTAATATACTAGAAAGTCATAGGTCAGTATACGGCTATATGTAAACAGGCCTCAGTGGGTTCAGTGCTGGAAAGGACGCCGACTCGACAACCGGAGGGTGTCTGCTCCACACAAGAATCCACATTCCCCAAGAAAACTGGAGCACACAGTCAGTGTACCCGAGGAATAATATATATACTTTAATCTTAAATTTGATTTTTAATAAGTTAATAATTTTAATTTTAACTTTGAGGTTCTTGTAACAAGTTCAAGGTCAGAACAAAGAAGAACCCTATAATATGAATCCATATTAGGTGTAAGTACATCAGCACCTGATTATGACCCTTTACGGGTCGAAACATGTTGTGCCTTAGATATACAGCCTTCATCTAAATAAGTCTTCTGTATACTTTATATAAATTGTTATATTGACTGAAATATGAAGTAAACATTTTGATGATGATGATGGTCACATCTGTTCGAGATACGAGTCTGTCAGCGTTTTTATAACACCCTGTATGTAGGATGAGGCTGTTGTCTTTGTCAGTAATTATAAAAATATGAGTTATTTACGGTCCACAACTGCAGCAACGTGTTAGTTTAAATGTGTAACATGTAGGCAGTATTTCAGAAATAGATTTCCCAAAGGATGGAATAAAATTGACGGACTGTGTTACCATTGATGAATGGGCGTTAGATCCGCGTTAAAAAAAAGGTATATTATTTTTGTTCGATATACGAAACGATATTAAAATTATTTATTTTTTGTTTCCAACTAGTGCCTAGATCAAGAACACGTGGATTTATATATCTACTCCGAATTTTCTCTCTTTCGTAGCGTCCAGAAAGGCTCTGAGGCCCACCCTACTTCCCTCCAGTGAACACTAGGGGTTAAGCGGCCGAGGCGTGAAGCTAACCACTAACCTCGATATAGTGTCGAGGTTATGAATGCGTGGAGCTATACCTCCACTCCCCAAATATCTTTATGGTGTGGTGCTTAATTTGGCACAGGGACACTTCCATTAAACTTCTTTATTTAGGCCTCATCGTGGATGTAGGACTCCGAAATCCGCGTCCCGAAGGAGGAACAGAAAGTCATTTAGTTACCCCAGACTTCTGGGCTGTGTGGAAAGGTTAATGATCCAGCATTTCTTCTGCCTTCTGTGTATCCTCCGTGCATTGTTTTGAATTCGTACGGGGAAACCGGAAGTGACGTGAGTTTACAAAAATACTGTGAACCTGCTAGTTCAGGGTCATGACCATTCTCCCTCTTGAAGAGAGAAGAAAGGACAAGCGATGAAAAAACAGAGAGACAAGGATGCAAGAGGCGAAACAAAGTAGGGAGTAAATTGTATGGTGTTTTAGGTTGTGCTACTTCCTCCACGATGCTCTCAGTATTGCATACTGCAGCGTCGGATGGTAGGATGACTGGTGAATGGTTCTGAAAGTCCGCCATATTGAAGTACTATCCCAGCATTTTCCTGGAGAGACTGAGAAGAACCATGAAATCCCTAACTCATAATCGTGTCCCGGTCAAGGTTGGAATCGGACAACTCCTGAACAAGCCAGAAGTTCCAACCCTTGAGCCAAATTTATCCGTTTCTGGAGGATATGACGCCGTAAAATCTGGTATAAATTTACCAGCGTTTCAGAGGAATCTGTTGTCTCCATCCTCAGGGTATGCACCAGGTTTATATCTACATAACCATCTCCGAGATACTGAAAGTCTTTCATTTAATGTTTAGTTTGTTGGTAGATTTTTGGATCTAACGCTTTGATCTGCAGACCTCACTGAAGACGACAGAACTTTGTGGCGTCGTGGTTAGTTCACATTCATATTCTTCAAGTCCTGGGCTCCTGTCTCGACGGGGATACCAGATGCCTTTGCTGAGCGTTGCTATAGCCCCTCAGTAGAGACCCTCATCCATTGGGCTAGGTAATTACTTAATTGGGTGCCTATAGGCCGTGCCATTGCTCAGACAGTCGCCTGCTTCCGGCTTCGGTGTCCCGGGTTCTAGCCCCGGTCAGGTCATGTAGGATTTGTGGTGGAACAAGTGGCACTAGGACAGGTTTTCTCCGAGTATTTTTGTTTCCCCTGCTAATTCTCATTCCGCCCACTGCTCCATATTCATCTCCCATCCAGGGCTGGTACAATAGCACAAATAGTGGCCGACGTACCAAGTGGACTCAGTCTCACCCCACCGCAAGGAAAAAAAGAAAAGAAAAAAATCGAATTAAAGATGTCAAATTTTCCCCAGGCCTGTTTGAGTCAGCCTTTGATCCTAATAAAAATATTCTGCTGAGCGGTCGAAAAAGTCACGCATTGTGTTATCGGCGGCTTATACAGAGCTCACTCAGCTGCTAGGCGGTTCAAAGTCAAGCAGTCAGCACGGCTTTGAACTGCGTCAGTCTTATCGCGAGTATATGTTTGTATAAATGTGTTGCGGCTTATCTTTCTTGCGTGGGAAGCAAATCAAAGGTATGACTTACGTAACTTTACAGTTACCCTATAATTTAAGCAGTTTATTCCCAAAGTCTATCCATACCGGCTTTGGGGCCCACCCAGCCTTCTACCTAATGGTTACTGTGGACTCTTTCCCAGGAGGTAAAGCGGCCGGGGCGTGAGGCTGACCACTCCAACTAGTGCCGAGGTCAAGAAAATATGGATCTATACATCCATACCCCCATACGTCTTCATGGCATAGTGCTTAATTAGTTAAAGGACAAAAAATTTTCCTTTTTTATTTTAATTTATTCATCAATAGCTCTACAGCCCATTGTTGGGCCCTGGCTTCATCTTCAGTTTCATAATCTTCCCTACACAGACGGTAGGACTCCTTGGACGAGTGAGCAACCCGTTGCAAGGCCGCTACCTACATAGAAACAAAATAATCCCACACACACACAGACATCCATGCCTTGAGTGGGATGAGAACCCACAACCTCAGCGTTCTAGCGAGCGAAGACAGTTCATGCCTTACACCGAGCGGCCAACTCTACCTTTACCTTACCCTAAGCCTGAGTTTGTGTGTTTAACGACACTGTTCAGTAAACAAACAAACTCCGTGGTTTTAGCCGAGCAGCCGCCGGTTGTCGGCGAAGTTAGTGCCAACTTTAGCGGATAGAGGATGTCGCGTGTTCAGCGCAACGGATCCCCACGGTCGTTAATTTCGGTTTTCTAGACCGGAGCCGTATTTCCTTGAAATTGCTCCTCAGTTATCCTCATGAGGCTGAGTGGACCCCGTTCCAGACCCACTACTTCTCAGAAAGAAATCTGGTGACGCCGGAAATCGAACTCGGACCTCTGGATCTATAGCCAGGAACTCTGACCACTAGACCACAGAGATATAACGTCAGTAATAGGATGGGTAATGAGACTGGAGCAGTTTGTGGAGTTAGAACCGGCATGGGAAACCGAATTACTCGGAAAGTCCATTAACCTGACCTGGGATCGAACCCAAGCCGCTGCGGTGCGTAGCGTGAGCTGTAACGTAGCTCGTGTGTGAGTGTGCCCGTGCAGTACGCCATCAGTGGCAGTCCAGGCTGACAATGACGCAAGGGGAATTCATCGTTGTGGGGTGATGACTAACAAAATAAGGGTGATGAGTGTAGAGAGGGTTGCCTGATTCAAATCGTGATAATATTTTGCTGTTGCCCTGAATCTCCCCCCACTGCTCGCGGGATTACGAGTCTTGCCCTCCTCAGCGAGACCTACTTACCGCGCCTGAAGAATCGATAGTACACCCTCGTCCATTTAAAGCAGACGGCTTCACCCCGTTCCCTTAGACTGGCCCACGTGATGGAAGCGGCTGAAGAGCAGACTCCAAGTAAAGTGTTTCTTGAGTTGCTGATAGTTGCTCACCTATTCATGTAATTACTAGAGTTTTGTGTAGGCCCATTGCCATTCGCCTCTGTCCTGAGCCAAGTGAATCCAGTCCACACCCTCCTGTACTATTTAAGATCAATTTTAATATTATCCTTCCATCTATGTATAGGTCTACTCAGTAGCTCCTTCATGTTTCTTTCTCTGTCGAAAGACACTCATACGTTTATCTCCCATGCGTGTTACTTGCCCGGCCGATCTCATACTCTTTTATTCTGTCATTCAAATGACATATGACTCGTTGGTATGCGCTTTTCTGGAACTTCCTGCTACTTTATGTCGAGTCCCTAATGGGACAAGGCAAGTTTCACATCATACAAAACATGAGACAAACTTATAGTATTTTAAAAGCGTCGGCTCTCGACCGATCACCGAAGATAAGCAACAACGAGCGTGGTCAGTACTTGGGTTGGTGACCGCTTAGGAACACGGTTTGAAATAGACGTAAGATTCCGAACTGAGCAGTAGCAAGCGGGCTCCAAATTCAATCTGTCCTTATTTCCTCATGCATCCGGTTTTCATTTGATAGTGTCGTCATCAGACATTTGTACATTTCCATATTGTCATGGGATCTCTTGTCTGCGCTCGTGTTGTACTGTCCTGCGTTCTTCTGCTTAAGGAATTATCAGACTTTTACGGATCTCAAAGATTAATTCAGTAAAGATTTACAATACCCAATTATTGATCTCTTTCTTGAACCAGTTGAATCTACTCCAAACACACCCTGCTTAAGATTCATTTTAATATTATGCTGTCATCTCCCAATATTTATAGGCTCTGTGTCCTTATATCCCACTCTGTGCCCTTCTTGTTTAAAGACTGCTTACTTCTCCCTAATTTTAATCATGCGCCTCTAGTGGTCAGAGTTCCTGGCTACAGATCCACAGGTCCCGGGTTCGATTCCCGGCGCTACCAAATTTTCTGAGAAGCAGTGGGTCTAGAACGGCGTCCACTCAGCCTCGTGAGGATAATTGAGTAGCTACTTGAATGGAAAAGTAGCGACTCCGGTCTAGAAAACCGAAATTAACGGCCGTGGGAATCCTTTGCGCTGACCACGCGACACCCTCTATCCTCTAAATTTGGCACTAACTTCGCCGACAAGCGGCGGTCGCTCGGTCAGTACAGTTCGCTTGCGGACTCGAGCCACGGAGTTTGTTTCTTTTGTTTGTTGTTAATGTTGAAAATATTTCGGATAATTTTAATTTCCATCTCGTGCTGCGGTTTCCACAGGTAACCCTTCCAAGGATCCACTCATACGCCACTGTACACTGTGATGTCACTGTTCCATTGAATATGCACGCCATGAACTTCATATGCTTTATAGAATACGCATAAGGTGCCCTTTTATCGGCAAAGGCCCATTCTGTAATACTGACTGAAACGCTGCCGTTTGCAAATATTTTCAGATTTCATCACAGTAAACTGAGATAGTTCTGCATTTGGTTTCCATGGAAACGGCTTAACGAGAAACCGACAAGCATTGCCGTGCTTAGACTAATTATATATAGAGTAGATGAGAAGCTGATTAATTTATAATTAGCATTTCGGGCAGGCGACTGGGGGAAATTACATAACGAGGAGCTTCATAATTTGTACTCTTAAAATGATCGCGTCAGGGAGGATGAGATGGGCAGGGCATGTATACGCATGGAGGGGAAGTGAACTGCATTCAGAGTTCTGATGCGAAATCCTGAAGGATAGAGACCAGTAGGAAAACCTAAGTATAGCCTTGAGGATGATATTAAAATGTGTAAATAAATTAAATGAGAGGTCGTGGACAGAATCCATCGGGCTCCGAGTAGGGACGAGTGAGTGGCTATTGTGAACACGGCAATGAATCTTCTTGTTCCGTAAAATGCTCTAAGTTTCTTGAGTAGCTGAGTAACTATTAGCTTATACATGAGGATTCAGCTCCCTAGAGTTAGGTGGTTAGTTACTTCCACAGTCATTTCCATCGTTAATGCAAACATGGCGACCTTGCAAACGATTGGAATAAGAGTTACTTAGGTTAACAGGTCTGGTCTGGCCTGGCCTGGTCAGGTGTGGTCTGGTCTGACCTGGTCGGGTGTGGTCTGGCGTAGTCTGGTCTGGTGTGGCCTGATCAGGTGTGGTGTGGTCTGGTCTGGCTTGGTCGGGTGTTGTCTGCTCTGACCTGGTCGGGTGTGGTCTGGCGTAGTCTGGTCTGGTGTGGCCTGATCAGGTGTGGTCTTGTCTGGTCTGGTTTGACCGGGTGTTGTCTGCTCTGACCTGGTCGGGTGTGGTCTGGTGTGGCCTGATCAGGTGTGGTCTGGTCAGGTCTGGCTTGGTCGGGTGTGTTCTGGTCTTGTCGGGTCGGTCTGTCAGTCAACTGTGTAGCTGCCTGAGACACCGGCAAGTGTCTGAAGGGTCGTCATGAGTTGTTTGGGATATGAGCCCGTCTAGCACTGAACCTCCGAACTTCTCCATGGATCACACTTGTCTGGTTTCAGTTTTTCTCCTTCAGTCTCTGAAACCTGTGATTACGAAAGTTGAGTGGAACGCCTTCTACAGACTCCGTGACAGAAACCAAATATATGCAGTGCAGTGCTACGTGAAAACCCTGTTCAGCTTAGCATGAGAAGTGTTTTGTAGAGGGCTCGAGGACTCTTATATTAATGATTCATTCCAACATGAACATTTCTAAGGAACCTTGTTTTACTAATTAAGCTTATGATCAAAGCAAGAGCACTCACTCTGGCTTATGTATACCGAATGAAATATCAGTCTTATCTCATTTCATGCGTTGGAAATAAAATAATATTAAATACTTATAGGTAATTTACAAATGAAAGTAGGTTCCTGTAGAAGTTATCATTTCCGTTGTTACATACGTATTTTGCCTTTGTAACCGGCAAAGTCGACCCGACCTCCTGCTTGAGCGGTTCTAGTCGAGGTGAGGTTGGGTAAGGATAGGCAACTCGGACGGTAAAGTCCTGACTCTGTCTCAAGGGTTGCCTTAACGGGGAAACACACCGCTCATGCGCCCCACAGCAAGCCACAAGGGTTCACTTTCATGGTAAATGTATTTATTTTACTTCGCCAGTTTGTACGGGGACACGCGGTAGCGTAGTTGGTTGAGACACTATGATGCAAGCCGGAAGGTCACGGGTTCGAGTCCCGATGTTGAGGTGATTGGATTTTTCAATTGCTCGAATCCTTCCAGTCGCACTATGACCCTGGGGTCGACTTAACCTGTAACAGAAATGAGTTCCAGGAATCTTCCTGGGCGTAAAGGGCGGCCGGAACGTAAGGCTGACAACCCCACCGCCATCTGTGAGCCGATTGTCTAGAAAATGTGGAAGCCTCGACGTCTCACAACCCTATGGGCCTCCACGGCCTGTTACAGGAATAGCTTCTGCAAGTTTATACTCATTCACAGAAGCGATGAGACGTAAGGTTGAGCTCGATTTCAGTTCAGCCACTCCTGGTATTAATTTATTATAACAAATTTCCAATCCTTTTGAATTAACGTCCCCACCTTCTATCCCTCCTGCACAAGGGCGTAACATCTTTGAGACAGTAAAATATGGTCATGAGTCCCGCCGGACTCGGAACCAATAATTGCTGTGCTGGCAAGGGCACCAATTTTTCCCATCGGCCATACGAACTCCAACCGTACAGATGTAGGCAACATGTTTCTCCGAAACGTCTGTATCTTCCTACAAGAATACTGTGTTTTACAATCCAGAAAACCGTTTCTGAATAATCATCTCCGTAAAACCCTTTTGCGGCGGTTGGATCCATGGTTTGGCTTTCGTGTTCAACCGTGCGTTTCTGTTTTAGGTGGGACTTGTGGCAGGCGCCGAAGTTCTGAGTATATTCCATTAAAGATATACCCGACTCATGTAAAAGCATTTGGCATTTCGTGCTCTCTCCTCTGTTCGCTTTCCAAGACTTTACTAGCAGCCCGACAAGCTGGGATTAGCTGTACTTAGCGTGGGGAGTTCAATTACATCGCTCTGTTCTGGGTGCTTTGTACCGTAACAGAAGTACGAGCCTCTGGGTTGCATGCGACGGGAAGTGAGAAATACGGTAAAGCAGCGGGGCAGTGGTTGCAACGCCATCGCGAGAGGAACGGAGAGCGACGGACTATATGTGGAAGCCTCGACGTACAGCGCTACGTACGCGACGCACGCTACGTACGCTATGTTCGCTATACGAACAGAAAAATATCTCCCTTTATTGCCAGTGTGACTTGCCACACAGACTTCCGTACGCTACGTACGCTATGTTCTTGCGTCGCACAGTGTACATAGCGTAGCGCTCTGTGTGGCCGAACCTTAAGGCCATGTTGTAACCGATATACGCCACGTAAACCATATCGCAGAAGGTGGAAAAAGGGAAGTTTATCCCTGGGGTTAAATAATTACACATCACGCCATGAAGATGTATTGGGGCCTAGAAGTATAGCTCCACCGTTCTTAACGTCGGCACTAGATATAGGTGAGTGGTCAGGTTCATGCTCTGGGCGATTTACCCCCAGCACCTATTTTATAGGACGCTGGTTGGGCCCCGGCGCCACTCTGCTTAACTAATTAAGCACTGCGCCATGAAGGCGTATGGGGGAGTGGATGTATATATCCATGTTTTCTAGACCACGGCACTAGTTGGAATTGAGTGGTCAGCTCCACGCCCTGGCCGCCCTCCTCCTGGGAAGAAACCCCGGTACCAATTGGATAAGAAGCTGGTTGGGCCCCAGATGTGGAGAGGAGAAAATTCTTGACCCTACCGGGACTCGAACTCCGACCCCTCAGTCCATCCCGTAGCTAGTCGCTATACCGACTACGCTATCCCGGAAACTCTGAACGTTGTGGAGAAAATAAAAATATTTTGTCTGCAAGGAATCGAACCTCGATTCCTCCGTCATCTAACCCATAGTGTGGTCGCTATGCCGATTGAGCTGTCCCTGCTGCCTATCTGAGGTGAGTGGACTGGACCAAGTCCACAGCATATTCTGCTGAGAACAGCCAGCTTTAAAACACATGGACGAAATGTGATTTTGCGTTTGGCGAATTCTGTATTGACTTGTGCGCATGAAGTCAGCCCAGAGAATCTGGTGACCTTGTAATGAACCTGGCCATTCACTATCAACTAGTACCTATGTCAGGAATATGTGGATCTATACATCCACTCCCCCATACGTCTTCATAGCGTAAGTACCGGTACAACTTTGCCTTTAATTAATGGTTATTGAATAATGAACTGTAAAGGATGTTGAAGGAAGCGGTCATGGCCAATTTTCGCTTAGTGGGGGTGGAGTCCAACTGGGTCCACTCGGCGGCCACCGATTGGCCTATTGTAGCTTGCCCCGGGTGGTTATGATGATGGAGAATTTCGTGGAATGAAGATTGGCAGGGGAAACCGAAGGACTCGGAGAAAGAACCCGCCCCAGCGCCACTTTGTACACCACAAATCCCACTTGAGTTCGTGGCGAAACTTTACTGAGGTATGCTGCGAGGAACCTCAGTGACGATAGCCAGTTACAGGGTCGTGATCTGAACTAGAGACCTTCCGAATACGAAGTAAGAGTGAAGACGAAATGCGTAGAGGTTCTGACATCGGATGCTGTGACAGCTGCAAGTATAGAGGTCTCCGAGATAAGCAGTACCGTTGTGTGGATCACAATAGTGTCTGTTTTCGAGAACCCTCCCTTGTAACAATTTCGTTGTTAACGAAACTCATTTTTATGGTCTCTAAAGAAGTCTTTCCTCCAGCTCTAAGACCCTTATCTCTTGAGATATTGGATAAATCTCCTTTCTTTACCTTGAGATGAAAGAGGGGCGGTGGTCATGTTCGGGGGGGGGGGACTTCTTTTGATTTGGAAGCTCTCGGCATGGAAATTCAATAGGTAGTGTGTCCTGCGAGCTAAGGCGGTCTTGACAGTGATGAACCCTCGGCCTTCCAGTGAATTCTCTTCGTTGTAGTCCGTTATTTTATTAACAAAAGCTGCATAAGTGGGACTTCATCCAGTGTAGGATTCGGAGCCGAGGTTAATGTTTGGGAATTTGATGTCTGGTATCTGCATCATTAATGCTTTGTCTTCGTACAAGGACCTAAACCGTACTTTCAGGGATTTTATATTCTCGCAGTGGTGACCTGCCTACCAAACTGTACGGCATCTCATTCCGGTATAACTTCGTACCCATGCAGTGTAGTACATTCGTTGGTTTGATATTTTTAGTTTTGTTTATTGAACCGGACTTTTTTAACTTCGAAAATAAAGGAATTTACATACGAACTTTTGTGATTTCATTTATGGTTTATTAAACGATGCCGTCAGTATCGAGACACGCAGACTGAGGGTGTTTGAGAACAGGGTGCTAGAGTGACAGGAGGTTGGAGAAAACTGCTTAATGAGGAGCTTAATAACTTGTACTCTTCTCCAAGTGTAATTACAATGATCATGTCAAGGAGGATGAGGTGGGCAGGGCATGTAGCACGAATGGGGAGACGAGGAACGCATATAGGATATTGGTGGGAAAGTCAGAAGGAAAGAGACCACTGGGAAGACCAAGGCGTAGGTGGATGGATTATTAAAATGAATCCTTAGAGAGATAGGATGGGGTGGTATGGATTCAATTGATCTGGCTCAGGATAGGGACCAGTAGAGGTCTCTTGTGAACACGGTAATGAACCTTCCGGTTCCATAAAATGCTGAGAAGTTCTTCAGTAGGTGAGCAAGTGGAGGCCAACCTCCATGGAGTTACTTAGCCAGTGTCTCAGACTCTGTAGCGTCGAATGTTAGAATGCTTAGTGAATGATAATTTCGAAATGAGGAAGGAAGAGGTCGTGGCCTGCAGAGGTGGAAATGTACGAACGAGGCGCTAGCATTTCGCTGAAGAAAAACCCTTTGTAGACTTCTCCCAGAGAAGATTTTGGTGTTGAGGGTGTCTTTGTTAAGCTGAAGTTTTTAAAATGGAAAGGCGAAAATCTACACATACTTCTGTGTGCGCATGTCCGTATTTATACATAACTGTTTTTATAGGAATCGGTCCCTGGTCTGGTCTGCCGTCCATCCAAATTGTACTCTCCGCGAAGAGCTGATGACTGCGCAGGTCACTACCGTCTGAGATGTGACGCAGTGTAGTGCTGCCTCAGTCGGCAGAATTCTGATTATTCGCGTGTTCCTCGTAGCGGAAGATGGAGACAGTAATTTCGTCCGAAACGTTGGTAAACTTCTAGCAGAGCACACTGAATCACTTTACAGAAGATAATTCAAATAAGAATTTTAGTCCGCGCCATAGCTGAAGCGGTTAGTCGCTGGCTTCCCACCGCGGCGGCCCGGGTTCGACCCCGGGTCTGGTCAAATGGGATTTGTGGTGGACAGAGTGGCGCTGGTTAAGGTTTTCTCCGAGTACTTCGGTTTCCCCTGCCAATGTTCAGTCCACCAATTGCTCTACAATCACCCTCACCTATCATCTGGGGCTGGTACAATAGGCCAGAAGCGGCCGTAGTACAAGGGACTTAGTCCCACCCACTAGCAATAAAAAAAAGAAGAATTTCAAGTTGATATGGAAAATACTTTATATACTTGCCTCTCTCTGTGTATGAGACAGGATACAAAGGCGGCCGCACACCAACTGCGTCGAGACAACATCAAGACATGGGGGGACAGAAGGCGCAGTCTTGCTTTCTTCGTGATTCATCAGCATCATGACTCAGACCGGTGTGCGGCCGTTTTCATAATGTCATTCGTTTCAACTGTGCTCCTTTCTTTGCGTCATGTCGCAGACATCGTGTCTTGACGCATGCCGATGTGCGGCCTATCTAAGGCTCTTTGCCATCACTGCAGGACGCTTCAGGTACGAGAAGTCAAACGGAGCGGTTTAACGACGGGCGTTACGGCAGGCGTTCGATTCCTAGCACGGGTATTAGACTTTCCACATCGTCCACACCGGTTCTAGGGCCCACCTAGCCTCCTATGCGATGTGTACCGCGGGCTCTTTTCCTGGGCGTGAAGCCGACCACCCCATATGACATCATAGCATGATGCTTAATTAATTAAGCACAGGGACAACTTTACTACGCTATATTCGAGATACCGACACCCACTCCCTGTGGATGGCGGAGGTCCCTCCCTTCGGCAACGGCAGGCAAGCAGGAGAGCAGACGGAGTCAGAATTTCAGAATAAGTCTAGTGATTTTCTTCGCGCTTTGTTCTGAGATATTATCGTAGAAAGTAAATGCAGCATGGGCAAGGAATTGACCTCTGACCGCATTAGTACAGAAAGGTGAAGAGTTCACGGTCATATCGCACGCAGTCCTCACCTCTTTCTGTAACTTCTCAGCACACGAAAAGTATATTCTAACACGTAACGCCAGTTTTTTTTATTTTGTTGATAAATGTTTAAGATTCCATCAAAAACAGACGCTGTTCTAGACCTACTCGTAGATTTTAAAGTATCCTGTTTTGTAATATTTTTTATTCCGATTTTTTTAATTTAAAGTAAACTCATAAAATAAAATTTAGGGTCCAGTGTTAGGTCTTCATGATCAGTTTTTGGGTATTAATGAACTGAAACACGGAAGAGGGGCCCCGACAAAAATTGTCAGCCAACTGCTCACCTTAATTCCCAAGTGCTCGAATGCAGATACCTTTCTCGAAAGTCCTTTATTAAATCTTACCGACTCACCAAAACTGTGCTTGCATTCAACTGTACCTTCTGTAAGTGTTGAGAACTCAGCGGCCGCTGGCCTACACCTAGATGTGAAGGGCGGACAGTCCGATCGAGTGGGAGCAGATAATGCAGCCTAAAGAGCAAAACAGAAGAAGGAAATTACTCGAGATATAAGATCATCATAACAATGCAACATTATATTCCCAAAGGTGATCACAAACTTTTCCGAGTAATATACTGTTTTCACCTTTGTTTTCTGTCCTGAAGATGATAGCAGTGTTTAGGTAACAACTACGAGACAACCAAAGCATGTAGAAGGCCCGATCTGGTTATCGTAGCGGTAACGCAGGATTTTTTTTTCTTTTCCTCATTCGTTTTTGTCAAATACACGCACAGCTCCTCGATTAGGCAACGACCGTTCAATCCAAATAGTTCAAAGTTCCTTATTCATCCCAGCATTCGACACTGCGTGGTTCAGACACTGACAGCGACGAAAAATACACCAAGGATCTGCAAACCGCAGTTTGAAAAAGAAATTGTATTGTCGGGTAGGGCTTATAGCGAGAAATGTAGATATGATGTTCATGTGTGTTCGCAGCCCTACAGAATTGAGATGCAAGGATTTCATAGCAATATTCCGTTCTTTCTGCCGGCTCTGCTGGGACAGTGGCTGGGTCTTGTTTCCTTTTTCAGAAGAATTCTTCCCCATCCAATTCCTTCTCTCACTTCACAGTCGGGTCACAAGAGAGATGGAGGGAGGGGGGAGAAAAAATGGGGTATGTCTGGCTTCCTGTTCTTAGAGACGGCAGACTGGGAGGAAAGGTAGCATTGCGGGCATGGAGGTATCCGAGACTAAGGCTGTAGTAATCTCTGCGAATTGCTATGCCCAGTCGTCTTTGTAAGAACCTTGCCGCCTGTTTCTACGAATTTATTGCTTAGCCTACTTTTCTACCCTGAAGATGGAACCGATATTTTCTTTCGAAATTTCGGGCTGACTCCTAACTACACGTCCTTACAATCTAAAAGACCGTTGTGAGATTCTGAAATCCACCAAAACAATTGTCTACAGCGTATAAACCGCATTGCTCTACTCTGCTGTGGGAAGACTGTTGCGTCATTATCAGTTAGTGACGTAGACTGTTGCGTCATCAGTAGAAAGTCGCTAGATTCTGTTTTCAGCGTACTTCCGGTGCTCATACGCCGATGGGAAATTCGGAAATACGCAGTAGAATCTTGTAAATGCAGCTGTTTCATAGCTTCTTGGTTGTAACACCACTTTGTCCAGTTTTTCATATATTTTTTTTAATGCCAGTGGTGTGGGACTAAGTCCCTTGTACTACGGCCACTTCTGGCCTATTGTACCAGCCTCAGATGATAGGTGAGGGTGATTGTGGAGCAATTGGTGGAATGAAGATTGGCAGGGGGAACCGAAGTGCTCGGAAAAAACCTACCCCAGTGCCACTTTGTCCACCACAAATCCCAGTTGACCAGACACAGGATCGAACCCGGACCGCCGCGGTGGAAAACCAGCAACTAACCGCTTGAGCTATGGCGCGGCCCATACTCATGTAACGGGATGCTCAAATATAATATTATACACAAGATTTCTCCTCCGTAAAGTTGTGTACACAACGTATGACGTACCCTAGTTCATGGAGTGGATCGCAGTAAAGTTAGGCTTATATTCAAGGTCAGACAGTACATATGAACAGAACCTGCCACGGAGATTAGTGCTGACATTTTTCTTCTACCCTGAAGATGGAGGCGATATGTTCCTCCGAAACGTCTGTTAGCCCAATATCTACACGGCGACACAGCCCAGAAGACTGCTTTCTTCATGTTATCCCCTGTTTTTGTGGTGAAAAGTACCCTGAAGATTGTAACGGCACTTTCAGTGCATGGCATCGGACGATCAATGAATGATGTATTGGAAAGGGCGTACAAGAAAGCGGACGTTGTCTGCTTCAAGGTACTATCCAGGAATTCGCGTGGAGCTACTGAGAAAACCGGGATGAATCTCAAAATAGTCGGTGTGCCGACAGAGACCGTACATTTGTCACAAGCGTTACCTCCTGGGCCAGTTTAACTTTTAAATTACTGATTTTCAGGGAGGCTTTAGCATAAAACAACGAAACTATTATTAAGTTACGAATAGCGCATCGATTGTGGATTTTACAATACTCGGTAGATTTGGTGTGTTTATATCAGGAAACTGCAGCTCAACACGATTTGACCCTATAATTTATTTTGAGTTACTTCATTGCTGGAATTCATAGTTTGTTCAGCAGTTTACGTAAAGTTGATTACGCTGTAAAGCTGTAAATGTAGTGGGTGTGCCATAGGTCAGGAACCGTAACAATATTATATGAAACATGTTTCTACACCTGGCCGTTTTTAACAGAATGCACGGTGGATGTTTGGATTCACCTAACTTACATAATGACTATGGTGTGTGGGTTATAACAGCTCGTCACACTCCCTCCTAAAGTGCAGCTGCAACCACTACACCCCTCTTTGTTCCCGTATTTCTTCTCACATAAAGCCTACAGGCCAGGCCCAAACACCCGACCTGTACAAAATATACCCAGTATGTCCAACGTTCACGCAGTTTCTCGCTGACGGCGACCTCCACGGAACTGAATTATTTCCGCGCCTTCGTCTTCACTCATCACCATCGCTGCAAACAGATATCTGCCTGTTAATGAGGTTTGTGGGACACCCTGTACAAGACTGCCTTGTTTTGAGTTGCTTTACAATGCTGTCCATATCCAGACTGAAGGCTTGTGTTGCGTATTGGTAACATGGGACACCCTGTACAAGACTGTCCTGTTTTTACTTTACGGCGCTGTCCATATCCAGACTGAAGGCTTGTGTTGCGTATTGGTAACATGGGACACCCTGTACAAGACTGTCCTGTTTTTACTTTACGGCGCTGTCCATATCCAGACTGAAGGCTTGTGTTGCGTATTGGTAACATGGGACATTCTGTATAATAAATAAGCGACTCCTGTTTTTTACTTTACTACACTGCCATTAGCTTGACTGTTTAGCGTCGAATGGTGGGATGATAAATAAACGGTAAATTGGAAAGGATTTGGAAGGAAGCGGTCATGTCTTTGTCCAGGTAGTGGAATTTGCTTGGAAGGACTGGACTCCAGCAATGCCAAGGCTTCTTCCCGCCCAAGGCAGCCATACATTTGCAGAAGCGGAGGGGGAACAGGGGGAGACGCGTAGAACTTAGACAAAAGATGCGGGCTAAATTGGTTTCTGCTTGCTAAATTTTGTATAAAGCAGCGACCACTGTGCAGTTAACTGCAGTCTCCGTGCCTTGCTACTGTAACTGTTTGTATTTACATGCATCTGCGTACTATTGCCTCAAGTTATAGTCGACAAATTTCTTTTTGTGTACAATAAAATCGTAATATTTCTGCTTGAATTATAGTAACACATTTCGCCGATAGAACGCAGCACACGCTGCCGGAAGGTGACTACCACCAAGTCTCTAAGCCGTCATATTTACGAAAAATACTTATTCTTCACTCGTTATATCATCTAATGCTATATGATCTTGATACTAGAGACACTATACTACAAGCCGGAGAATCGCGAGTTCGATTCCTGATGAGGTCATTGGATTATTTTGCAGTTGACGTAATCCTTCCAGCCGCACTATGGCCCTGAGGTCGACTCAGCCTCTAACAAAAATGAGAACCAGGAATATTCTTGGGGTTAAAGGGCGGCCGACGCGTAAGGCTGACAATCTAACCGTCATCTGTGAGCCTCTTGTCTAGAAAATGTTGGAGCTTCGGCGTCTCAAAACCTATGGGCCTCCATGGCCTGTTACAGGGATAGCGTTATATTTGCAGAGGCGTCGTGAGAAGTCCACAAAAAAAAATTGTCAAATTCAACAAACATGAAAAGGTTTCAAGGAAAAGCTGTGAAAAATCAAGGAAATGAAAATCAGGGTGAGACTTGCTTTGATATTGCGTCCTTTATGGATACGTTCCGTGTCTATTGGTGGAGAGACTGACTTAGGAATTGCATGAGACAGAGTTCCCTCCAACGAGACCCTGAGTGTCATGGCTTTGATTTAGGGCGCGTTCATGTACATGCATCGTGTTTACGTCTGTTATACCTCGAGGCTGCGGGGACCCTGGCGCTCACAGAGACGCGAATTCGCTCTCGTTTCATCGCTTGTTCCGTGTTATTAAGATGTGCAGTGAACATGAACTGGTGTGTGGTGTTTACACGTCATACAGAATTTGATCACGTGATGCTCATTTCTTGATTATACAGGTGCCTGTCGGTTCCGTATGCTGTTATGTTTGTAGTTTGTAACCTGCCTTAATTATATACGATCCTCTACCCTGAAAATAGAAGCATTATATTAGTTGTAAAAGGTAAAGTTGTCCCTGTGCTTAAGTAATTAACCACTACACCATGAAGGCGTATGGGGTAGTACTGTATAGATCCATATTTTCGTAACCTCGGCGCCAATTGGAGGTGAGTGGTCAGCTTCACGCCCCATCCGCTTTACCCTCGGGGAAAGATCCCCCGGTACCCATTGGATAGAGGCTGGGTGGGCCCCAGAGCCAGTCTGGACGATATGGAGAAGAGAAAATTGTTATCCTACCGGGGCTCGAACTCCGACCCCTCGGGCGTCCTGCCCGTAGGCTGTCGCTGTACCGATTACACTCCTAGTATATTAGTAGCATATATGATAAATATTAAGATAATTACGAGGAGATGTAATTGCTAATTCTAATTATATTTGTGGGAATACCTTAATTATGTTGAAGCTATTAAATTTTGTGTTTATTACTTCATAATTATGTAGTTTTTACTCCTTTTGCTTACAGCCCTCAGAACGAAACGTCAAATTTAGTTTTGTCAATACAACTTTTTATTCTCTCTCTCTCGCTCTATTGGGAAACCTGGGGGATCGTTCTATATTGCCTGTTTTCCTGTATGGGTGTGAAACTTGGTCTCTGACATTAAGGGAGGAACATAGAATGAGGGTGTTTGAGAACAGGGTGTTGAGGAGAATATGTGGACCGAAGAGAGATGAAGTGACAGGAGGCTGGAGAAAACTGCATAACGAGGGGCTTCATAACTTGTACTCTTCTCCAAGTATAATTAGAATGATCAAGTGAAGGAGGATGAGGTGGGCAGGACATATAGCACGAATGGGGAATACGAGGAATGCATGTAAGATATTGGGAAAGCCAGAAGGAAAGAGACCATAGGTGGGTGAACAATATTAAATTGGATCGAAGAGAGATATGATGCGATGGTATGGATTGGATTGATCTGGCTCAGGATAGAGGCCAGTGGAGGGCTCTTGTGAACACGGTAATGAACCTTCGGGTTCCATAAAATGCTGGGAATACACATGTCATGACCTGCAGGATCGCAGTCAAACTTCCGTCATTTCTGTCCATGTGTCATCGTCATCATGATCTGCAACACAGCCCTTCAGGGCCATAACCTTCCTAAGAAAATTCTATCAGATCTGTCTATTCAGTTCATGCCTTAGACCGCGTGGCCACTGTGATCGGTTTTGATCTGACTATACTGCGTTATAAAACAAACAAAAAAGAAACTCTGAGATTTTAGTCCGCAAGCGAACTATAACGACCGAGCGACCGCCGCTTATCGGCGAAGTTTAGTGCCAACTTTTGCGGGTAGAGGGTTCCTCGTGGTCAGCGCAACGATCCCCACGACTGTTAATTTCGGTTTTCTAGACCGGAGCCGCTATTTTTTTGAAATAGCTCTTCAGTTATCATCACGAGTCTGAGTAGACCCCTTTCCAGACCCACTGCTTCTCAGAAAGAAATCTGGTAGCGCCGGGAATCGAACCCGGACGTCTGGATCTGTAGCCAGGAACTCTGACCACTACATCACAGAGGAGAGAAATGCGATAATATGCACCGTGTTCTAAGTAAGTTATAAATGGAAGTTGTGCATTTCATTCGCTTGTTATGATCCACATGTTATTAATCTTCTTTTCGAATTATTCCCTTTTCACGTTTTCTACCCATTATGAAATTCCTCGGTCTCTCCATTGTGTCAAAGATTCTTTTCACGCTTAGAATATCCTCCTCCTTCTCTGCTGTCGCTTTGTAATGCTCTGTGGACGTCAGTTGGGAAGCGGTTGCCTACACGTCATTATTCACGGAAAGGAAATCCAAGCAGGAATTGCCAACTTCAAGGGAGCCGCAACTCTGCTATCTTGTTACTGCATTATTCGTGAAGTGAGTGATTGAACGAGACACTCGATCTGTCTCATACTCCATATCGACAATAAGAATCGATTCTCTTATGCTGTCTATATTGTCACGTACCCGGGGGTGTTTGCGTGACTATTTATTGGACCTTTATGCAACAGTTCACACTCTCGTCTTCCGACTCGACACTCCACTGGAACTGTTCTAGTTGAACTCCGTTGTACTCCCTCTTACTCCTCTAATTCTCCTGACTGTGCCCTCTTATAATTCCTCGTCACGGACCCCACGGAAAATACTGTCTTCTCTTGTCAAGAATACCAGTTTATTGGTCCGTTACCTAGCAATGGATGTCCTATTTTTTAAAGTTTAATTTCTGGCATGTGCTTATAGAGCCGTTGCCTAGCAATGGATATATACATCACAGTATGTTCAGTCTAAGGTAGGCCGCACACCGGCATGCATCAAGACATGTAACTGTCAAGACACGATGTCTGCGACATGAAAGAAAGGAGCGCAGTTGAAATGAATGATGTTATGCAAACCACCGCACACCGGTCTGAGTCATGATGCTGGCGAGTTTTATCCTCTGTGATATAGCGCCGTGTAGTCAGTTGAAATACAGCCAGCCTTTTGGGGGAGCATGTCGCCTCTGAAACGTCGGTTGGCTCTCACAGGACTACGCTGCGTTTTATTTATGTACGTATATACCAACTGGGATATTAAGCCATATAACCTGGCTACAGTCTACCGACATTTCGGAGGAACATGTCGCCTTCGAAACGTCGGTTGACTCAACAGATGTGGCGTCATATCTCAGAAGCTAGAACTCTTCGTAACCACCGCTGTGAAATTCTCAGACCTTGACCAGACGGAGACAGAAATACCTTGTCTTTTACGGGGGAACAGGCGCAGTTTGGCTCTACATCGGTTTTGTACATAATTTTGAAGCATTTGTTATAATTCCGAAAGTTTATCTCGGGTGGGCGATTGGAAAATAAAATTGACAGTATCTTGATATAGAAATGCATCTTATTTGCTGTTGGGTCATTCAAGGATTCACCATTTTGTCTCGGGAATGTTGAATCGAAATTATGCTGTAACTGTGTCTTTACTGCATATCTTTGCAAGTTAAAGTCTTTGGAATGAGTCGCCCTCGCAATCCGCATACTTGAACACGTGGGTTTGGTGAACAAGTTTCAGTTTGCGTGGGTTTTAGTATGGGTTTGTTTCTTGTGTAGCTTTTTACGTTGTGTAAATTACGAAAACATATGGACACTCATCACTTTCAGCTGCACAGGCGAAAGGCGTTTGATTCCAAATATAAAATACGTGCTTGTAAAGTTTGGTTTGACATTCTGATAGCGCCCACTCTGAAGACATATGTTGTGGGGTGTGAAGCCCAAGTTCCAAGTTTACAGACGTTTCAGAGGAACATTCTACCTCCATCGTTAGCGGCTAGGACTGTGATTGCTGTTTGATTCTTGTTGGTTCCTTACTTGGCTTACATCTGACCTTGAAGATGGAGGAAGTACGTTCCTTCGAATCGTTGACAGACTTTTGACCAATCTACTCGACGTTCATGTGCTTATAGTTTTCATTTAGAGGACCTTTGTAATGTTTTAACATTAACAATAACATCACCTGCTTGAAATAATATTGTTTTGACAGAACTATAATAAATATTATTCCTATATGTACTACCTAACCTTAACATACTGTGATATGTAGACCCATTGCCAAGTAACACTTGTGTAAACAGGCGACAGCACAACAGCCGTTGCTAGGGAACCACTGTGGACACGTTGTTTCCCCGGCAACGATAGAACACGCAGTAATGGAACAGACGTTTACTGTGCGGTCCGTACTGGGGCTGTATAATAAGGACTAGTAGTTCAGAGTTTGACTTGCCCATGTGGAGGCGGGGTCGAATACCTCCACCGTGACCCTGCGAGTCGTAAGAGGCGACGAAAAGGGAAGTCTCAAATCTGAGACAGTAAAATATGGTCTCGAGTCCCAAGGGACTCAGACCCGAGAAAGACTGCACTGGCAAGGACCAGCAGCATATACAAAAGGCAGACCCATTCTCTCGTCAGAGATGGCGCCCCACAAAAACAAGACCGTAACTGCCAAACAGTAACAGATATCTGGTCATGAGCCCCAGCCGGGGCTCGGCACCAAGACAGACAGACTGACTGACGGACCGTCAGTCGCAATATGACTTGGACTTGGAGAGATTGATTCACTTGAGAGTTGCAGTTGCGAGAAGTGAGAGGCTGGTAGCTGAGGCCGGCGACTGTTCGGGAATCCAGAGGAAGGGTAAGCAGCTACTCCGACTGCAAAAATCTCACCTTCTCGACTGACTAAAAACTCCCGTTGGTTCTCCTTATATAACGTCGGAACGGACCACATAGAAAACACCGCCACCAACAACCCGTCTGTTGTGTGATTATGCGTTACCGTGGAGACGTGTTTACCGTGCCTTTGCCTGGGTCTGCTATTCCGGCCCTCATCCGTCATGTCACAGTATTATTTAGAAGTTCAGTCTTTCAAGAGTTAATGAATTGAAAACAGTCTATCGGAGAAGTTAGTCGGCGATTCAGCCATAAATCAGAACCAGGAGCTCTTCAGATATTTAAATGAACATCCAAACACCATTTAATGTGTTTTTGCTTTCTCCTGTGAAGGCTTAATATTGATTCTGACAGAATGATTGATGGACGCAAGCCTGGGAATTCGATTATCGGATTTATGGATGCAAATGGAAGACTTTTTGACGCACTCTCAACGTAGAGTTGGAAAAACGCATAGATCAACATCGTCGTGTCTCTCCGTCCGTTCGTCCGTGTCAATTCGAGCACCGATATTGGGGGGGAATATACTGAAATGTGTCGATATTGTCCGGTTCTGGTAATAATCCACTTCACCTGAAGCCCTCTTGCACGCGTACACGCTCACATCTCGAGGGTAACTCGCTGAGTATTTATCGCATCGAAATATGTTTGGAGCAGAACTTGTAGATAAAAATAAAACACGCCTTTTATACACAGTACAGTTCCTTCCATAAGTCTTCCGGTGTACGAGATAATTAAACAGAATGGAGTCAGCGCGCCATATTTGCTACGCTGTGTGTAGGGTTACAGTATGTCTTGCAAGGAATTGTCAAACATGCGGGCCCTCAACTTTTAGAGCTAATTGATATTAAAATTTTAGTAGAAATATTTTTTGTAAAGACAATTTTCCAACAGACTAGAAGACAAGAAGTCTCAAGCAGACATAAATTAGCAGGCTGCAGGAAATTAAATGTTTTGCTATTTCTAACATAATTTCTTGTGTAATCTCTCTTTTTATATATTGAAAAGCTGTTTGATACTTGTCAAAAATGGCATTCTCTTGCTTTTTAAAACTGTAAGATATGTGACTTTAGGTAATTATACTGAAATTATTCCTAAATAGTGCACAGAATTAAATTTCCTTGTATCAAAATCTAACGTATATTTCTATTTTTAAGTGCGGCCCTGGACTATTATTTATAGGGCTGAAGTGGCCCTCTGTACAAGTTGAGTTTGACATGCCTGCACTAAACGGTCTGTCTCTCTGCCTATCTATCTGTCTGTAGGCTTCTCTCTGTCTGTGTATCTGCCTAACTACATATCTGTTTATATTTCTATCGCTATGTGTCTATGTGTAGGCTTCTCTCTATGTATGTATGTATATGTCTGTGTATATGCATATCTGTCTATCACTCTATCTATCTCTCTACCTCTATGTCTGTGGTCTCTCATCTACTCGTATATGTCTATGATCTACTTGTTATCTGTCTAAGCTATTTAATCTTTGTATCTAATCTGTCTAGCTGTCCATGTAATCTGTTTACCTGTCTTTGCTTATCTAACAGACCTCTGTCCGTCTCTTCTATATAATCTAGCCAGTCAGCCGTCTGTCTTAACAGTTTGGCTGTTGATTAGTCTGAGTAGCTGATTCCGTGGGGTTCCCTCCGAAACGTTTGCAAGCTTCCTGCAGGCCGCACTGTAACACACACCACAAGATCATGCCGCGAGAACGTTACATCTTACGATCAGTGATCATTTCTTCTGCCGTCCTCCACTAAGAATGTAATTAACAGGTAAACCATTCAGTGGCACTGCGCATGATCAAGTGAGTCTGTTGATTCTGCAGCTTACAGGAGCTGTAGGAGTTATTTAAAGCTTTATAAGCTCATCTTCAAGAGGTCAGATGTGTAAAACAGTGTAGACATGTATTGCTGCTGCAACTTAATCGACGCCTATAAAACGTCGATTTTGTGAACCAGCCGTGCTGTTAAACGGCGCATCCAAGAATCTTGCGACGAGGGATAGCTCAGTAGGTATAGCCACGGGCGCGATGGCCGGAATTCGATTCCCAGCAGATGCAAGATTTCTTTCTTCTCCACAGCGTCCAGACCGGCTCTGGGGCTCAACAAGCCTATCAAATTGGTCCCAGGGGTAAAGCGGCTGGGACGTGAAGCTGGCCGCTCACTTCCTTCAAATGCCGAAATGAATACTGGTGGAAATATACCTCCACTCCCCGCACATCGTCGTGGAGCACAGGGCCGGCTTTACCTTTCCTTTTACCTTACCCTACATCAAGCTGTAAGCTTGACATCTGCTTTGTCTGGAAAGAAAAAACGAAATATACCTGCCGACAAAAATCGAAGTTATATTTTTTAATTAATCTTCTATCCTGTTTATTCTGGGGCGATCAGTATGTACAGCCCTAAACGGCTTGAACGCGAGTTCGTAAGCAAATTGTGTTGACCCCTCCACCAGGAAAATAATTTGGTGCCCCCCGTGATGCAGTCCCTTGCTTGATTTTGGATGCGTGACCAATCGAATGAATTCCTGTTCTCTTTTGCCCATGGTCAAACTCAGAAATCGGCAGTCTCGCTCGACGCAACCAAATTTTTACTTGACCGAAATGTACACTGCTTTACACTGTTCCCAGTTTTTGTCTCCGCTCTGTAAGATAAGGCGTGTTAACATGGGCCATAAAACCGTTTACAGTGTTACATTAGGGGTCTTTCTAAACACATATTTACAAGAGATATGTTGTTAAATGCAGCAGCGAACCCAAATTCTGTGACCCTTGGGATCAAGGCTACACGAACAATAATTTCTTTTTCTCCCAACCGTAGGGAAACACACTGCAAAACCGACTCAGCTCTGTGTTCTTGTCACTGCGCCTGTTCCGCCCCAGAACCGGTCTCAATGTTGTCATTGAGAGTAAAATAATTACCTCTGCCGGGAATCGAACTCCGATTCCACGGCTTAAATTGCAGCCCACCGACTGAGCTATCGCAGCTTCTCACCAGTTCGGCTATCGATAACTCTAAGAGAGGTGCTCATCAGTTCGTGCCTCGGCCGGAACAACGGCGTGATAGATTTCCTATATGTATAACTAGGTAGCAGCACAGTCCAGCCTCGTGACAGTCTTAGGTAGCAGACGCGCATGCGCATGTTCAGAGACTGGTTTCAGTACTCAGAATGAAGACGTGCTTGAGGCATATACTACCGAAGAGCAGCATTCTTTTGTGCGGTTTTTATGGACGAGAGGGCTGAATACAAAGAGTATTCATAAATCAGTGATTATGCTTACGGACGGAAGTGTTTGTCACGTAAAGCTGTTCACAGCTGGGTCGAGAAATTCTCGCAAAGACGTTCGCAAGTCGCAGATGATTGTCGATCTGGTGCGGAAGTGGCTGAGACGTCAGTTAAAAGACTTGTGTGCTACGGGTTTCAGCACACCCGTAAAGCAATGGGACGAGTATATCAGTGTTGGTGGAGGATATGTCGAGAAATAAATGTTTTTCCCCCAGGTTCCAATATACGATGTTATACGTCTTATATCCATTTGTGACCTATTTACTGTCTCTCACTCTTAGTAACCTGGGACTTGACGCCGTGTAATCGGTGGATATGTATTGTACGAAAATGCTGCCTCCGGCTTTATATTCTTTGCCTCGTGAACTGAAATTTCGTGTGTAGGCTCGTTTTTATTGACACCATTTCGCTGAAAATTACTTAATGTCAAGTGAAATAGGTAAAATTGTCCCTGTACTTAACTAATTAAGCACTACGCCATGAAGGCGAATGGGGGAGTGGATGTACAGCCCCACGTTTTCTTGACCTCGTCACTAGCTGGAGGTGAGTGGTCATTTTCACGCCCCTGCCGCTTTGCCCCGGTATCCATCGGATAGGATGTTGGGTGGACCCCAGAGCCGGCCTGGTCGACGTGGAGAAAATATATTTCTTGACCCCACCGAGACTCGAAACTCCGACCCCTCAGTTGTCCAGCCAGTAGCCAGTCGCTATACCGACTGAGCTATAGAGGAGTCGTATGTTGAGGATTTTTTCCTACAAGTTGTCTGAAATGTTCATTCTTTGATGGTTTAACTTCGACCTTGCAAGTAAGGGACAGATGTATTGAACTCTCTCGCAGGTTACCATTAGTTTCCCCCGTCTGTATTGGAACAACAGCCCCTCAGTCTGGTAAGTGTGTTGTACCAATTTGTAACCTGAATAATTCACAATGTTCTCTTCATCGATTGCTGGAAGAGAACTGCATCTGTTCTCTAAATTGCCAAGAACGGGAACGCCTGTACTCATGCAAACTCCTCGTCTGTGATTAGCTCCAGGTGTAAGGTCCAAAACCCACTGACGCGACTAGTCGCGAGCGGCTAGCCGCTCTTTGTCGCGCACGTCCGTTAGTTATACATATTAGCCGTGCGACATCTCTGCCGCCTCTGTGCCGCGTTCCAAAACTTAACCGCGTGCGGCTCATAAAAGCAATACAAATAACGGCCGCGAGCGACAACACTCGACAAACCTCGCGCGGCTTGTCGCGTCAGTGGGTTTTCAGCCTAAGACATTTGGGATTGATTTCTTCTTTATACAGTGTGTTCATGTGCATTGCCGAAGTTCGTGCTCCATCTACTGCGTCGTTATTTCACGGAGGCTGCGCAGATGTTGGCTCTGGAAACTTTGTGCGCCGCACGCCAGTAAGTTTCTCGTAGGGTGTGTGTGTCAGATTGCTTATAGCGCTAAATTGTGAAGATTGTTCGTAAGTGTATTTGGTACCGTTCATATATGAAGGGCTTGCCAACAGTAGAGGTTGTGCGTGGGTTTATATTGCACTTTCGACGTTTTCCGAAAAGTTTCCTGTAGATGGCAGTACTGCTTAGTTCGTATGCTTTCAAGTTTAGTATGTTGGTGTAAATGTAAATCTCTTTTCATAACTTCTCGAGTTATTGAGATTAAGAATTTTGGAGGAAGTTTAACAATTTCCCTTTGACATCTCAGCCTCTTTAGTTCTGGTGTGCGTGCGTGCTCACGTAATTTCCTCGTCGAACGTTGTGAATTACCTTAAGACGGGTAGCTGCGCCAAAAACATTGACTGCAAATCAAGCCTCATGTTCTGCTGAAGCTCTGTTCCCATTCTGAATAGTCCGTTAATTTTTCTCATTTTGTATCTTCTAAGATTCAGCAGCTACGTACAGTCACATACAAGAAATAAGATTTATATAATATGTAGATACCTGTTATGTGGTAAATTCTCTAGGCGTGGATATTTTTCAGAGATATCATATATTGTAACCCACGTCTTCTGTCCTCACTCGAATTCATAGAGGTTCTTGCAAGAAAATTGGACTTCTCCGTACATGCTGGTTTAGCTATAAGGGAGAAGCATGCACAGTCGAAGTACGTACGTCATGTCCAACGACGTAACACTAGAGACAGAGCATACGCAGTCGAACAAGATAGGAAATGTGTCAGTCATGTGTCTAGTGGTGTAACACTTAGAGATCCCGATCATGCGCAGTTGAACAAGATAAGTAATGAGTCAGTCACATGTGTGTTGACGTAACAATACAGATCCCGATCATGCGCAGTCGAACAAGAAAGGAAATGTGTCAGTCATGTGTCTAGTGGTGTAACACTTAGAGATCCCGATCATGCGCAGTTGAACAAGATAAGTGATGAGTGAGATGTCTAATGACGTATCAGAAATCTTGAATGGTACTGAAATAATGTATCTCATAGTAATTATCTGGTAATGTTTCTTAGTAGATCTGTAGCCAGTTTACCAGTAAATATACCAGCTACTGACATCGGAGCGCGTTGGTTCCGTTTCACCTCTGCTGCTTCAAGTCCTTCCTCGCTTGCGCAAGCCAGTGGCCACCATAAAATAAATCGACTGTAGCTGTGACGCTTCCTTGCTACTTCCGCTCTTTCTCTCTCTGTCTCTCTTTCCCTGCAACCTCTCTGTTCCTTCTTGGTAACTTCAACAAGAGTTCTGGATGGTAACTGCAAAGGACAACTTTGTAATTAAAGGTCGTTAGGCTGCTTCAGAAGCTGTGAATTTTACTTTCAGCTGTGTTTTTAACCCAAACCTGGTCCGCCTCTTTTTGCTATGTAACCCATACGTCATATACAGCCCAAATGAAACATGCCTATATAGACCCTACAACTTTATATATACACACAAATTTTTCGAAATAATTTAATTTGGCTCATAGTCTGTAAACCCAACTGTACGTGAAGTTGAATAAGACTACCGGACACGTAGGTTCAGTCGGCAATGCCTAAACATTCAGTCCCTTACGGCGTGCACTGAAGTCCCTCTGTGAGTCGGCATGCGTCACACCTTATGTAGACAAGCATACATAAGAAAATGTAGGATTTTAGGTTCTCACACCGGGGGTCATGTCATCTCCTATTATATAACCCCATGTAGTAACATGGAGTAACAGCTCACTACATGCTTCGTGCTGGTTTCTTTCTTCTCTTATTCGATCCTGAAGATGGAGGCAATATGTTCTCCCGAAACGGTTGTTTTTAACGGACTACATTGCGTTATTCACACAGAAGAGAAGTTCTGTGTAAGTATGTTTGAATTTCTCTTACCGACCAATTACCGCAGGATTAAGAATAGAATCCAGTAACGTTCTGATGATGACGTAACGGTTACGTCACTAACTGTTGATGACGTCCTCTCGTTGGCACAGTGGATGGCGTATACTGTCTGAATGGGATTTACGGATTCTAGCTGTTGGATAGAAGCACGTGAGGTATGCTTATATCGTGTGGCGTGAAATGTGTGGAATGCTTTGAAATAAAGTTCATACATGTGTCATTTGTAATTTCTTTTTAATTTTAATTAAATTTCATACAGCGAAAATATGTCGGTTTCCCCATCATATATGTGGTTTATGTTTTCTCTGGTTTCGTGTTACCCTACCTGCACGATGTGTAAAAACCAATCACATAAAAGCATGAGACCCATAACCGTTTTCGTCTGAGCCAATCAAATAATTTATTATACTCCCCCATATACGATCTTTCTAATACACACTTTACTTTATCCGATTCCACCTGATGACGGAAACAGATCAATTATCCGAAACGTTGTTCTTGAACTCAACTCTGTACGTTGGACAGTGTCAACATACGAGCCATATTTATCATTTGTCTTGTCTTTATGCACCAAGTTCGGTCTTTTTGACATCTTCAAGTAATGTCTTAACATTAACTTGTCTCATTATTATATATATATATATTTTTTTCCAAATAATTTTAAACCCAACTACATCTGTATAGCGGTAACTCTCTTGACTCGAATTCTGAAGGTGTTTAATTCGAATCTTGGCGTGGAAACAGGTAGTCGTGACTGAAATTTGTTGTGGTTTCGAGACATGCTAGGATAGTACCTCAATTCGTACACGACCGCCCAATCCACATCCTTTCGAAATCATCATTCATCAATCATCTTACAGCTCAACGCTATATAATCTACACACAAAATAATTTTAACGTACTATTTCATTTGAACTACGAAATGTAGTTTTTGTTGGTATTTTATCGATGAATTGAAGTTCTTGTAGTGTTCTTCTCTTTTCTTTTTGTCTTCTGACTTAATACGCTCTTGTTTAAAGCGTGCCTCAGATTTTCTTCACAAACTGTGTAGACCCGTTTCTGTGGCACTTCCCTACACACACAGAGCAGAGCACCCGTCCGCTCTTAGCCTACACTTCATTATCTTCTCGTGTGTTTCCACTCACAGCCGACCCACCTGGCGTTTCCAACAACGCTGCATTCCACCTATGATCTCTTTGGTAGCAATAGCTGCCTTCCCAGCAGACATTGTCATAATGCCTTGCTTTGCTAGCTAATGAGCTCTGTTTTGAAATTGGGTAGCAAAACTCTGTTATAACGTTAATATTGTGTACACTCTCAGAACTTTGTCCTTTAATTTCAACGTTGATATGCTACAAGCCGGAAGGTCGCGGGATTGAATCCCGATGAGGTGAATTTTTTCAATTTACCTAATCCTTCCAGCCGCACTATGGCCCTGGGGTCTACTCAGCCTCTAACAGAAATGAGTACGAGGAATATTCTTTGAATGTTTTGGAATGCTCTTGCGGGTAAAGGGCGGCCGGCGCCTAAGGTTGACAACCTTGCCGCCATCTATGAGCCGATTGTCTAGAGAAAATGTGGGAACCTCAACATCTCACAACCCTATGGGCCTCTACGGCCTCTTACAGGGATACCTAAGATGGGATTTGCGTAAATCTGTCATCGTCCCATTTTCTTCTTTCCGTGTTCCACTGAATAACTGGAAAAGTCCACAAGCAGTTTGTCGTACTCGTAGTTCGTGATTTTATTCCGTCACCACAATAGGCAGTATGGACATATCATACATTTGTCGTTTTTCCCGGCCGAAACATGTTGCAAAAGAGGATGAATACATGATGTATCGATACCGCCTATTGTGGAGACTGAGTAAAATCAAGAAACTTCACACAACGCGACGGTAAGATAAATATTATTTCTAGTTTATCATATTTATACTAATGAAATCACCTGTAGCATTTGGAGACTACTGTTCCTTAAGCACGAGTCAGGGTAGCTCAGTGGGTACAGCGACGGGCTACAAAGTAAACGGCTGAGGAATTGGGGTTCGATGCCCGGCAGGGGGCAAGATATTTTTCTGCACTGTGTCAAGACCGGTTCTGGGACCCACTCAGCCTCCTAGCCATTGGGTACCGGGTGCTTTACAGAGAGGATAAAGAGGTAGGGGGCATGAAGCTGACCACTCACCTCCATATAATGCAGAGGTGAAAAATGTGTGGAGCTATACCTCCACTCCCCCGTATGTCTTCATGGCTGGAATGGATCTTAGAGAGATAGAATGGGATGGTATGGACTGGATTAATCTTTCTCACGATTGGGCCAGTGGGGAGGGCTCTTGTGAACACGGCAATGAACATTCGGGTTCCATAAAATGCTGGGAAGTTCTTGAGTAGCTGCAGAGTTGGCGATTTCTCGAGAAGCGCTCAGCTGCATGAGTGAGTGAGAATAAACTATGATTTCTTGGAGCCCTATACGGCACATTTGGTTTAACACACAGGGACTTTTCATCCGTAAGGTTGCCAGCTCTAAGTGTGACGCACGTACAGAGTTGTTCTAGACAGCGCCTGTGACTTGTCACATACACGTGCTGCTATCTACGTTTCAGAGTAGGAGAGTGCCTGTGTGTAACGCCAGCTTTATCTCTGAACCGTGCCTGTTAGACATATTTGAGGGTATTTCATCATTAGATAGTGACGCAGGTCATTGGATGATCATTCGAATGTCAGTGGATGGGAGCCCGGCTGCTATGCAGGAGATCTCGTCGAACTCACAGGATTTTCTTATGTAAGATTGCGTATTCAATGCATAACGTTCCCTCAGGGGTAGTATTACTTGGGGAGTTGTACAGTGCAACCTTGCTAATCCGGATTAATGAAGCAAAAGATAGTCCTAAAGGCCAAAAGAAACTTAGAAACCAAGTAAATGGAAAATTTAATAAGATAGGTAATGCTGATTAAAATAAATAACGAAATTTCACTGCAGCAATTTCTTCCTCTGTCAGAAGCTGAAATCCACGGTCTCCTTCATCCAGCTGAAGCCAATCTTGTATATTTTCTTGTGTGGTTTCAGTCTCTCCAGCTGCCCTCAACACAGCCTGAGAGTTCTCTTGGTCCTAAATCCCACGTGTCTTTTAAAGTATGTACGTGTAGTCAACTGTGAACACGAGCCGGGATAGCTCAGTCGGTATAGTGACTGGCTACACGACCGACGGGTCGAAGTTCCAGCCTCGGTAGGGTGAAGAATTTTCTCCACGTCGTCCAGACCGCTCTGGGGTCCACCTAGCCTTCTATCGAATGGGTACCGGGGGTAAAGCGCCAGGGGCGTGAAGCTGACCACTCACCTCGAGCTAGTGCCGAGGTCAACAGAATGTGGATCTATTCATCCACTCCCCCATACGCCTTCATGGCGTAGTGCTTAATTAGTTAATCACAGGGGTCAACTTTATTAAACTGAGAACATAATTTTTCATTATTCATATTTCGATCCGGATTAACTGTACCCGGATTAGCAAGGATTTACTGTACAGCCCAAGGATTTTACGAGACGTATTGGCGTTGATTTAAAATTGCCTCTGGTACGAAAACTTTTTGCTTACGGGATAAGGCGTAATCTTGTTAGGGACTTGAAGCCACGAGATAGACGCTGGAGTATGACGCAGGGCGTCACCACGACACGCACGACGTGAGGCATTGTTTATCTGCTTGGAAAGATTTACTGCCTCATCTTATAATGCCGAGAGGGACAGAGAAGGACTCGAGGTCCGCAATTAATCACTTCGCTGAATGCCGCTGTGTCTTCACGCTCAGGCCGAGTTGTTTGCCGGAATTGTGAAGCATTTTCCTAATTCCTTGGAAATGAGTTTTACTTCTCTTTAAGTACTAATTTCTTGCCACTTCCTTTCATTTTCTTTGCTTCTCGTATCTTTTCTTCTTCAGGTTTGTCTCGTTATATTCTCTTGGAATTTTCTCTTTTCAAATCCCCCGTCTTTTCCAATTAACACGTGTTACAGTTTCACTTTCATACTCTCGCGTCCTGTCGTGTCTGAACGCTCTGACAGCAATTCATAACATTCGCGTTCCCAAAACAGAAATATCTTTAATTTTAGCAGTTGAACTTTTAGAATTAATATCATCTTATCATTTATGTCTGATCGCATTTTTCTTTCAAGCTTCTTGACACGGCATGCTACGTACATCCAAGATCCTTTTTGATCTAAAGATCAGCGTTGAAACTTCTGAACAATGACAATCACAAGGGGTAGGAGAGACATTAAGGCAACCAGGCGGGTTATTGCAAAGCATGGAGAAAGGAACAGAAAAGTGAACCTAGTGACTAGGTTCCTACTGGCTGGGCCCAGGTGTAGGGGTTCGAATCCCTACAGGGGTCTTATCATCTCCTTAGAGTCCAGACTGACTCTGTGGCCCACTGAATCCCCTCTTCAGTGGGTACCATGGCGTCATTCACCAAGGGTAAAGCGAGTGCAAATGATGCAGAACTCTCATCTCAGTCTAGTGCCGAGGTTAAGAATGCGTGGAGCTATACCTCCGCGGGGTTTTCCCCTAGAAATCAAGCGGCCCGGACGTGAAGCTAACCTCTCACCTCCGTCTAATGCAGAAGTTAAGAATGCGTGGTGCTATACCTCCACTCCCCCCATGTCTTCGTGGAGTGGTGCTTATTTGAGAACAGGAATGATCAGCCTGCTGGATGGACGACCCTGATATCGGGGTTTGAATCCCAGAAGAGGCAGGAGTCTCATAGTGTGCAGCCGACTGTAGGGGCTCACCCAGCCTCCTCTCCAGTGGGTGCTGGGGTCTGTATCCCCGACAGTAAAGCGGCAGGGGCGCCAAGATGACCTTCACCTGCATCCAGTGCCGAGATGAATATATGGAGCCAATCGTCTTCATGAAATGCTTAATTAAGCACATCAACAGCTTAAGCTTTCTTCTTACCTAAAGCGACTAAGTTGATGTTTCTGATTTCGTCACTGTGAGGACCCGAGTCAGACATCTGAAATACTGAAGAGTTATCTTCTGAGATCTGTTGAAAATCAACCGACGTTTCGGACTAATATATCGCATCAATCTTCAGCGTCGAAGAATACATCAAACAAGAAACTAGCATAACGCACACTGGTTTCTTTGCTTTGCTTATTATTTAACCCGGAAGAAGGAGGCGACACGTTCCTGCGAAGCGTCGGATGATTTTCATAAGACCACACGCCGTTACGTCCTCACCGCTGTGAGAACCCCGAGTCCGCCATCAGAAGCGACTGGTTTGAGCAGCAGGGCCGCGCGGCTGGCTGTCGCTGTGAGAACCCCGAGTCCGCCATCAGAAGCGACTGGTTTGAGCAGCAGGGCCGCGCGGCTGGCTGTCGCTGTGAGAACCCCGAGTCCGCCATCAGAAGCGACTGGTTTGAGCAGCAGGGCCGCGCGGCTGGCTGTCCGATAACGAGGGAGTGTTTCTGTTCCTAACACACGTCAGCTTACTTGCTGCGCCTTTTGTTCGGGCTCGCCAGATACTGCGTGACGAAATATGAATACATGTACCGGATGCTACGGTGGCAAATCCTGACTGAATAAGTAAGTTAGAAACTACCCAGTTTCACTTCAGTTTCATTGCATTTCATGACCAGAACGGTCTGTTCGTAACTTTCCACTAAAGAATGACGCAGAGTTGGCTTCGTCATTGAATTTAAAATGAAAGTCCCAATGTTTGATTGTTACCTTTCGAAACGTCATATTTGTGGCAGTAGTCTTCGCTGTTTTTGGATGAATGTGAGTCTTGATAACGCACATTGAGACAAGAACAGATCTGGGTTGTTTATTGTCATATTGTAGCATGTAGAGACCCGTTGCTAGGTAACGACCGCTAAACAAACAACGAAACAACATCCGCTGCTAGGCAACATATTCTAAATAAGGAACAATTGGATTGCAACAGAGGAACTGTTTTTTCTACGCGGTCCGCGCCGGGTTGTTTTATGCAGGGCAATTGGAGCAGTTCTGGGTAGTAACTAGCGGGCAATGACGTAAGCACAGAAGCTGCAAAATCTTTATTGTTAAGATCCGTTATTAGGAAACGACTAGTGAAAGCAGACTGAGAAGACCACACTCGACGTTCTAGACACCGTTCATACGGGCTCTGGACGCCACCCAGCCTCCTGTCTGGTGCGTAGCGGGGGCACTTTCCCCGTAGGTAAGACAGTCGGGACGTGAAGCTGACCACTCACCTTCATCTAATGCCGAGGTTAAGAATCTGTGGAGCTATTCCTCTGCTTCCTCATACATATTGGCGAAATGGTGCTTAAATGAGCTCAGTAAATGATTAGTTTACTGGCTAGAGTAGTTAGTTAGTTATTGGAGAGGGTGGGTTTCCCCATGTACTTAGACCTGTAGTGGTCCATTGTGCTTCCCTCTATGAATTCTACCCGTCTCTATATCCTACCGGTATTGGTGCTTACCATCAGTCCCGCCCAGCCAGCGAGACCGGCTCTACTAGCTGAGAGGTATCTATAATGCTTCCCCCATCTACCAGAGGTATTAGTGACTGCTGTTGGGCGGGAAACGTCCGTAATTTGGCTCAGTGACCTCCTTTGGAGGTACGAGGTTCCTTTACATGCCGTAAAGCTACGACACGGGACCCACGGCTTAAAGTCCCTCCCGGAGGACTTGTTCCCTGAATTTTTCGGCCCTTAAAAATTCGACGACCTCCGCCGGGTATTTGAACCCACGTACTACGAGTCATGAGGAGGCAACGTTACCTCTAGACTACGGAGGCCGCTTTACTGGCTAGATTACCCAGGAATAGAGGTTCGAATCCCTGCAGAAGGAAGGGAGTTTTCTTTCCTCCACAGAATCCAGACGGGGCTCTGGGGCCCACCCAGCCTCATTTCCAATGGATACTGGACAATTTCCCCCGGGTCTAAAGCGTCTGAGGGTTTAACCTTACCACTTACCTCCATCTAGCGTTGAGGTCAAGAAAGGTGGAGTTGTGCCTCCGCTCCCCCATACTTCTTCAAGGTGTGGTGCTTAATTAAGCACAGAGAATTCTACTTCTACGGGACGCTATACGCATTAGTCGCTGATAGGTGATATGATAAAGTAACCGTTTAAAAGTACACGATTTGTGTGCGCATGACGTGTACCTTCTTGATGTGTTACATAGGCCACTTTCGTTGGGCATCCCAAAGTGAGCGAATTTGATTAGCATGTAAACTGCTGCGCGATCTGCCCGCGTGCCAAACGGCTACTGAAATGAATCTGACCGCAAACGGTCTGCACAGTTCGTTCATCCGTGAAATCAAAACAGTGACCTTTGGGCATGCGAAACTGGCTGCTCTCTCTAGAAGATCAGGACATGCTTAAAGGATCAGTATGTAAGGACATTTGAAGCTACTTTGCTAACGCATTAAACCCTGCAGGTCTGGAGCTGATCTAGTACAGCCTCGTTTCCGCACATCTGCAAATATAGCATGTAAATTCTGTATCTCGCGCAACAGTAGTTGCCAACCTTACAAACATTTCACGTGTCTCACAGTGCAGTGAGTTGGCGTCGGTTGGAAGTAAAGTTATCCCTGTGCATGGGACATTATGCTACAAGTCGGAAGGTCGCGGGTTCTTTTCCTGACGAGGTCATTTGATTTCTCATTGACCTAATCTATCCAGCCGCACTATGGCCCTGGAGTCGACTCAGCCTCTAACAGAAATGAGTACCAGGAATCATCCTGGGGACGGTAAAGGGCGGCCGGCGCATAAGGCTGATATCCTCACCGCCATCTGTGAGCCTGTTGTCTAGAAAATGTGGGAGCCTCAACGTCTCTCAACCCTATGGGCCTCCACGGCCTGTTACAGTGGCAGCTTTACTTTTTAGGTTTTTTATCCGTGTGCTAAATTCATTAAGCGCTATGCCATGAAGGGGATTGAAGGTATAGCTCAACCATTTTTGATCTTGGTATTAAATTGAGACGAGTGGTCAGCTTCACGCCCCGGCCATTTTACTCCTGGGGAAACAGCTCCCGGTACCCATTGTGTAGGAGGCTGGGTGGGCCCCAGGGCCGGTCTGGACGCTGTGGAGAAGACAAATTACGTGTATTTTACCCTACCGGGACTCGAAGTCCTCGAACCCTCGGTCGTCCAGCCCGTAGCTTATCTCTGTACCGACTGAGCTATGCCGGTTCATACAAAGAGAGGATGTGCGAGAAAGTTCTGTAACGGCTGGTATAGTGGTTCGTAAATGAATTGCCTAGTGATTAGAAAGTCTGTTGCCGTGTTTATATAGCATCAACATCATGCAGTGAGTGCGTGATTTCTGTGTTTCGGGACTCCGCCGTGTCGAGCAATGAGAGTTTCTAAACGTTTCGACAAACCTTACTATTGCCATCTTTATGGTTTTTAACTGTGCGATGGAAATTGCAGAGTGTGTCGATATGTAGGGAAACTAAGGCGTAGGCGGGTGGACAATATTAAAATTGAGGAAAGCAGTTTTATGGGATGTGGCACCGTGTAGAGGTGGTGTTAAACGACGTTTCGGAGGAATGTATCGCCTCCATCTTCAGGGTAAAAGGAAAAATAAAATCCGCAAGCAAAGAGACAGTGAGAACAGGTGCAAGCAGACTAATGTTGGAATGTTTCTTTTTCAACGTCAGTCTGCTTGCACCTCTTCTCACTGTCTCTTCGCTTGCGGATTTTATTTTTCTTCTACCCTGAAGATGGAGGCGATACGTTCCTCCGAAACGTCGGTTAACACCACATTACACGGTGCCACATCCCAGAAGACTGCTTTCTTCATAGTCACCTCCGCGAAAACCTCAAATCTTACAATATTAAAATTGATCTTAGAGAGACAGGATGGGATGGTATGGATTGGATTGATCTGGCTTAGGATAGGGTCCAGTGAAGGGCTCTTGTGAACACGGTTATGAACCTTCGGGTTCCACAAAATGCTGGGAAATTCTTGAGTAGCTGCAGATTTGGCTTCTCCTCAAGAAGGGCTCAGCTCCATGAGTAAGTTGGAAAACCCTCAACACTTGATGGGGTCTGCTCCTCAGAAGCGCAGTGACGCACTGAACTCCAAAGGCGAAACCCCCAGAGGACTAGATTCATGTAGAGCCAGGCCGTACGCAGTATAATTTAAACCAAACTTTAATTAGGTCAAAACTCCGCTCTGTTTCTCCCCTACCCCTCACGTCCCCACGCTCAAATTTGTTTCCCTGTACCTCGGGTTTATGTTTACAGTATATATGTTACAGAAACATACTTATGTTAATGATTATACTGGCATGCCACTAGGAGAAGCAAAACAGGAAAACCCTGTAGATAGATGAGAAGGGTAATTACGAGCGGCAGCGAGCGAATAACGCAAGAGGACGCTTCTGGTGGGAAAGGAATGATGGCTTTTGCCCTCAACTTCCCGTGCATCCATCTGCCGCCAAGTGTCTTGACTTGAATACTAGTGCTTCTCAGTCGGCTGTGTATCCTCCGTACTCGCGGTTGGTAAACTTCTTGTGATTGTCTGTAGGACGAGAAAATTGTTGCTGGCCCTCGCCAGCACATTCTTGATTCTGGGTCCCGCGGGACCCATGGCCATATTTGACTTTCTCGCGAATCTGTTTTCGTGATTGCTACCCCTGAAGCAGATAAAATGTTTTCTTCCGCCTGTAAACTTAGTCAATACAGTCGAGTCCTTCTTGAGAAGCTAATAGTTGCTAAACTGGTCCTAAACTTCTCTCCTCTTCTCTTCTCCTCTCCTCTTCTCTCTTCTCATCTCTCTTTTCTCTCTTCTCCTCTTCTCTCCTCTCCACTCCTCTCTTCCCCTCGCTTTTCCACTCTTCTCATCTCTCCTCTCCTCTCACCTCTTACCTCTCCTCTCACCTCTCACCTCTGCTCTCTACTTTTCTCTGCTCTCCTCTCCACTCCTCTCCTCTTCTCTCTCTTCTCTTCTCCTCTTCCCCCCTCTCACTTCTCTTCTCTCACCTCTCCTCCCTACTTTTCTCCTCTCTTCTCCTCTCCTATCCTCTTTTCTCTCCTCTCATATCTTTTGTCCTCTCTTCTCCTCTCCTATCCTCTTTTCTCTCCTCTCCTATCTTTTCTCTTTTCTTCTCCTCTCCTATCCTGTCCTCTCCTGAAGGGTTAATATTATTCATCCGTGTTCACCTTGTTTTTCCGTACGGAAGGAAATCCTGTGAGCCCTTCGAGCTGTTCGGTATGGCAGCTTGGTGACGTAACGAGCTACGTCACTATCTAATGACGACACGATCCTCAAAGATGTTTTAAACATATCGTGTAGAACACGGTCTGGTCCCAGGGGTAGGGAAACTTTAATAACCGAAGGCTCGGATAGGGGGTTGCATGTTTTCTCGGGCCAGAAACAAGTAGTCGCAGTATTTGAAAGTAGTTTCTAAGTAAGTGCAATGCATGTTTTTTCCCCCCTTGGCACTACAGCCCCAGTGGGCCTAGGCCTACCTCCATGAACTTCTCCGTTCACTTCGGTCTTTCTATATCTTACACATTCGGTAGGACTCCTTGGGCGGGTGATCAGCCCGTCGCAAGGTCTCTACCTGTACACAAACACAGAAAAACGCACACACACAAACTAAACATCCATACTTTGAGTGGGATTCGAACCCACGATACCGGTTTCCAAGCGAGCGAATACAGTACATGTCTTAGACCGCTCGGCTACCGTGACCGGCGCAATGCATGTTTACTGCTGAAGAATTCGCCTTCAATAATTTTCTCTTTCCTGTGAAAATCGTCATGACATTGGCTTAAAACAATAGAAATGTCGTTATTTTAAAAATAATATTACAGGTAAATTTTCACAATAACTCCGCGAGCCTGGCCTGCGGGCCAGAGTTTGCAAATCCCTGGTTTAGTCGTTTTTCGCTTCAGAGCTGAGCCGCGCCGTACGCAAGTGCTCTCGGTACATATGCCACTGTTCTCCCGAAGACCCGGAGCAGAATGACGAGTGTTTCCCCTTGAGTTGCTTCTTGATACTGGTGACTGGTGCGCACTATAGACGCAATTTTTATTCCTTGTTTCGACACTAGCGCAAGGGAAAGAGCGATAAACTTAATTTTACCTTTCAATCATTCAGAATAATGGGATGCTTGTGGAAAGGGTCTAGTGTGTGAAACAAAATTGACGTGTTGTGCTCAGTGGCGTATTTTAAATACATCAGGAGCAACGTAAAATGCACGTAACTCCTTTACGCCTTAATAGATAGAAAGACTGGAATAAAACCTGTTCACATTAAAACATTACAACATCCTATCTAAGATCCACTTTAATATTATCCACCCATTTTAGCGTAGTTGTTTGAGGCACTGTGCTATAAGCCGTAAGGTCGCGGCTTCGATTCCCTATGTGGCTTGATTTTTCAATTGACCTAATCTTTCCAGCACTGGGGTTGACTCAGCATTTTAACAGAAATGACTGCCAGGAATCTTCCTGGGGGTAAAGGGCGGCCGGCGAGTAAGGCTGAGCCGATTGTCTATAAAATATGGGAGCCTCGACGTCTCACAACCCTATGGGCCTCCACGGCCTGTTACAGGGATAGCTTTACTTGCTTTACTCACATGGAGTTATGCAGATCAGCAATTAAGTCTGATACACAGTCATGAATATGAGCAGATAATGGAAGCGTACTCTTGGGTCGGTATTAGTGTCTTTCTGTGCTGAAAGGAAAATCAAAGCGTATCTCAAGATAGCAACACCGCTTAGTATTAAAATGCATGAACAAAGTATCTTCTCGGCCATTCACCGAACAAGTTTGTATAGATGTAACACTGTAAAGTTGGCCGCGCCATAGCTCAAGCGGTTAGTCGCTGGCTTCCCACCGCGGCGGCCCGGGTTCGATCCCGGGTCTGGTCAAGTGGGATTTGTGGTGGACAAAGTGGCGCTGGGGCAGGTTTTCTCCGAGTACTTCGGTTTCCCCTGCCAATCTTCATTCCACGAATTGCTCCACAATCACCCTCACCTATCATCTGGGGCTGGTACAATAGGCCAGAAGTGGCCGCAGTACAAGGGACTTAGTCCCACCCCACTAGCAATAAAAAAAGCACACTGTAAAGTTATATCCAGGAGTTGTTGGGTTCATATCTCAACTATGAAAGTTCCTATCCTGACTCTGATTTTTCATGAACTTTCCTTGGTCCCTCTAGGTAAATACCGTGATAATATCTCGTGTAGGCCACGATTCATCGGTCACCAGTGTTCGTACAATTCGACGCTGTGTGACATATAAACTGACGGCGAGCTCGTAAAGGAAGGTGCAGTTTGTGTCGTCCTTTTGCTGTTGTTTACTCTCGGTTATTGAATTCTGTCGCTGAAAGACATCTTTGAGATTTTGTTCGGGTTATGGAGCTTCTCTTGATTAGTCGAGTTGAACGGGATGCGGTCTGGCACAGTCAGCAGAATTGTCTGAGCAGACTGCCTACCCTTCATGGCGCCCCATCATCATACTCGTGCGAGACATAAATCTGTGTGTGTTTATGTTACGGTATTTGTGAATGATATTGTCACGTGTAAGGAGCCGGGATAGCTCAGTCGGTATAGTGACTGGCTACGGGCTGTTCGAGTCCCGGGGAGGCAAGAAGTTTCACTTCTCCATGTCGTCCAGACCGGCTCTGGGGTCCACCCAACCTCCTATACAATGGGTACCGGGGGTTCCTTTCTCAGGGGTAAAGGGGCCGGGGCATGAAGCTGACCACTCACCTCCAACTAGTGCCAAGGTCAAGAAAATGTGATCTCTACATCCACTCCCCCATACGCTTTCATGGCATAGTGCTTAATTGGTAGAGCACAGGAATAACTTAACATTTACCTTGTATTGTCACGTGTATCCGGGGTAGCGTGACTAATAATTGTGAAGTCTAGATTTGATGCTGTCCCTATCACAGTTACGCTCAGCTCCTTGTGGATACGGAACCCTCTCTGCGTAGCTCTGCTTCCTTCTCTATTGCTGAGTCACTTCTCCTTCCGCAATCTCTCGTGTTCTACTCTTCTGTCAGTCACATTGCGACTGACAGTCACTCAGTCAGTCTTGTTGTCGAGCCCCATCTAGATCTCATGACCAGATATTTATTACTGTTTGACAGTTTCGGACTTATTTTTGTGGGCCGCCCTCTCTGGCGAGAGGACGGGTGTCTTTTGTCAGAGTAATTGCAGTAGTAGTTAGTTAGTTAGTTAGTTATTGGAGAGGGTGGGTTTCCCCATGCACTTAGACCTGTAGTGGTCCATTGTGCTTCCCTCTATGATTTCTGCCAGTCTCTATATCCTACCGGTATTGGTGCTTACCATCAGTCCCGCCCAGCCAGGGAGACCGGCTCTACTAGCTGAGAGGTATCTATAATGCTTTCCCCACTTACCAGAGGTATTAGAGACTGCTGTTGGGCGTGAAACGTCCGTAATTTGGCTCAGTGACCTCCTTTGGAGATATGTGGTTCTTTTACGTGCCGTAAAGCTACGACACGGGACCCACGGCTTAAAGTCCCTCCCGGAGGACTTGTTCCCTGAAATTTTCCGCCCTTAAAAATTCGACGACCTCCGCCGGGTATTTGAACCCGCGTACTACGAGTCAAGAGGTGGGAACGTTACCTTCTAGACTACGGAGGCCGCTAATTGCAGTAGTAAGTCATTTGTCATAATGNCTGCTTTCTTCATAGTCACCGCCGTGAAAGCCTCAAATCTTACAATGTAAAGGATGTTTACATTTTACATATTAAACTTGTTAATAAATATATACATGGCCCCTCTCAGTCCAGGCTCAGTACAACAGACTATGCCCTATTTCTATTAGCTTCTATAGTCACTTTAACTTCATTCGCACTTATAATGTGCAGGGTTACCAAAGAAAAGAAGCAGTAGTCTTAAATTTGTAGAGAGAGAGTCAGTAAATTGGTCCCAAATGGATATAACACGTAAAACATGTGATATTGGAACCTGGAAGGGGAAACATTTATTTCTCGACATATCCTCCGCCAGCACTGATACACTTGTCTCATATTACTAGGGCGTCGAAACCCGCAGCATAGAAGTCTTTCGGCAGTCGTCTCAGGCACTTACGCGTCTCGTCGGGCAACATCTGCTACTTCCGAACGTCCTTGAGAGAATATCTCGACCCAGTTATGAACGCTTTCCGCGACAAACACTTCCCACCCTAATCATGAAACTTTTCTTTGTGAGTATCCTTTGCATTGAGTCCTTTTACCCATAAAAAAGCACAACAAAACGCTGCTCTTCGGTATTACACGCCTCAAGCGCGGTCGCCATTTTGACTACTGAAACCAGCCTCGGAACAAGGGTATTCGCGTCTGCTACCTAGACTGTCATGAAGATGGACTGTGCTGCTACCTAGTGATAATAACTGGAAACTTATTACGGCCATTACAGCTGTTTTACCTCGATTTGTGACCTATTGACTGACTGCGTTATATATTTATAGCTTATTGCACTTACGGCACGGGTTTTGTTATTACAAAACTAATCAGGCACTGCACATTTTCAAGAATGCTATTCTCAGACGGAGCGCCATGTGGTCCAGTGAAGTTACCTTCCTGCGGATAGGACTCTTCATAATCGTCGCTATACGAACCTCATATCCAACTGGAGATCTTACTGGAGAGGAAAACATCTGCTGTATTTGATTCGTATGCATCATATGCCATGTTGCCATGTAGTACGGAATGACTATACACGGGGTTTGGATTAGTGGATAGATTTATTGACCATTTACAGATGGTTCGTACAAATAACTGTAACACTATCGCTATTTCCAAGTTTACAGTTCCCTAAAGCACACAGTATAATGTTCTCAGTCTGTTACTAGACGTTTCCTGGTAACGGCTTCATCGGTGGCTATCCCTCTGCCTCCGGGCTCAAGTTTTCTCTTCACATAATCCCGTTCCTTGTTCCTTGCTTGTAACATCTCGGCACGGATCACATAGAAAACAGCTCTTCTATTGCTACGTTTGTGTCTTCTGATGCGGGAACTTGTTTACCGAGCCATTGTCCAGAAATGGTCCTGGTATATCTACGCATCTCGCTGTCGTTGCATAGCAACGTCTCTACACGCTCGCTTTTGAGGAAACAAAATTTTGAAATTTTCTTATGGCGCCACTCTTTCTTTAATTGTGTTCCATAAAAGCTGTGATTTCTAGTTTCAGTCAATCTACTAAAAGTATGAACAGTAAACTGCCGCTTGTAACTTGCTCTTTGATACTGAATCATTAATTTCCGTGTGAATACCGCATGTTGTTTTAATGACCCTGTACAATATTACAGCATTTGTTTCTCATATTGCTGCGTGGCCTAACTTTTCTCCCTAACACGTAAAACCCTTTTCCCCTCGTCCAGACAAGACCATGATACACTGTTCTCGTAATGGTCTCTTTATTGAATCCACGATTCTCGTTATCACCCCTAAATCCACCACTGCAACGTTGTTCAGTAAAATACTGCATTTCTGTTCCCCTTACTAGCCCCTGGCATTTCCGCAACCCAACGTACAACAGTGGCAGTTTGGTTGCGGCAACTGTAGGCCGGGGTGGATGATGAGAGTTATGGTGATGCAGGACTCCACTCTGAGACGCTATATAGTAAACATGCATAGAATGGGATTGTCCCCTAATCCTTAGTCCTGATCCCCTATGCCTCATCCTCAAGGGGTTCCTGTTTCACCCTCGCCCGATATATCCACCCCGAGGCAATTGTCAAGCCTTACCCTGCTCGTTTACATTTATCATAAGACTTGCCTTAGAGAAGGAAACTAGACTGAAGAACAGAAAGGAGGGATTGACAGACGAGGAGATGGAGGGGAGTATGTGGAGCGGTGGTTTAGCGAAATATTCAGCTGACTGCCAAGTTCTGTACCTGTCATAGCACAGATCTGTAATCACACAAAGATACTAATTTAAAGATTTGAGGCTTTCACGGCGGTCACTATGAAGAAAGCAGTCTGATAACCGGTTCTCACGGTCTCTTCGCTTGCGGATTTCTTATATTTTTCCTTCTACCCTGAAGATGGAGGCAATACGTTCCTCCGAAACGCCGGTTAACACCACATATACACGGTGCCAAATCCCAGAAGACTTCTTTCTTCATATTAATTTGAAGTTTGAGGTTCTCATGGCTCTCAGTACTGTGCCGACAGTATTCTGCGATTTGACGCCGTGTAGTTTTGTAGATAGGGACAAATGTTTCGGAACACACTGTTGTCTGGACAATCGCATGACTCGAGGGGAGGTGATAGATGAGTATTGGAGCAATGGTGGAATTGCGATTAGCAAGGGAAACTAAAGAAACTAGGAAAAGGCAGTTTCTTCGAACATTCGTACCTATTTACCAAACTGTACGTCGTCACATCAAAAGAATACTGTAACCTTCAGCGCCTTGTAGTATATTTAAATAGCAGATATTCTGTGTAAAGTAACAGGTGAGCACGACTCCCTTGTGAAGTCGAACCAGTATTAATAACTCAACTAAGGCTGTGCGCGACGTAGTTGTGTTCTGGCCCAGTTTTCCGGTTTGACACGGCGATTTAATTTAGTGGATTCAGTCTCACTCCACCCTCACACCTTAAAATCAGTTAGTTAGTTAGTTAGTTAGTTAGTTGGGGCACTGGAGGTCACAGGATTTTTCAGTTGCTTTACAGCCTCTCTACACCTACAGTAAGCTATAAAATGTTCCTGTACAGTCACGAAAAGTGCAGTTCTGCACACTGTTGGAGGTCCCTATCAGACTGTACGGTGGCATCAGGAATCTAAATAGCTTTACAGCCTCTCTACACCTTCAGTAAGCTATAAAATATTCCTGTACAGTCTGCAGAAATGTGAAATGTTTCGCCTGGCGCAGTTACGTTTTCCAAAGCGACTGTATTTCATACTGCTGGCTTTCCAAACTGTGCGTATATATATATTAAATAATTCTCTAGAATTCGGTAATCCCCCTTATAATAGGTCGCAGCTCCTTAGAGGGGTCACCACTCACAGTTTGAGCAGCCATTGCCAGGGGAGTTTCATACAAAAGTCGAAAATCTGTAATGGAACTTCATGCCTTGCTCTCACACCTCAGACAGGGGATGGATGTGTGTTAGGGGTGAAAATGATAGAGGGGTAAAGTAAAAGGGGGCGGGAAGCTGTGATCCTCTTTCACGTCATTTATTACACTTTAGGGAGAAGGAATTCAGTCACCAACCCAAAGCTGCCATGTCCTTGATGTGTTAAAAAAAAGTTTAAGTTGTTATGGATGAAGAAGGGGATGCGTTTGCATTGCTCTCTGGTGGCGCTTAAAGTAACTTCCCTGCTGTATCCAACACTGACGTGAACACATTCTGAATCCGAATTGCTGTGAAATGCGGGTGGCATTGTTCCCTTGATGAGGAGGAATGAACGTTTCCCGAGTTACGTTCATTTACGAAATGAAACAATTACGATGTCGGTCAATTTAGAGTTGGGGGTGAATTTCATGTCTGAGAATGCGGGCCAGCGTCTGGTTGTGTTGGCGATGTGAATTCCCCTTATCCATTGTGCCTTTGGAATGCCACGGAGCGCTGATACAAACACAGAGAAGGCTGCTTTGCGTACAGGTATCGGTCAAATATAATTGAAGATATGAAATAAGGCTGGGCCTTTAAATACACATTAATGAGAGTTAGTTCTGTATGATTTGAGGTTCTCACAGCGGTAGTCATCAAGAGCTCTAACATCTGGGATATAAGGCGGTCTGGTCCGCTGAAAATCGGCCGACGTATCGGATAGATGTCGCTTGACCATAATCAGGGCAGAAAGAAATTCCTGAAGATGGAGGCAGCACGTTCCTACTTTTGCTGGACTACATTGCGTCGCATCTTGCCGGATAGCACTCTTCACAGTCTCCTCAAATATTCCCCTATGCACTTCTCTGTGAGGCGCTTGTAATATCTCTCAGACATGTCCCAAGGAAGAAATCAGCTTCTATAGAAAGAAGGGTTCCTATATGGGGATGACGCATGTTAATCTTCTTCCTCTTTCACCTCTTCTGTTTCCTCTCTTCATTCTATTCGTTAGGTCTTTCGTTTATCATACGAGTATTCTGCTACTCATTTTCGCTTTCATCTTCCACTTTCATTCTCCTTTTAATCTTGAATTTCCTATTCTTCACCCCCTTCCTAATTCACCTTCTTCACCTTTCCTCCTCTTTCTTCGGCGTTGCCTCACATAATTGTGCGTTTGAAGTGTATATGTTCTAGGCTCACGAAGGTGTTCTTATGCCCTTTTTGTAACGAGTTAATGAACTGTGAGAAAGTTGCGAATTCATGCTCACTTCGTCCACTGAGAGGTGAGGATGTGTCTTGTTGAGGCATACTTCCTGTCCTATTGTAACTGTAGATACAAATTTGCGAGACACCAGTTGTCACTGTACGTCACACCAAAGCTGTTGCAATAACCTGTTTCGTATTGCAGTCCTTCGAATTTTACATTAGCCATTACCGAATTTTGGCTCAAACGTTATTGCAACCTCGCACCAGAGAACTGTGGTTTCATGTTCGTTGGATAATACAGACATATATATAATCACTGCATTCAGGAGGTAATGTTGGTGATCTTTGTCGATTTGACAACGAAATGCAGAATTGATCTCAAGATAAACTGCCAGGTCGCATCTGTTCGTCGAGGTTTGCACTGATAACCATTCGCTGATCCGTCTTGTACGTTATGTTCTTTTGAGAGACATTCAGATCGCTGTTTCGCTTAATATTTGCCGTATAAACTTGAAAAAGTATGGAAAATGGGCTTATGGAAAAGAACAGTAATGACAAGAGTAAAAGGTAAAAAGGTGAAGCTATCCCTGTAACCGGCCGTGGAGGCCCATAGGGTTGTGAGACATCGAGGTTCCCACATTTTCTGGACAGTCAGCTCACTGATGGCTGTTAGATAAGGTAAAGCTGCCTCTGTAACAGGCCGTGGAGGCCCATAGGGTTGTGAGACGTCGAGGTTCCCACATTCTCTAGACAATCGGGTCACATATGGCGGTGAGGTTGTCAGCCTTACGCGCCGGCCGTCCTTTACTCCCAGGAAGATTCCTGGTATTCATTTCTGTTAGAGGCTAAGTCGACCCCAGAGCCATAGTGCGGCTGGAAGGATTAGGTCAACAGAAAAATCCGATAATACTTCAATATTTATATGCCTTATCAGTCCTGTTACAGACAGTTTCTTGTAGATGCAAGTTGCTACGTTAAGGATAAAGCAAACAGACAGTAACCTCAGTGGATAAGGAAGCGAGGCAAGTTGTATCATTTATAGAGCAACCATTCGGGTATTGCAATCACACCGACTACTGATGCGACCAGAATGAAAGAAACAAACTGCCAACAGTGTTAAAATCCGCAACCAAAAGAATACGAACACTCTGTGTATCCAACAAATTTTTTTTAGAAGCGGTAGTAGTCAATAAGTTAAGGTTTAGTAGTCCAGGAGTAGGTAAGACTCCTTGGACAGGAGATCAGCCCGTTGCAAGGCCTCTGCCTACACACAGAATAAACGCACATAATACAGACATCCATGCTTTGAGTGGGATTCGAACCCACGATCCCAGTGGGCGAGCTAGCGAAGACAGTTTCATGCCTTAGACCGCTGAGTCACCGTGGTCGTACACAGTAATGGTTACCAGTGAGCAAATGTAGACGGTCTAGAGTGGGAATTTCAGTCGCAAGCTTATTAAACCAACTAATAATAATAATCAGTAGTCTAGTAGATGCACTTATCTTCAGCTAATACCGACACTGTCACACCTAACGTAATACTGCGCACTATTGGTTCCATCTTCTCGTCCTGTGGTAACTATGATTAGTTTTGCGGCTGGTTTCCATGGAAACACGATAAACCTGTAAACATCACTGCGAGCTCTGCCCTGCTGAGATTAGATATATGTAGATGTAAACAGGAACGAATAATTCACAACGCCTGGAGGTCGGCATGTAGGCTACCTGTCATGCGTGTATGGTGGAGAAGTTGCCGAAGGATCCTGGCGCTTCAGTTTACTTTTTTCTTTTCTTCGCACACACTAAGTAGACACGGGTGTCAGCGGGCTCGGGTGGAGGTTTTTGCGTTTGTTGTTGTCACTCTGGAGGAGTGGCGTCAACCATTAGATGATAATTTTGTAAACAAGTTCAGTAATGATCCTGCGAACTGCGAACTAATTAGTGACCATTTGCCTGTCTCCCTGTGTGGAAGTCATGGCGTGACCGTTTGGCAGTTTACTTGTCTTGTCGTTCGTCGTTACAGTAGCTGTAATGAAGGCATGTCGTCATTTACGTGGTATACTGACGTGTGACGTACGTGGTATTCAAATTACTCAACTTTTCTTTAACAAAAATCATACAGATAAGTAGACTTCGGACGATTTTGCTGAAAAAAAATTGACTGACTGTGCGTCCAACTGATCTCCTACTTTCCAACACCGTCTAGTAGATTGCTGCTGGCCCTAACCAGGCTCCGTTCTTGGTTTCGAGCCCTGTCGGGACTGGTGACCATATTTTTATTCTTTCCAGACCGTTACGTGTTTTGAAATTGGGATTCTTCGAAGAGAGGAGGTGTCTGGTTACTACTGGTCACTCCCCCTCTACTAGGGAGTGACTGTACTGGCTTTCACTCGCACTCACTCTCGTCAGCTCGTGCCTGATTTCATTTTGCTACGTATTGTAGATTGGATTGCATTGCTCTGGCTCAGGATAGGGACCAGTGGAGGGCTCTTGTGAGCACGGTGGCTTCTCCTCAAGAAGGGCTCAGCTCCATGAGTAAGTACGTACAATTGTATATTTGATACGACACGAACCGCGTAAGAAACACGTTCAACATTTCTTTTATTGTTGCGCGTGTATACCGAACCATTGCGTAGCAACGTTTAGGGGGGGGGAACAGGCACACAGCAAGGTATTCTCATATGCCTCCTTTTGCATGTTTTCAGAGTAAGCAAAATAGGCTAAAATGAAATTAATGTGAAATTGTGTTTCAAGAAGGGACAGGTAAAGAGTGCGTAGTTTTATATCCTGTTGGATATTTCTGTCAACTGAAGTCGCGGGTTGTCGCCCTTCTCGGCGCACCGTTCCATCTTGGTTAGCAGTGTGTTAACATGAGTCTGTCACGGTTGTGGTGGAACTGCTGGCAGCGTTCGCGAGCTCGACTGATTGCGGGGGGGAGTGAGAGTTTCAGCTGGCGAACGTAAATAAATCATTGGGCATCATTCATCCGTAATCTCGTCATGTCTGCAAACTCAGTACACGGTTCAACTTCATGAGCGAGCGCTTGTGACCGCCTTTTGAGATTGTGATGTTATTACATGATTTTATTCTCTTTTTTGTTTCGTTTAAAAGTGGAGAGCCTATAATAGTGATTTCAAACTGTGGTACTCGTACCCCTGTGGGTTATCTCATTCCTAATTCCCATTGCAAGCTGCTTGTCTCCGTTTGTATTATGAGTTATGGGATGTAACTCGGTTTGATCTGGTTAAAGTGAAACGACGTTTCGGAAGACCGTATCGCCCCGCATCACCACGGTCAGAAGATAAGCCACGCAAAAAAATATCTGCAGCAAGCAGATCTTAATACGTTCCTACGAAACATATCTTGATTTTCACCGGACTATACGGCGTCACGACCCAGAAGACCGTACTCCTCATGGTGACCGCTATGAGAACCCCAGATCCAACGTAGCTTATAGCGTTGGCTTATAGGAGCATATTAAGTTGTGCATTTTCGATTGTCTTAACCGGTTGGGCTTTGTAGTGGAGGCAGTGTGTTTCCTTTGAGGTATGGACTGGATTCTTACGTCTCACGTAGAACAAATTTAGTCTTTAAATGGGTACATTACTTCTGCAGTACTTTTCTGGAGGGGCTATGCGAAATACTAGGAACAAACCGTCTCCTAACTGATATTTCCCGAATACGAAACAGGATTGTTACCCATTCATCCGAGGCGTTTAATTTTATCCGGCTTTCAAATGTGACAGACGGAAAAACCACATACATATAAGTGTCACTAATGCTGTTCTGGTGGAGGAGACAGCGAAATGTTCAGTGTAGAGTGTTGTAGTTTGTAGTGTTTCTACAAAGCAGTCATAGCCGGAAATGTTAAGTTTTTGGGCTTTGCCGGAAGTAGCCGTGGGCAGAACAAGAGCAATATAGCACAAGGATACAATTAGAGAAATTGTTTCTGCTTTATTATCTTTGCAACAAGGCCGCTCACGGGTGAGTCACTTTGGTACTGACATTTCTTGTTTCCATTACACCGAGTAATCATCTTTTATTACCTCTGTATACACAGGAAATGAAATGGTTGCACTGTGGCCTTTTTGCGACGTAATCCTGTAGGTGTCAGGTGTAATTCCTTAATAACGAAGCCACTATTTTGGTTGTGAGACCTTTTGTTTCATGGAGAAATAATGTATTGTGACGTGTAGATTGAGTGCTAGGCAACTGCTCAGTAAACGCCGTCCAGCGGAGACCGATTATGGGTAAACAGTCCATTGCTTGATAAAGCCTTCAACAAAACGCGACAATAGACGTCAATTGCTAGGCAGTGGACGTGTTTTCTGTGGAGTCCACGTCGAGGCTATATAACAGTGAGTGACCCTGGCTCCAGGCAGCCAGTAGTGGTAGTGGAGGGGGAGAGAGAGAGAGAGAGAGAGAGAGAGTCAGAGTGGGGTGAGCCTTGGAAGAAGGGTTCGGTTGAAAAGTTATTGTGTTATTATAATGTATAGTGATTAGGGCGATTGTTCAAGGAGTGATCAGTAAATCCAATTACCAATCCGAACCCCGTCTGTAGTCACTAATACGTGTGACAATGCGTAAGCATTAATAATGTTATCTCTTGGATTGTAACGCTGTGTCGTCCGACAGGAATGTATTGACGTGAAGAAGCATGGTCCCTCGATTTCATTTGTCGGAGAGTAAGCCAAGCAAGAAACTTCGTTATTATTATTATTATTATTATTATTATTATTGGAGGAGGTGGGTTTCCCCATGCACCGCGACTAATAGTCTATAGTCTANAGGAGTGATCAGTAAATCCAATTACCAATCCGAACCCCGTCTGTAGTCACTAATACGTGTGACAATGCGTAAGCATTAATAATGTTATCTCTTGGATTGTAACGCTGTGTCGTCCGACAGGAATGTATTGACGTGAAGAAGCATGGTCCCTCGATTTCATTTGTCGGAGAGTAAGCCAAGCAAGAAACTTCGTTATTATTATTATTATTATTATTATTATTATTGGAGGAGGTGGGTTTCCCCATGCACCGCGACTAATAGTCTATAGTCTATATTGTACGTCCCCCTTTGATATTCTATCAGTCGCCATACCCTACCGGTACTGGTGCTTGCTATCAGCCCCGTTCAGCCAACGAGGCCGGCCCTCGGTACCCAATACTTCCCCCATCTACCGGACGCACTGGAAACTACTTGGGCAGGAAACTTGCCTAATTTTGCTCAGAGGTCTCCTAGAGACATGAGGATCTTTTACATGCCGTAAATCTACGGAACGGGACCCACGGCTTAAAGTCCCTCCCGGAGGACTTGTTCCCTGAAATTTTCCGCCGGGTTTGAACCCGCGTACCTTGAGTCATGAGGTGGGAACGTTACCCCTAGACTACGGAGGCCGCTAAGAAACTTCGTTTCTCTCATAGCTTACTCTTCGACCCTGAAAATGGAGGCAGTGCATTCCTCGTAAACTCTACCGAATTACACAATACCACATCCCAGAAATCACAGCTGCGAAAAACTAATATTCAGATGGTAAGAAAATTGTAAAGCTATCCCTGTAACAGGCCATGGAGGCCCATAATGTTTTGAGACGTCGAGGCTCCCACATTTTCTAGACAATCGGCTCACAGACGGCGGTGAGATCGCCAGCCCTACGTGCCGGCCGTCCTCTACCCCAGGAAGATCCTGGTACTCATTTCTGTTAGACTTATTTTTTCTTTAACGCTTACTGTAGGCCATACTCCATAGCTTCGAGTTATAGCATGATTAATGAATTGGAAACAATATAGGAAGTGGTCGTGGCCTAATTTGAGGCACTGTTCAAGCGATACTGTAGGAAAGCTTTGCTCTTGTAAATTACATTTTAGCACGTGGCAAATTAAGTGCTCGAATTCATTCATCTTCTTGAGCTAGGGATATTAATCTCTGACGTATAATTTAATGTATGGAGTGTAATTTCGAATGATTGATGTCATAATAAAACAAGGCGGCACGCAGGTTACAACATTATTGCGTAGAAGCTTCGTCTCTTCTGAGCAGTGGCGGAAAAGCAGGCTTTCGTAACCTTATGAGAGAAGAGGGGCAAGGTTTATGTCCGTCTACCTATACCAGGGAGGCCAGAAGGGGTTCCCTTCGAAGTGAAATATTTCAGAATCCAAACTCTCATAACTGGATATGCTGTATAGCAGTGTTTCTCAACCGCCGGGCCGCGACCCGGTACCGGGCCCTCGTCTTATAGAAAAAAGAATTTACCGCGTCGAGGTTTCACGAAGGTTGAGAACTGCTGCTGCATAGGATCTGTCCTCATGACGAGTTATGCCTCCTGGAATATAACGCTGTTATAGCCTGTTGAAGACCGACTGACGTTTCGGAGAAACATATCTCCATGTTCAAGGCAACTAAACCAACATGAATGAGGCAACAAGAAAATCTTTTTGTTATGTTTCTCCTAAACGTCGGTTGAATTTCAGCGGACTGCATGGCGTTATACCCCAGGAGATATCCTGTACGCCGCAAATGTAAGTGCAGTGGTCGGGGAATATTTCAAGCCCAGTTTGTAAGTTTACAAATATGAAGATTGGTTGGTTGAGACACTATGCTACAAACCAGAATGTCGCGGGTTCGATTCCCGATGAGTTGAAATTTTTCAATTGACCTAATCCTTCCAGCCGCACTATGGCCCTGGGGTCGACTCAGCCTGTATCGGAAATGAGTACCAGGAATCTTCCTGGTGGTAAAGGGCGGCCGGCGCGTAAGGCTGACAGCCTCACCGCTATCTGTGAGCCGATTGTCTAGAAAATGTGGGTACCTCGACGTCTCACAACCCTACGGGCCTTCACGGCTACCACCTTCCTACTTCTTACAACTGCAACTCTCAACTGACTCAAAAATGGACGTTCCTCTGCCCCCTGTCTCACGCTCTCGCAATCTGGCGGCAATTTCACATCAACCTCCTATTCTTCTAACTGCCGTCTGAGGATTCACTCAATGGCAGATGGTCGTCGTTATATAGCCTCGGCACGGACCGAACAGAAAATGTCTCTTCCATTATTGCGTATTCTCTCGTTGCCGGGGAAACGTGTCCAGAGAGCTGTTCCCTAGAAAGGGGTGTTTACACAGGCGTTACTTGGCGATGGGTGTAAATGTTACAATATATAATCTTTCAGACATAACAGAGATACCCCCTCCTCACTACTTGTATCATGCTCCCCCTCAACGACATTTCATAGGTCACAACTGGGAAACCCATACAATGCATATAAAGGCTTGCATTGAGACTGTACAAGCCGTCACATTTGTTCAGAGCTTTTCTTGGATTTGCTGTGAACTCGACATTGTGTTCACGTTTGTGCAGTATATCTGACCACTTTGTCGTCCCGGTCCGACGTTTACGAGAGAACGCTTGCCGGAACTCCCCCACTGACATCGCAGGGGTGTCCATACAGTCGCCCCCTACAGGTGGTCAGATTATACTCGCTCAAACTGATAAGGATAATTATGTCACTCGTGGAGTTTTATGGTGAGAATTTTTTATTCTTCGTGTATCGGACCGTCCAGTGCCCTGTTATGAAGTCGAGTTTCCAAATTGGATTGGATACTCCCTTCAAGCGACATCAGCAAACCCGCAACTGTCTGACAGTAACAAAAATCTGGTCTTGGGGCTCAAATGGGGGCCTGACACCAAGACTGACCGTCGGTCCTAACATAACTGTGACATGATCTTTGACCTCTTGCGTCTGCGGTTAGGGAGTGCAGTCCGTGAGCCGTAAAGGCGTCAGGAATAGTCCTTCTTAGATGGCCGCAACTAGGCAACGGCTAGTGGAAGATATGACAAACCGAGACTGCTGGTGTTGATTATGGTAATTTGTGCGGCGTTGCAGTTAATTGTAATTTCGAGTGTCCAATAAATCCAAGTGCCATTCCAGACCCTTTCTGTAGTCACTAACACGTGACAATGTTATTAAATTATAAGTACGTGTTGTAGTTGTGTATCATATTTCAATAACGAAAGAATTTCTACAGGAAGAAGAAGAATAAGTATATATATATATATATATCAGAGCTAAGAATTCATGAGTCGAAACGATGTAAATTTAGAATAAGTGTTCTTATTGTCTGTCAGTCCCTTCTGGCAGCTGAAACTGACACTGAACACTGTAGAACTGCTGATTTTGGTGGCGGGGGTTCAAAGGCTTATACTGTTAAATAAATCTGATATATTACTGATATTCTAGAAGAACAGATAATGGATTAAAACGAAAATAATCACTAGAATATATAGAAGACCCAAAAACTGCGTCAATCTCCACCCGTGTGGATTCATCGAAAAGTCAATCGCTGGTGAATAAAACTATTCTTATGCTGGAAGAAGGAACTGATTGGCAAAAACAAATATCCGGTCGGAAAACAAGTACTCCAATGAAATGAAAGTAAAATAGACCCTGTAAATCACCCTACAGATGAACCCAGAAAACACTACTTCACTCGAGAATAAAGCTGTTCTTAAAACAGTAGGAGAACAGCATGAAGACGTATTTAAAAAGTAATAAAAAATAAAATGAAATACTTAAGGCACCATAAAGATATATCTACAGTAGTCAGTGCACCCCAGTTACCTCAATTCAGTGTAATAACATTCTAAAGAATTTTGTTGTAATACATATAATTAACAAAGAATTATTCATTGTGGACATAGGACTGTTTGCCTCTGATATGCAGCTGTAGTTCTCGCTCCAGTATTGAACACAGAGTCCGCATCGCGGTGTTCTCTGTATATGTATACCTATTTGCATTTTTAGTCCGTTCTTTCCACCATTATCAGCGCTCCTAAATCCCTTCGAGTAGAACAAGACGATGCAAAATACACCAACTTTAAATCTTCCTGAAGGTACCGTCTCCCACGGAAATTTGCATGCTATTGTAAAACGGGTGTAAAGCTTTGTTGCTGCCCTTAAAATGAACTTCGCTTTTACGATCTTACTCACAGATGCAGCGGAATTTACTTTCTTTGCTGTGTGTTAAATCTTGGAATGTAATTCATAATCTGACAGATGGACACGTATAGAACAATACGTTTATACGGTTCATTGCCGTCACAGGCGGTGCAACAGCCTGAAGATGCCTCACTGCTTGTCCCTCTCGAGCGCCATTTCCTTCCAATTTCAAATTTGGAGAGTTCTTTAAGTCTATGACTATTTTAAGATAAGTCGCGGGTGATAGGTTGGTTGATGAGATTGAAGATGGACCGATTTCCAGGTGACGCCTCTCTGCGAAGATAAAAAGGAAAACCTATCCCTGTAACAGGCCTTGGAGGCCCATAGGGTTGTGAGATGTCGAGTCTCCCACATTTTCTAGACAATCCGCTCACAGATGGCTGTGAGGTTGTCAGCCTTAAGCGCCTGCTACCAGGATGATTTCTGGTGCTCATTTATGTTAGAGGCTGAGTCGACCCGAGGGCCATAGTGCGGCTGGAAGGATTAGGTCAACTGGAAAATCCAATGAACTTATCGGGAATCGAACCCGCCACCTTCCGGCTTGTAGCATAGTGCCTCAACCAACTGCGCTACCGCGTGCCCCCTCTGCATAGATGGTTAAGTCGGGCACCGGCAGTTATTCAGAGGAGGAGAGAGTAAACTGCAGAATACAAGATTCATCCTGCTTTACTCGTACAGTTGAGCTTGTAGTGGTCTGCCTCAGGGAGACGTGTGACTCCTCTTGGGCCATGGTTACTGGCCCTGACTTGGGTGACCAGGAGTGCACTCAGATGCACACCCATTCACATACAGACAACACCGCTCAGTAGTTCATTTATTCATCCATTCATTGTTTCATTCACTCATTCATCTGTGGCTGTACAGCCCGTTGTTGGTCCCTGGCCTCGTATTCAGTTCCGTAATCTTTTCTTACACAGACGGGAGGACTCCTTGGACGAGTGATCAGCCCGTCCCAAGGCCGCTACCTAAACACAGGACAACACAAACACAGAATAAACGCACACACAGTCATCCATGCCTTGAGTGGGATTCGAACCCACGATCTTAGTGTTAGCGTCGGCGTAAACATTCGTGCTTTTGATAGGGCGGCCACTTTGATAGCATTATCACTCACTCATAGAGCTGAACCTTTCTTGAGAAGGTGTCAAATCTGCAGCTACCCAAGAACTTCCCAGCATTTATGGAACCCGAAGGTTCATTACCTTGTTCACAAGAGCCCTCCACTGTTCCCTATACTGATCCAGATCAATCCAATCCATACTACCCCATCCTATCTCTATAACATCCATTTTAATATTGTCCGCCCACCTACGTCTTGGTCTTTCCTTCTGGCTTTCCCACCAATATCCTTATGCTTTCCTCTTCTCTACCATTCGTGCTACATACCCGCCCATCTCATCCTCCTTGACTTGATCATTCTAATTATACTTGGTGATCGCATTATTATTATTATTATTATTATTATTACTGTTATTAAGGTATTAAGTTGTTTCTAAATTTTTTTTATAATTTTAGAAGTTTTCCAATACGATATGCGAATCAGGTCTGGAAACAAACACGACGTGCTCTGAGAGTGAACCACGTTATGTACAGTACAGTTGCCGTGTGCCTCCCCATGACGGACCAGTGTTAGCGTCCTTACAGATGTTACAACGGCTCCCATACTTCCCTGTGACTCTAGGCAAAGCCGTGTAATAAGCGTCAAGGGCCATCAATCATGTATATGAAAACAAAATGCCCCACATCCCCACCTTGCCTCTGTTTTCTATAATTTCTTGTCCCCTGTCCAAGTCCTTCATCTTCCCCTTGCCGTGATACCGTTTTCATGGCAAGGGATTCGTCTTATATGACCTTTCTTCTCCCTAGCTTTTCTTGCCCATAAATAAGGGCTTACTTTCGCCACAAGCATCCCCCTATTGTCCAAATATTAAATATCATAGTCTAAACGTGGTACGAGATAAGTGTACCCCACCACATACACAGTTGCTCTCCCCTCCGCGGTGAAGTATTGTGCTGTCATGGAGACCATAAATAATGCAACAGACCTTATTGGAATTGTTCAAATATTGATGCAAATCGTCGGTTCTTCTGGTGCACGCTTCTTATATTGCGCGCGCGGTGTTCGCGAAGGAACACGTTACTCTGCTCTCTCTATCCAAGCTAATGAAATCCGTCTGCATAAAAATCTCAAGCATTGTTATTTCAGCTCTGTAGGGCTGGGTACTTCCTAATGGCGCCTCTTGCGAACGCGGTAATAAACATTCCAGTTCACATGGATTTGGGTTGGTCCTCTCCAGCACAGTGATTCTTGGTTCTGAGGCCCACAGGACTCGTGGCAACATCTTACTTTCAGGTGGCTCTTGAAATATTGTAATAGTGTATAAAAATTCAGTCATCGTAGTACTTGAAAGGAAACACATTAAGTCTGTGCTACAAAGCCCAACTGGTTATTGCTGTTTAGGGAAACAGTTGCTGTTTATTGTGAGAACCATACGGAACAGACAAATACACTCAGTCCGTACCTCACAGGAAACTCATTACGTCTCCGCTACAGAGCCCAACCGGTTAATGCTGTTTAGGGAAACAGTCGCTGTTTATTGTGAGAACCATACGGAACACACAAATACACTCTGTGGGCAGAAAACTCAGTCCGTACCTGACAGGAAACACATTACGTCTCCGCTACAAAGCCCAACCGGTTAATGCTGTTTAGGGAAACAGTCGCTGCTTATTGTGAGAACCATACGGAACACACAGATACACTCCGTGAGCAGAATACAAAGTTTTAGTGTGTTAACACTGGTGGTACATACAGTAACAACTGGGCTTTAAAAGGATTAGTATCTTCTGGACTGTAAGATGTGCTCAGTTTCATGGTAGAAGAGACGGGAGGCAGCACGTTCTTCGGAAACGTCGGTAACAGTGTACTGTAGTACACGTCTCAAACTTCCCGGGTACAAATCACAAGCGTGACAACTTTTGCCAGTTTAAACCATGTAATAATTGAAGATAATGATATGACTGCTGTTCTCATTTGTTCCTCTCTTTATATAATTATGAAATCATGCCATGAAGACGTATGGAAAATTGAGTTGTAGCTTCACCATTCTTTGCCTCGTAACCCTGTAAGAAGGTGAGTGGTCAGCACCTTCCCGCTGTACCTAGTTTAGGGGAGACACGAGTCCCGGAACTGCTTTGGTCGCTACAGAGAACAGTAAAACCCCGTACCTCTGCCGGGAATCGATCTTCGACTCCGCACCCCTTTAACTTGTAATCTTGTCGCTATCCCGGCTCCAGAAATCTTTGTGTAAAACCTTGCTGGCAGTATTCCTTTATTTACGTCCCGTGAGTATCGATAAAGACGTTGAAAAGAGACGCGAATGGCGAGCGACTCTCCACCCCCTACAGAGGAGAACCGGCAGTTCATTTCCCTTTCAGTTGGACAGGACTTAACAATGTACTCGTCTCTTCTCCGCGGTCACCCACAAACGTGTACAGGAAAGCAACTGTGCTGAACTCATGCAGCAAGCGATCACGTAGAATGTTATATCAGCAGAAGGCGGCGGCGTGTGCTCGACAGTTCTGGGATATTATTGTTTTTTATTTATTGCTAGTGGGGTGGGACTAAGTTCCTTGTACTGCGGCCATTTCTGGCCTATTGTACCAGCACCAGATGATAGGTGAGGGTGATTGTGCAGCAGTTGGTGAAATGAAGATTGGCAGTGGAAACCGAAGTACTCGGAGAAAACCTGCCCCGGCGTCACTTTGTCCACAACAAATCCCACTTGACCAGACCCGGGATCGAACCCGGGGTCCCACGGTGGGAAGTCAGCGACTAACCGCTTGAGCTATGGCGCGGCCTTTCCGGGATATTAACTTCTCCCGACCCTCAACGTGTCACAACCCTGTGGGCCTTCACGGCTTGTTACAGGAATAGCTTTACTTTTTTACCTACTTACCCAGCATACTCCTTACGTAACGGAAGTCATCCGAGAGAACAGCACCAAGTACTTCGGCATACTAGAAAATCACTCCAACCCACTTCTTCAACCACTACCACAACCTCATGAAAATCGAAGACTCAAAAGAAGTTGGCCATCAGATCTAAGGAACTGAAGAAAACATCACTGGATGGTTATTCCGCACACGCCAGAAGAGTGTACAGTAAATAGTTATGAAACTGTACACCAGTCAGCACATTGACTTACAGATTGTACAGTCTGATTGTCAGTAAAGGAGAGACTCACAGATTGTACAGACTGATTGTCACTAAAGGAGAGAAATAAAAAAAAAACGTACCCAGCATAAAGTCCTATGAGATTCCACGAGACTAGTGCTAAATGCATTCTTAGTCAAATGTGCCCAACCTAAATATCTTCATCACTGCAGTGAGACAACCGGGACGTCTGGAAGCATGCGAAAAAAGAGAAATGCTTACAAAATTTTGTTTGGGAAAACCTAAAAGAAAGAAGCCACTTGGAAGACATAGACGTAGATGGGTAAATTTTTCCTTGTGCCTAATTAAGCATTACACCATAAAGGCGTATGAGGAAGTTGATGTATATATCCATATGTATATGTATATATTCCTGACCTCTGCAGTAGTTGGAGGTGAGTGATCAGCTTCACTCCCCGGCTGTTTTATCTTCAGGGAAAGAGGCCCCAGGTACCCATTGGATAGGAGGCTGAATGGGCCCCAGAAGCGGTGTGGACGATGTTGAAAAGAGATAATTGTTGACCCTACGAGGAGACTCGAACTCCGACCCCTCGGTCGCCCAGCCCTTAGCTATACCGACTGCGCTATCCCGGCTCGTAGACATGGATGGGAGGGCAATACTAAATTGGGCCACAAAGAAATAGGATGGGGAACAAATGGCTGACCCTCTTTGTCTTTCTTTTGCTTAACATTCTTAGGATCTGTGGTTCTCACGACCGTGGTCCGTCGAAAATCAGCCGACGTTTCGGAGGAACATGTCGCCTCCATCTTCAAGGTCAAAAAATAAGCGGAGCAAGAAATCAGGATGAAAGCAAATGACAATCAGAGTGAACCTTCGGTTCAATTTCGAAGCAGTACACGGCGTTGTGTCCCAGAAAATATAACTTCAGTTTCCTCTTAGGGTTTCACACCAAACCTCTTTATGCAGTTCTGTCCCAAGCATGTTATTAGTACTGCCCTAATTTGTACCTTTTAACTTCCACAGAATAGTATGATGAAATTGAGATGGACGAGGCATGTAACGCGCATGGGAAATATGTACAAATTATTAGAACGTGAAGAACTCCGGCTTTTGGGATGTGGCGTCGTGTAGATGTTGTGTGAACCGATGTTTCGGAGGAACCTATCGCCTCTACACATCCCCCAACACGACGTTCTTCATAGTCACCGCCGTGGAAACCTCAAATCTTTACATGCGTTAGAACGGTTCTGTGTTCCCTGATGAAGGGTTTCGTGAAGTGGATTGCTCTTGCGTCGCAACTTTTAGTTATGCACGTGATCTTCCCTTCCGACGCAGTGCGTCTTGTTATCTTCTTTATTCCTGAGTAAGAACTCGAGGGGAAGGGCGGCGTCGAGAAGTGCGTAAATGCATGTCTGCGCATGCGTAATGAGGCCCTGCAGCGAGTGAAATATTAATTTGAGAGAGATGAATTCAAAACTGCCAAGGGCTCTGAAGGACCGACCTTATTCAAGAAGAAAATGAATTTCCAAGCGCGCTAATTAAGCTTATTAGTATTCAGTTAGCTGCTCGCGACTAAATCCACTTGAAGTGCGAAAAGTTGAAAGTCCATAGCATACAGCGCGGGCATCAGAGCGGGTTGGGGCAGCTTCAACTCTCTGGACTCCTATTCGGGAGATTCTCGGTTCGCATCTCGGACGGAGCACCTGCTTTCCTGACTGAGGTTTTGCGTACTTTATCTCAGTCTCTTCGTGTAAATGCTGGGAAAATCCTTTGCCTTGTAGAGGGCTACTTTCTTGTCTTTTCCGTCTTCAGTGGCCCTGAATAAGGCTGATGTCTTACCTTTCCCGTCCCCTGTGGCTCTTTGCCTTTCCAATCCTCAGTGGCCCTGAAGAGGGCTACTTGTTACCTTTCTCGTCCGATGTAATCCTGAAAAAGGCTTGTTTACCTCTCCCGTCCTTGGTGGCCCTGAAAAGGATTATGTTCGTACCTTACCGATCCGCATTGGCCGTGAAGAGGGCTACTTTATCATGCCTTCCTCATGACCGTTCCTGTTACCACTGACAGGGCTGAGTCTTGTCCTCCGGAGGTCTAATGGACCTCCTTGATCACATGTCCCTTCCCATATAACCTAGCCATAGCTAACCTTATTCTATCAAACCTGAAGATGGAAAGATATTCCTCCCAAGCGTCTCACTTACTTACTTACTCATGGAGCTGAGCCCTTCTGGAGGAGCCGCGAATTCTGCAGCTACTCAAGAATTTCCCAGCATTTTATGGAACCCGAAGGTTCATCACCGTGTTCACAAGAGCCCTCCCCTGGTCCCTATCCTGAGCCAGATCTACCCAATCCATGCCATCCCATCCTATCTCTCTAAGATCCATTCTAATATTGTCCACCCACCTATGCCTTGGTCTTCCCTGTGTTCTCTTTCACTACACGGCGTCACATCCCAGAATACCGCACTCTTCAGTTTTTGTGAGGCACTCAGAATTGCGAATATGAGATCTGAGGTTCTGTCGACGGTCTTAAATGTGTTCTTGAAATGAGAGTGCACCGTTCTCTCCCGACTGCTTGTGAATTTCTTCTCGTTGATAAGAAGTTCGGTAATGGCACTGCTCTGTGTTACTGGTTAAAGTAATGCAGCACATCAGGAGCAGAATATCCATAATCCATTTACTCGAGGCCCAAATGGCAGTGTATTTAATTCTTTATGAGCCCTGGACTTTCGAAGTGATTTGTGATTGACTGCTTCATCCTTCGCCTGAACAGTCTCTCTCTCTCTCTCTGACGCCTGTTCTATACAACATACGTATCGGCGTGAAAAATGACCCAAGGAATATTTTCTGTTCTCCTTTTATGCCTTTTTCCTCTCTCTCTTTCTCATTCTCTGCAAGACAGAAGTGTTTCATCACAATCAAATTTAAGAAACGGCTCTTAGGAAGATATGAAGGAGAACAGACAAGCCCTTTTTATATCTCCGTTTCTCCGAAAACACTTCAGAGTTCACGTATCTTTTATTGATAATTTTTTCTGTAGGTTTCGGGTTACCGCTTACCACTTTCTCCATCTTCATCACGTAAGATGAATTTCTCATTTTTATGAAAAATATATTCTCTAATTTATTACATTTCTACTCCGTCATTTGTTACATGTCTGAGTTACAGAAATGTAAAAATGGGTTTTGCAAGTAGTAGCCATTAGGGAGCAGCACATCTGCATGTAAAGCAGACATGACATCATGTTACACGGTCTATGGGGTCGTAATAGTCTTCAGCTGTTCCACTTTTTTATTTTGTAATATGCGTTTCTTTAATGTCTGTCACTTGAAAGTGCTTGACAAGTGTCATTGACACACAGGGCGCTGCTTTAGAAATACAAAGTAGACACAAGCGTGTATTCATAGAGACAGTTAACGCGTCTGCCGCAGTCATTTCACGCATGCTACATGGATATGCGCTTTAGGCATTTACACTGAGGTCACACTTCAAAACATAAAGACGCGTTCACAGTTACACATCTAACCAGCACCTTCATATAATCACATTCCGCAAAGTGAAGGCGCACTAATGACTGTAGTCAAGGTTAAAAGTAAAATGTTTCCTGTGCTTAATTAAGTACTACACAATGAAGACTCGTGGCAATGCTTGCTACCATTCAGTCCAGAACGTTTTGTCTTCTCGTCTGGTGTCCAAAAACATACAAATTAGAATATACAAAACTATAATTTTGCCTGTGGTTCTCTATGGGTGTGAAACTTGGTTTCTGACATTAAGGGAGGAACATGGACTGAGGATGTTTGAGAACAGGGTGTAAAGGAGAATATTTGGACCGAAGTGACAGGAGGTTGAAGAAAACTGCATAACGAGGAGCTTCATAAATTATACTCTTCTCCAAGTATAATTAGAATGATCAAGTCAAGTAGGCTGAGATGGGCAGGATATGTAGCCCGAATGGGGGGAAGAGGAATGCATATAGGATATTGGTGGGAAAGTCAGAAGGAAAGAGACCACTGGGAAGACAAAGGAGTAGGTGGGTGGACAATATTGAAATGTATCTTAGAGAGATAGGATGAGATGGTATGAATTGGATTGATCTCGCTCAGGATAAGGGCCAGTGGAGGGCTCTTGTGAACACGGTAATGAACCTTCGGTTTCCATAAAATGCTGGGAAGTCTAGAGTAGCTGCAGAATTGGCGGCTCCTCGAGGAGGACTCAGCTCCATGAGTGAGTGTGTGAGTGAAAGACTACACCATGAAGACATATGGGGTAGTGGAGGTAGAGCTCCACCATTCTTGATCTCGGCAGTGGATGGAGATGAGTGTTTAGCTTTATACCCCGGCCGCTTTACCCCATTATATAGGAGACTGGGTGAGCCCCAGAGCCGGTCTGAACGCTGTGGAGAAGAAAAAATCTCTCCGAGGAAAACCATGGACTCCCCAGTCAGCATAGCTGGTCTCCGAACGGAGATCTGATCCATGGACGCCCAGATGTGTAGCAGGAGTGTTGTCCAGTCGACCGCGAAGTTTTGTCGAACCGTCCGTTAAGTGTAACGCTGATACATGATAGGAAGTCGAGTACTATGAGACTGTCTTGTAAGACAATACCAGTAAATTGAAAAGCCAGAAAATAAACTGTGGAGAAGATGTAAGATTTTTCTTCCATAAATTCCGAAACCGGCATAAATTAACATACATTATATTCAAGGCGAATGATTAGTGCGATCCAGTTTAATTGAAATTATGTGGTTACTTTTTATTGTTTCAATGCCGTTGTTAAATCTGTCACGTGCACGCGGTAGCTTAGCTGGTTGAGGCACGATGCTACAAGCCGGAAGGTTCCCCTGGGCCCTGGGGTCGACTTAAGCCTCTTAACAGAAATGAGTATCAGGAATCTTCCTGGAGAGTAAAGGGCGGCCGGCCTGTACGGCTGACAGCCTCACCGCCATCTGTAAGCTAATTGTCTAGAAAATGTGGGAGCCTCGACGTCTCACAGTACTATGGGCCTTCATAACCTGTTACAGGGATAGTTGTTGTTAAGCTACGAAAATGAAAGGTTCCCTCAAGACAACAAGAAATCTCTCAGTTTCGGCTGGGGTTGGTGGCTTGAGGAGTGAATTTCCAAAATTTTAATCAGCGGCAGAGATTTTAATTTTGTGGGGGCCTCATCTATCGTCATGTTCGCCTGCCATTCTGTGTTAGTGCTACAAGATGAAGGTTAGAGCTCTGATTTACTAATGACATGGGGGCTCTGGGTGTCGAGTGGGGGAGAGGGTCGGTCTGCGTTTAATGCATTGCTTTCGAGAGAACAAGGGTGGCTATCAAGGGTAGAAACTCAGAGAAGGAGAGAGAGAGACCCGAACATCCAGTGACGCTGTCCGGATATTCCTCTTAAACAGCATCTTCATTTTCTTCTTCCTGACAACGCCTGTGCATTTAGTTCACTTCAAATCAACATTTATCGATAATCTAGGTCGATATGGCTGTTGTGAGCACGGTAATGAACATCCAGGTCCCATAGAAGGCGTGTAATTTCTTGACAGGCTGAATGACTGTTAGATTCGCAATAAGGATATCGTTCAGTGAAGTAATAGTATTGTCATTCCCCCTTCTTCCCTCCCTCTCCTACACGTTGAAACATACTCCATTGCAACATAGGATTTATATTTGCTGTAATAAATTTGGCGAGCTGCGGTATGGCTTAGTTAAGTAGATAGACTGCCGGCTGGATTTACGGATAATGAGGGTTCGATTCTTAGAGGTGGCAGAGAAATCTCTATTCATCACAGTGTTCACATCGACCCTGGGACCCACCCAGCTCTTCTCGCCGAGTGAAGCGGGCGGGGGTTGACGCTATCTAGCGACGAGGTTAAGAACGCACTGAGCTGTACCTCCTCCATAGCGTTGTGCTGTTAATTAATCATAGGGCAACTGTTGTTCTGATAATAATTTTATCTGCAATAAATCGGTATCAGAACCAGTGGAGAGTGTAGAACTTCCCGACGCCTTCAGTAGCACACTGTATGGCGTCGGATGGCAGAATGACTGATGAATTAGAAAAGATTTGGAAGTAAGCGGTTAGGACCTAATCGAGCCCACTATCCCGGCATTTGGCATCGAGGAACTGAGGAAAACTACGAATAAACCTCAGAATAGCTGATTTCCCTACCGAGATTCGAACGGAGTACCTCCTGAGTATACCAATATTACCTCTAGACCAGCCTTTAGGTGTATAAAATCGAAGAACTAGTTTTACCATTTTAAATTGGTATGTTTCCACTTATGTTCTTTGTCGGGGCTTCACATACACGTTTCTGAGAGAGATGCGAACAAATGTGGTGTCGCTTCACTGACTCATTTCATTTCCGAGCGCATTTCTGCACCTTTTGTTCCTCTAGTCTGTAGTATCTCTTTCCATCCACTTGAAACGAATGAACTTCTCTGATATCCGAAGCTTACCATCGAGGTAACTGATTTACCGTGTTTTTGAAGTTCTCGGTAACCCTTTGTCTCCCGTATTCTGATGCAGGTATGCAGACTATGGCCCTGAATTTAATCTGTGTCCCGAGTGTATATAGACATCGTAATTAATTTGCCTTGTGAAAGTGTTGTGCTCTTTACGAACCATGGAGGCACACCGCTCTTGAAGTGGCAGTCATGTTTCGCGGGAAAAGAATACTGTCGCATGTATGAAAGTTCAGGTTTGTGAAGTTTAATAATAAATTGCAATTGAAATTAAATTTCCAAGAAGGGAAAACCGTAAGCATGTGTAGAGAGAGGTAAAGCATATAGTTAGCTATACAGGGTGTTAAGCTATACAGCATGTTCCCTAAGTCCTCAGTTAATTTTGATACATGTAATCGAAGTCTAAAAAGTAGTTTAACTCTTTAAATCAGATTGGTTATATATGTACCACCTATTATAACGTTAAAAATGCTGTTCCCCTTTTCTGACCAAATGTGCTTACGCGTTTCGTATGAACATCTGAATATACAGCTAGTGTCTACGTGAATATCGTTAATGCGCACTGTGCTGTGATGGAACTATATTTATAAATATTATATAGATTGATCTGAGCCCACCCGGCAGAGATTAATCATAATTAAAGCTCTTGCTCTGCTCCCCCCCCCCCAGATTGTTTTTCCAAGTTATGCATCTCCCAGTTAATCAGAATCACGCGGTCTCCGTCTAC
>NW_019740656.1:1841359-1941180 GCF_002891405.2 Cryptotermes secundus | reverse complement strand
ATACAGCTTGGTGTATCTTTCTATCGGGGCACGTAGTAGCGTAGTTGGTTGAGGCACTATGCTACAAGCAGGAAGGTCGCGGGTTGGATTCCCGATGAGAAGGATTGTTCTCAGTTGACCTAATCCTTCCAGCCGTGCTATGGCCCTGGGATCGACACAGTCTCTAACAGAAATGAGTACCAGGAATCTTCCTGAGGGGTAAAGGGTGGCCGGCGCGTAAGACTGACAACTTCACCGCCATCTGTGAGCCGATTATCTAAAGAAAATGTGGGAGCCTCGACGTCTAACAATTGTATGGGCCTTCACGGCCTGTTACAGAGATAGCTTTACCTTTTGTATCCAGTCCAGCATATCGACTCCGTGCGTTATTGTGAATATACTGTTCAGGGCAATCGCACAAGTTTAAGTAATGATTCCCACGTTATTTGAAGCTCAGAATCGAAATTCACAGAATTTCTGAACATGGCTACTAGTGTGAAAGTAAATACATGCGTTTAAAAATACCTTTAAATAGAAGCCTTTCATCAGAATTAAGGGCGTGAGAGTACCGTTGTGAAATTAAACACATTTAACGCGATTCTCGGGGCCAACGCCCACAGTGGGAGTGTCAGCGTTAGAGTTCCCTTTGTTTGTTACAGTAGCTGGTCAGTTGACGCGCGGAGAGCGGCCGCCCGGCTACGCTATGTACTCTCCGGGTTTATGACCTACCTGGCCATTCTCAACAGAGTGCACACAGCAACTGATCGATAAGGATTATAGGGTGTGTATGGGTTAGTTACGGTGCGTCACCTTCGCTCACATCCACAATACATCCGCAACCACTGTCCCGCTACTTTTTACTCACAGCCCAGGCGTCAGGTCTAAAAAAAACTCCGTGACCTTTAGTCCGCAAGCGAACTATACCGACCGAGCGACCGCCGCTTGTCGGTGCAGTTGGTGCCAATTGTTGCGGATAGAGGGTGTCACGTGGTCAGCGCAACGGATCCCCACGGCCGTTAATTTCGGTTTTCTAGAACCGGAGGCGCCAGGTCTAAGAAGAAGGAAAACATGATACAGAATGGCAAGGGGCAGTGGTTGCAGCTACATTATGGGAGCGAGGATGGCACACTGTAACCGTGGCTTTAACTACAGCACATACATACCGTAGAGAGACTATCTCAGTCAGTGGACCGTACTAGTACTACCGTCCGTTCTGTTGAGAGCGATCAAGACTGAAATCACAATAGTAAAAGTTATAATATGAAAGCCAAAGGAAGTGAGAAGTTAATTTGAATGACCTGAGCGTAGATGGGTGAATGATAATATCTCGAGTTGTATATGATTACAGACAGGGTTTGGATTGTTGAAGGAATTTATTGACACCTTATTACACACCACTCGGGACTACTAGCAATTACAGTGCTGTCGCTGATTTCCACGCCTCACAGTTCACTCTTACACACACATATACTAATGTTCTGAGTCTTCACTAGTCGTGTCATGACAACGGATGTTAACACAGTAATTATAACCGTCTCACTGTAACTACAGCACACACAAAGTCTTCTTTTCACAGCCTAACTTTTTTCTTCACAACTGAACTCCCAACCCTAAACTAACTAGATAGCCCCAGAAGTCTGCCGTATAACCATTTTGCTCGGACCGAACAGAAAACACCGTTTTCAACATTCGCTCTATTGTTGTAGACCCATGTTTACCGATCCGATGCCTACAAACGGTGTAGCGAGCGTTACCTGGCAACGGCTTTTGTTTACAGAGTCGTCGCTTAGCAACGGGTCTGTACACCACAGTAGGAGCGGGCGGACTGCATTCATATGGCTGAGGGTAAGAAACAGTAATGGGCTTTTATGAACACTTAAGTTTTCGGGTTCCAAAAAAATGCGAATAATTTCTTGGGTAGCCGAGTGAGTATTAGGATCACAAGATTTCTGCTCGATAGTCAGTCAGTCTGTCAGTCAGTCACTTAGTTGTTTGGTTTCTGACCAGTTAATTGAATTGATTAATTAGCTTGCTTTTTTGCTTCACTCGCAGGCTGATTAGTTACTTGGTTAGTTAATTTAGTTAATTAATTTACTTCGTAGTTTGTGTTTGGCTACGGGCTGGACGACCAAGGGGTCGAAGTTCCAGTCCCGGTGAGGTAAGAATTTTCACTTTTCCATGTCGTCCAGAGACCGGCTCCAGGGCCCACCCAGCCTCCTATCCAATGGGTACCGGGGGCCCTATCCCCAGGGGTAAAGCGGCCGGGATGTGAAGCTTCTCACTCACCTCCAACTAGTGCCGAGGTCAAGAAAACATGGATCTATACATCCATTCCACCATACATCTTCATGGTGTAGTGCTTAATTAGTTAAGCTCAGGGACATGTTTACTTTTTTCAGTAGTCTGTATTATCTAGCGCCGAATAAGACAGGAAGATCATCATGAAATGTGAGAAGACATGGATTTGAAGGAGGCGATGAACTTACTGTCCAGACTTTCGCTTGGAAGGAATTAAATCCGCGGAAGACGGCAGTCAGGACAGTCGAAACATTCGTAACGGGTACCTCCAAATGATATGTTAGTGGCGCCCAAACCTTTATCATTCCGTTACGTATAGGAAAGGCATGGAAGTCTTCTGAGCGATGCTTCTTTATGAATTTTATAGTTCCAGGGGACATAATCGGTTCATACTGGTGCCGTCATAAAAAATAACGATGTTTATTTACCACGGACCCCCTCCAGTAAGAACAATTTTACGGCACTGCTCTCCTGTACGAGTATATCGCCCTTCAAAACTTACGAAGTAGCAGCAGCGCTACTAGAAATCACTTTGATCTACCGCAGCGAACGCAATAGCAACACTCGCTCAGTGAGTGTCGCAGTAGCCAGAGGTGTCGCTGATATCGCTACGAAATCGCATCGACCGTAAGTTAAGTGCTTCATTATTAAACAATTAATTTAAATACAGAGTAAGGTGAAAAGAAAGGTAAAGTCCTGAGGAGGCCCATGGGGTTGTGAGACGTCGAGGCTCCCACATTTTGTAGACAATCGGCTCCCAGATGGCGGTGAGGTTTTGAGCCTTACACGCCGGCCGCCCTTTACCCGCAGCAAGATTCCTGGTTCTCATTCCTATTAGAGGCTGAGTGGCACGCGGTAGCGTAGTTGGCTGAGGCATTATGCTACAAGCCGGAAGGTATGGGTTCGATTCCCGATGAGGTAATTGGATTTTTCAATCGATCTAATCCTTCCAGCCGCACTATGACATTGGGGTCGACTCAGCCCCTGGGGAGCTAAAGTGCGGCCAGCGCGTAAGGCTGACAACCTCACCGCCATCTGAGTCCTAGAAGATGTGGGAGCCTCGACGTCTCCCAACCCTCTGGGCCTCCGCCTGATACTGAGGCAGCTTTACAGGGGATATGAGAAAGCAAAACGGTAAAGTTGTCCTTGCTTAATTAAGCGGCACATCATGAAGAAATGTGGGTCAATTCATGTATCGATCCACGTGTCCTTAGCCTCGGTGAAACGTGGATGGAGGTGAGTGGTTAGTTTGCCGCTTTATCACCAGGGGAAGAGCCCCTGGGTAGGAGGCTGGATGGGTCGCAGATCGTGTCTGGACGTTGCCCGGGAATCGAACCTGGAACGCGTCAAATGAAAGAATGTCAACAATTCCGACTTGCATACCGACGTTTGGTGCCTGTGCTAAGAAGTACAAAGAGAATGCAAAATAAATCACGTTGCAAGGAAAAGGCTGCTTACTCCTTCCTACTCTGCGGCGTCCCCTTTCGCTTATCATTTCCCCCTTCTTCAGCATCATTCTTTCTTTTGCTTCCTCTGAATGCTTTATTCTCACTTGTCTTCATCCGCCTGGCGCCGTGGCTGCGTGCTGAGCGCTTTAAGTCCCTGTACTTCCCGCTGTTGCGGCTTGTGGAGCAGTTGCAGGTTAACATTCCTACAAGACGTAATGGCCCAGCCGGCATTAGGCCACGCGGTTTCTTTTCATGTTTCGAGAAAGGTTCATGAAGGTTTTATGGCGGATAGCACTCGAAGTGATGTGTTTCCGACACACATTTAGGGCACATCATTATCGAATAATGACATTATGCTTATTTCGTCATCAACAAATTACTACGTTTTGTTTTCAACGTACTGTCACGTGTATGAATGACTGTAGACGGGGTTTGGATTGGTAATTGGATTTATTGAACACTTACAGATCGTAGCTACAATTAACTGTCGCGCTTTTGCTAATTCAGACGTTCTGCAATTCACTACAGCACATATAGCCGTTGCTCGGTAGCGGTTTCCAACGGCAGACATTCCCCTTCCTCCTTATATAGTTCGTTTAGAAATATTACTTCCTTCTAGTTCGGTTATTGATGTATTTATCAGCCTTTATATCCATATTTTAAAAATTAATTTATATTGTTTCACGTTTTGGTAAATGAAACTTTAGATTAGAATGAAAATATATAAATACAAAAAAAAAATGATTAGTTTTATTAAATTGTTGGACAGACTAGAGTGTCTGATCGCCAAAAATTGTTGTGAAATCCGGGTGTCCCCCCCCCCCAACCTGAAAGTTTGTAAACATCTGAAAATTGAAAAATGACTAAGTAAGAGAAGTTAAGTTATCCCTGTAACAGGCCGTGGAGGCCCATAGGGTTGTGAGACATCGAGGCTCCCACATTTTCTGGACAGTCGGCCCATAGATGGCGGTGAGGTTATCAGCCTTACGCACCGGCAGCCCTTTACCCCCCGGAATATTCCTGGTACTCATTTCTGTTAGAGACTGAGTCGACCCCAGGGCCTTAGTGCGGCTGGAAGGTTGAAAAATGCGTAAATAGCCAAATAGTATTACAAAGAATTAACATTATTTACTTTTTTAATTTTGTTCTGTTCTGAATAATTTTGTGCAATCCATGCAAATAAACCATCAACGTAAATTTGTAAGGAAATACCTTGGCTCCCCCCGCAAGATGGAAATAATCCTGGGGCCTTATGATGTGTATGGTAAACAGTTTTCCATGAACAGGTAGATGTACTGAAACCTATCATTTTTCCTTGATGATGACAGGCACATCCCTGCACATTTAATCAAGAACCGAGGATATCCTGTTGTATTATGTATCCCAGTTTAGTAACAGGGAAGCCCTGCAGGTTCTGTGCCATAGCTGTCGGCATGCAGCTGATCTGTCCCTTCAAATTACAGACGTCTATTGTCTTATAATGCTTCAAGCGATCATGTGATGATCGACAGCTCAATAGATTTCCAGTACGTGACCCCATGAACTGTAATGGGCTATGTCCATCACGTGAATATTATCAATAAACATTTACAACTGTCAATAAACCGGTTGAGCTTATCCCGCCACAGAATTGTGCTAGACCTGAAGAGATGGTCTCGAAATCCTCCACAGTCGATTTCCTACATGTTCCATGGTGTGGAACGATAAATTGAACCCTCGCCAGCATTCCCTTTGCGCTTAGACAGCGCTCCAGCTCTACTCCAGTAGGTAAGCACAGGGACAACATTACCTTTATTTGCTGGTCTTGTTAGTGTTCTGTAGGTGCTCTCGAGCCGCACTCTGTTTGCGAGGAATTGGTTGCTCACCGCCCTGCGAATTGGCACGAACGAATTCTGGCTTGATTGTATGTTATTCGTACAAAACATTAATTGCGGTAGCCCGTATTAACTTGCTGGTTCCATATTTGGTGAGTGATATTGATGAGACATATTTCTGCCGCGCCTGTCAGAGGTCACCACTATATTCCCCTCGCCCCCGGCTTTCGACTCGAAACTGTATCATTTCAGTGAAAATGTTGGTACTGTTTCAAAAAAAAAAGTTACTGAAATCTGCCTCAGGAATCAGTGTACCGTGGGGCACAACGCACTGCGGCCCCGAATTTCGGGAGGTGATCAATTCGGATTTCGGCCGCGACACAGAATTTCCTCACCGAGGCTATGTATGGGTTTTTAAAGAAAGGGGTTGAACTGGGCATTCAGCCGACTCGAAATAGAGCCCAATGGAGGGGGAGGGTTCAGGTGAACGGAGTAATACACCTTCGCATTCGTAAAAGTGAGGGAATTTCTTAATCATCTGAGCTACAGTCAACTTCCTTCACTTCTACCCTGAAGATTATGGACGCAGGTTCCTCCGAAACGTTCAAACCTGTTTGCTGACCCACATGGCCTCACAGATGAGCTTCATAACTTGTACTCTTCGCCAAGTATAAACAGAAAGTTCAAGTCGAGGAGGATAAGATGGGCAGGGCATGTAGACGCATTGGAGAATAGCCGTGTATATGGGAGAGCTAGAAGGAGACAAACTCCTAGGAAGACCTAGACGTAGGTCGGAGTATAATTTTAAAATGGAGATAGAATGAGGCGGTAAGGATTCGGTTGATGTGGCTCAGGATAAGGGCCAATGGAGGGCTGTTGTGAAAACGATAATGAACCTTCTTGTTCCATGCAGTTTTGTTGAATTGTTGAGTAGCTGAGCGACTGGCGGCTGAGCTCCATGGAGTCGCTTCTCGGAAGACGGTAATCTTAACAAGGTAACATTTGTATGTTGGTGGGACAGTGGGCTTTTGTGATTCCTCCTCGGAACTTCTTTCTGCCGCTTTTCCTGTTCTAGCAAATGGATGGGACTCACCTGTTTCTTCTCACCTCAAAATCGCTGTGCCTATGAGTGCGTGACGTAATAACCTCACCTTTTGTAATCAAAGAGACTCGCGAGCCCAGGCATATTGGATCCTGCACGAATAGACCCGGTTACGGCTAAATTATGCATGAGAATTTATGCAAATCTCATACTCGGCTCAGAGTTTGCGAATGCGTATATATCTCTCCTATTTCCTTTATGTAATGGGGTAATAATATCCCTGTTCCTCAGGTTATGTACACAGAGTTTAAGGAAAAATAATTTGGTACAATCTAAATTACTTCATCCGGGGGAAAATGTTGGTATAAATTTAATGCATCTTGATTATAAAACTGCCCTCGTACTTAACGTTACGTGATAGAATTGCTTTAACTTACCTCGTTGAAAGCTTACTCTCAAGAACTCAGAATTAATGGGTTTTTGGACTTTGTCCATCGCCTGGTATTCTAGAAACTATAAATCAAAACGTTTCCGAAGCTGGGTCTGTTTCCTTCCTCAAGTGAAAGGGGAGAAGATATTTCTTTGCTGTAGTAACCCAAATTTGCATAATGACAGTCTCACCGTTACATCAGTTTTTTATGTATAGAGGAGAACAACTCATAAGTTATCAAATCAGCTACGGGACTATGAGGTTACTTACTTATGGAGCTGACCTTCTTGAGGAGCCGCCAATTCTGCAGCTACTCAAGAATTTCCCAGCATTTTATGTAATCCGAAGGTTCATTACCGTGTTCACAAGAGCCCTCCACTGGTTCCTATCCTGAGCCAGATCAATCCAATCCATATCATCCCATTCTACCTCTCTAAGATCCATTTTAATATTGTCCACCCACCTAGGCCTTGGTCTTCCTAGTTGTCTCTTTCCTTCTGGCTTTTCCACCATTAACCTATATACATTCCTCGTCTCCCCATTCGTGCTACATACCCTGCCCACCTCATCGTCCTTGACTTGGTCATTCTAATTATACTTGGAGAAGAGTACAAGTTATGAAGCTCCTCATTATGCAGTTTTCTCCAACCTCCTGTCACTTCATCCCTCTTCGGCCCAAATATTCCCCTGAACACCCTGTCCTCAATAACTTTGAGGTTATATCCGGGAAATTTAAGGCGAGCAGAATCTGTAGGTCTATTTAATAGTGAATTTCTTCCAGAGATGATGATTGCGATGATCTGTAACAAAGGTTACCGTGTTCAGGAATATGATGCCATGTAGCGTGATAGTAGTTTGCCGATGTTTCGGAGGTAAATTCCGCCTCCATATTCAGTGTCGAATAAGCGTAACAAGGAACCAGCAAGAACTCTGCTTGCAACTTGTAAGCGCATCTCTCGCCTCCATAAAACCCGTTAATTTCTTGAAATTTAAAAATTTGTCAGCTTTTCGGACAGATCTCCGTTTCAAAGAGTTAAAAAGGATCTGAAATTAACGCATGTAAATTGTAGTCGTGGCTTCAGAAATCAAACTGTGACGTGTAACCGTGGCCCTCCATGATTTACTGTCGGTTTTTAGTCTTTCTGTGTCCATTGAGAACATTTCGGTCTATTTTATCTGGTTTAAGGGTTAATCCTCTATGCATACAATTAGTGGTCGCTAATCCTGAGTACATATAGGCCTCTCTCTCTATGTAAATGGGGCAGTAAATAAAAAGAACAGTCCTTAATCTCACAGCCGTTCATTTGGTATGATGACAGGGGGGAGGGGGTGTCACGCTCAGCCTCTTTCATGCAGGAAGTTATCGTTCCAGTTTCCCCGTACGCTGTGGGCAAAGTAGGGACTAGGAATTGTTGGAGACACTGCTGAACGTGGTGTGCTACGGCACCATAGATCACCACGCAGACTGGTATACTCGGTAATGGTATAAACTTGTATACTGGAAATATCCAGTTCGAATCTCGGCCAGGACACCGTCTACCTACCTGTCTACCTGTCCACCTACCTACCCACTTACATACCTACCCGCCAACTACCTACCTACCCATCTATCTGGCTCTGCAGTTCTTTGTTGGCCCTTGGCTGGGATTTCAGTTTCTTAATCCTATACACAGCCCGTAGGACTCCTTGGACGGGGGATGAGCCCGTCGCCATGCCGCTGCCTACACACAAAACAACACAAACACGGAATAAACGCACACAGACATCCATGCCTCGAGTGGGATTCGAACTCACGATCCCAGCGTTCGAGCGAGTGGAGAGAGTTCATACCTTAGACCGCGCAGCCACCGTGATCAGTGTCAGGGCACCGCCTACCTTGACTAAAATTGCTGATGCTTCTCCTCAGTCCCTCCAGGTAGATTCCGGAATAGTACCTCTATTACGCCACGACCGCTTCCTTCTAAATCCTTTCCGATTCATCATTCACCCTTCCATTCGGTGCTGACAGCGCCGTAAAGCGAACCGCGACACAGAGGGCCGCTGCGTCTGATTTGCATTCTGGGCGTTCAGGGTTCGTTTTCCGAGTCCCTCCATGCATATGCAGAGCAGTTTAGCCTAACTGCAACGCTCTAGACTTGTATTCAGGAGGTGCAATATGGCGACGGCCGTTTCTTCCCGTTCCTGTCCGGTTCGCTCTCATCCTGTCATTAGACAGACTTGAAAGGATTCTGACGATGGTGTATGCTGTACTTCTTTTGGCTTATTTTGGACTTCATCCATCGTCTGGTATGTAAAAGACAAAAGACCACGACGTTTCGGAGACTGGATCTGTCTCCGTCTTCAGGTGGGTAGGGAAGGATAAACCTGCTCAGTTGGGCCTGGACCTAAATATAAGGGTTTTGGGCCAACCTGATTTTTAGATATTCCAATTTCCTAAACGAGGGGTAGATACCGGGTCCATACCGGTTACTCAGATAGACTTGAAAGGATTCTGACGTAGGTGTATACTGTACTGTCCAGTGATTGAGACTAGCTCTTTCTAACGTGCCCAACCGGGTAGGTTTATCCTTCCCTACCCACCTGAAGACGGAGACAGATTCTGTCTCCGAAACGTCGTGGTCTTTTATCTTTACATACCAGACGATGAATGAAGTCCAAAATAAGCCAGAAGAAGTACTGCCATTAGACGTTTGTCTGAGGACCTGATAGCAGCATCATTAAACAAACCGTGTGTGTGAAATCCCCCAGGATTACTTCATGCAGATACATGTTGTATATCTCGTGTTTTGAAAGTCAAAAGTCATGATTAATGTGAGAAAAAGAGCAGAGAAATCGCAGATGTTGGTCCAGCTCTCCATTTTTATTTGTATTTTTTTCCTTCATCCACGTCTTTCATCCCTTTCTGAAAAGCCACACAGTGTTCTGTTGGTAACACTTTCTAGTACAAAGGTTCGTGTGTGTCTCTCATGTTCTACTTTGTGGACAGAATAAAGGTTTGCTTATGCTTTGTATAGAAATGTGGGTCTATCTACGTTATAAAAGCACAGTGACAAATGCTTATACCCCACCTACACATCAAAGCATATTAAAAGTTATATAATTGAACTTACTGTTACACAATTCATAAGTGTCTTATTAATTTCGTGTCATTAAAAAAACATCAGAGTCATCAAAGTGAACAGTACTGTTTTTGTCATGTCATAAAGCACGTTGAAATCTCAATTTATTGCAAAGTAACTTCATCGTTAACATGAAAACTTCTGAAAATAAACTTGTATTTTTATTAACATGCCAAACCTCACAGAACTGAAATATGTACCAAACTGTGATTCTATGTAGACGTAGTTGTTTCGGCAACGGTTGTCTGTGAAAACACGCCTACTGGAAAGTTCCTGACCTTTCTTTCTCACTCACTCATGGCGGGCTGAGCCCTTGTTGAAAAGCCTCTAACTGTGCAGCTGCTCAAGAATTTCCCAGCATTTTATGGAACCCGAAGGTTCATTACCGTGTTCACAAGTGCCTTCTACTTGTCCCTATCCCGAGCCAGATCAATCCAATCCATACCATCCCATCCTATCTCTCCAAGATCCATTTTAATAACCATTTTAATGTGTTAGAAGTATATGACATTAAATTCATCGCCCGATGGGAAATTGTGTTCCGTAAGGTTGCCATCTCGTAGTGTGACGTGCCCTGGTTCGTACAGTGGGCAGAGTAGAACACATTTTTCAACTGTCCCTTCCATTTTCTTTGTTTCATTCTTTTTTCTTCTTTTTTCTTCTGCAGTATATTTGCCGACGCTGTGAACAACTTAGCACTGGACAGCTTCGAATGACTGAATGATATTGAATAATGAATTCTGAAGTATATTTGAGGGAGCGGCCATGACCTTGTTTAAGTTACCCTCCCCGGATTTGTCGGATACTGCAAAACGCCTCAGTCAGGATAGCCTGGGTCCCAGCATAGAGTCGAAATCAAGCACTTCTCGAATATATATCCACAATTTACAGATACACCAACCTACTTGGTAGGATGAGATTGGCTAGGAACGTAGTTCCTTAAGGGTGAAATTGAAATGTCTACAAAGTTTGGGTATGAATTCCTGAAATAGTCACCGTGATGCGTAGATGTGAGATAATATTAAAATGGATCTTAAGTAAGTAAGAAGCTATGAACATAATTCATCTGTCTCGGGATAGGGTCCAATTTCAGGCTTTTATGAACTTTCGGGTTCAGTAAAATGCTGGGAATTTCTCTTGTTCTGTGTGGGAATTGTGTGTACAGTTAGTGTAACCCTACAGGACAGACATGTAAATCACGCTGTTTTGAACTCTTCCGTAATCCGGTGCTTGCGTGACATGGATTGGTGAAACCAACGGGCACACGGATCGTTCTGCGGACCGCAGTTTGAGAACCCCTCTATAACGTGCATCTCGTTTCCTCTTCATCCGTATTCATGGAGGAATTTAAATGCAGTGATACAGTTCTGTAGCGAATTGCCTGCGGCCATGGGACATGCGCGTGATTACAGAATGATTCCAAAGTTATGAACACTTTAGTAAGGCATCTGATTATGTACATGGATGATTAGGCCAGGGGTGGCCAGATATCGCTCCACCATTACAGGGGACGCGAAACAACCATGCTATCTGGTAGCCATGAATCAGCAGTTCCTCCATGTTGACACGGTACATAAACAACGTCTGCCCGAGGAAGACAGACGGCTGTAACGGGGGTTTTAAAAGGGCAGGGGATTGCTGTCTGTTTTATAGTTAGGTGCTGAATAGATGTTTCGACTCCTCTGTCTTCTTGTCACCGACCAGAAAGATGTCTCTCTTCCCCCGTCTGCTCCTTCAGCCGCTTGTACTACACACCCTTCATTGGCAGTGCCTCTTATTGCGGCCAGTACTTTTGTCTCGTCGGAAGCTTTTCCCTTAATGGCGTCATTACTGTTCACACCGTCATGTGTCTCCCACAGCTCAGTCGGTAACAGACTAGGCTGTTATAGACTTCCGAGATATTGGAGTTCGATTCCCTGTTCTCCAAGGGAGCCAGTGGTTCCAAAACTTCTTTTACATGACGTCTGTTTCCTTCCATACCCCTATGTCCCCCCACAATGTCTCCATTGAAATTAATATTCCAATAGCGTTTGGTAGCGCAGTCGGTATAGCGACTGGCTACAGGCTGGACGACCGAGGGTTCGTAGTTCGAGTCCCGGTATGGTCAAGACTTCTCTTCTCTACTTCGTCCAGACCGGCTCTGGTGCCCACCCAGGCTCCTATCCAATGGGTACCGAGGGCTCTTTTCCTGAGGGTAAAGCAGTCGGAGCGTGGACCTGACCACCTACCTCCAGCTACTGCCGAAGTGAAGAAAATGTGGATCTATGCATACATTCCTCCCTACACCTTCACGGCGTAGTGCTTAATTAGTTAAGTACGGGAACAACTATAGCGTTTATGTTATTATTTATGATGAATTCACTTGTAATCGGCGTGATGTCAAAATTGTGACAAAGAATTTCGAAATCAGAATGCGGCTCCGCGCTCTTATGTAGCGACGATTCACGCCGGCAAATGTTTAAAACTTATCGCTTTGTTTTTTGTTTTAAATATCTATGTTAACAGTTCTGTTTCGTGCTCAATGAAGAGATGATTAGATGCAGTCAGAGGGGATCATTTCAACCGAATTTGACCAGTAAAATTTTATTTTTCCCCTCCTTGCCTCACAATCCCCACCCATAACCCCATGACACCCATTCCGAGGGTGTCGCGCCCCACCGTTTTCTGAACATTTGCCCTAAACTCGAGCTGCATTAATAGAGACCGAGACAGAACAATCGAAGCCTGTCAGATAGGACTAGAATGGAGGTGATTAAAACGCCCTGGAGAGGAAACTGAAGAGGTAAAACTTGTGTCTGTTTGGGATTCATATCTTCATTTGCTTTTCCAGGCCTACAAGTAGGAAACTTCTTGTTGACGCTTGCTAGAAGCCACTCCTTTGCTCTCGTTTCAAGTACCGACAGAACAAAAAGTGTTCTCCGCTTCCATACAGAATTATATCTCAGTTGGCAATAAGAAGCATATAACCCCATATAATGAAGTACAGTCTGACTTTTCTGTTGTGGCCGGGTGAAAACTGCGCAGTGCGCAGGTTTGTCCGAATCATCTATCAGATGTAGTGGCTATTAAAATGACGTGTATGTCAGTTTATCATAAGGTATGATGAGGCTTTGACCGCCTATATGGTCAGAGTTCCTGGCTACAGATCCAGTGATCCCGGGTTCGATTCCCGTCGCTACCTGATTTTCTGAGAAGTAGTGGGTCTGAAACGGAGTCCACTCGGTCTCATGGTGATAATTGAGAAGCCATTTCAAGGAAATAGCGGCTCTGGTCTAGAATACCGAGATTAACGGCCTTGGGGATGCGTTGCGCTGACCACGTGACAAACTCTATCCGCAAGAAGTTGGCACTATCTTCGCCGACAAGCCGCGGTCGCTCGGTCGGTATAGTTCGCTTGCGGACTACAGTGTACGGAGTTTTTTTATGAAGACGCTTTTTGAAGTTACTTTCCGACATACTTCGGAACATCTGTATACTTTGCTTATGAATCAGCTGTGCGTCCACTGTTGCAAGCCTCTGCGTAAGTCTCTACTCACCCTTCTGTCAGCGGCTGGGACCGCAGATGAGACAACATACGTAAGCCTATAGAGATAAACAGTCTGCTTGTACTGTCATGTACCCGGGGGGGGGTTGCTTGATTAATAAGACGAGTGTTGAATTTGATGATCGAATTTATTGGACCTTTATGCAACAGTTCACACTCTCATCATCTTCCGACTGGACACTCCACTGGAACTGTTCTAACTGAACTCCGTTGTGCTCCTTCAATTCTCCCGACTATGCCCTCTTATGATTCCTCGGCACGGACCCCATGGAAAACACTGTATACCTCAGTATAATGACTCTGTTACTGGCTGGACATCCGAGGAAACCGGGTTTGATTCTGGCCAGGGGCAAACTTGTTTCTCTTCACGGTATCCAGATCAGTTCCGGAAGCCAGCCAACCTCCTGTTTAATAAATACCTGAGAACTCTTTCCATGGGGTGAAATCGGCCGGATCCTCGACCACTAGAACAGAGTTGAAGAATGCATGGAGCTGTACATCCACTCCCCCGTACGATTTTATAGCGTGGTGCTTAATTAATGAAGCCTGCTTCTAGAGGAATGGACAGCGGAAGACAGATGAAGGCCCATTGCAAAGTGATAACTTCAGGCAATCCAACGTCTCACCGAGATGGACCCTTGAGACAAGGAAAAGAAATCGCTTGTATAGCAAGAACACGTGTCCAGCATTTCACCGTAGACAAATGCCATCCTGCGAAAGTCCAATTTATACCCCTGTCAGTCTTCAGATATTTCTGGGAAGTTTAATGTGGAACGCGAATCAAGTACCATCCACTATCTCCCTCTCTGACACGTGCATCCCTCTCCTAGATTCTCGCGGCCAGAACGACAACAGCGCCGTGTAGTGGCCGTTAGGAACTGGTAAACTTGAAACTTGGGAAACCTTGCAGCGACCTATAAATATATAGTTTAAGCCGCGAAAGCTCAGTCGGTATAGTGACGGTCTACGGGCGTGGGCGGTCCAGGAATCTTGAGTTCGAGTCCTGTCAGGAAACATAGCATTCATAGCGCCTCTGGGGCCTAACAGCTTTCTGTACAAAGGGTACCGTGGCCTATTTCGCAAGGGTTAAAGCGACCGAACTTTAAAACTGGCCCCTCACCTCACGCCCCACACATCTTCATGGCGTGCAGCTTAATTAATTAAGCACAGGGGTTGGTAACCGGTTTTGTTTTTGGGTCCCCAGTCTTTATATCGCGGTGTCCGCGCGGTCTAAGGCGTGAACTGTCTTCGCCTGCTCGAACACTGGGATCGTGGGTTCGAATCCCACTCAAGGCATGAATGTCTGTGTGCGTTTATTCTGTGTTTGTGTTGTATATGTAGGTAGCGACCCTACGACTGGCTGATCCCCGTCCAAGGAGTCCTGCCGACTATATAAATTAAACTGAAAAAGTGGCCTAAGTCCACAAGGACTGTAGAGCCATAGACTGATGGATGGATGGACTTTAATGCTGCCATATTGTTTGATATTCTTTTGCTCATCTTCCATTAATAACAATTGTAATCAAGCAGGTTGGCTTAGCGGTAACGCTCAGTTCGTGTGCATCAACCGCCATTAATTCATACGCGTTTATAATAATGAGTGACTGTCCATACTTAATGAGACAGTTGACACATGTTATAACCGCGCCACTATTGACTGTAAGAGAAGCCCCTTATTGGCCCAAACACAGGGTCAGCAAAGAAATTAATTACCAAAGTCATTATCCTGTAGTGCCAGTAGAAACGCCGCCATTGCAATGCTCATTAACATTCAAAGCTATTGGGAATAGAAGCACTTTACATTCATCGACCCAAAAGTTCGCTCAGTGACGCAGAGGCAGGATAGCTCAGTCGGTACAGTGACTAGACCATGAGTTGGATTCCCGTGGAAGCGAGAGCTGAACGCGTCTCTTACTCCATAGCGTCCAGATCGAGTGTTGTAGGGGTAAAGCAACAGGAGCGTGAAGCTGACTACTCACTACATAGTAATGAAGTTAAGTGGAGCTATACCTCAACTCCCCATACGTCTTACTGACATGGTACTTAACGAGTTATGCACAGAGACAACTTTACCTTATCTAAAATCATTTAATGACACTTGCATTCTGGAGGTGCCCAATCATAATCTCGTTCTGGACACGGAGTATTGGTTCTGTTAGCAAGATTCAAGTTAATTTATTAAACGCCCGTCTTTCAGTGCTGTATACTCCTAGACACTGACGTCGTTGTAATATGAACCACAGAAGAGAGACTAGGGTTACCTGAAGGCGGATGTATACGAACTTCTGAAACATCGTGTATTTTATATATACTTCACTGCCCAACGCAATAATTCTGTAGCGAATAATAAGATGCGCCTATCATGAGCTGGGCCTCGCGCCAATTTTCGAGGCCGCGCTGTAGGTATGTAAAAGAAAGTGTTACAGAGATAACAGAGAGGTAAAACAACGTTTCTTTAAAAGGAGCTTGTAAAAATATGTGAGGTTGAATAAAGGACATCTCAGCTTTCTTTGTAATGGGGTGGGGATTCCGTTTGTGTTCCTTCCGCTTCGCCGTCGGAAGGTGCGGTTCTTGACCCTTAATATTGATCCTGCAGCATCCTTCTGCCTCAGACTATGTGTAAGATTCGTCTGGATCCTGGGATCCGCATACAGATAGCGAACACGTCACCATCCCGACGACACGACACCCCCTCCCTGGACCCGTGACCCGGAAACTGAACAGGGTGATGACTGCAAAGAGAAAACGTGGCCAAACACAACCCCTGTAACTGAAAACAGACATACGTTCTGAATTCAATTTTGGGCGCGTTCACAACGAAGATTTTGACTCGCTTATTATACCGGGTCTGGACCATCTTTGAGATAATATATTGTCTTACCTGCAACTTGCGTCTTAAAACCTTTATAAGTTTTAAACTTTATTCTAGAAAGACGTTTCATCAGCAGTTTTAGAGACACCTGAAGATGACCAGTGTTGGTCGAAACATGTAGTATGCATACACCAGCAATATAGAAGAGATTTTAAAATTTAAAACTGTTTTAAAGGTTATAAAAGGTAAACTGCATATGAGACGGCTAATAACTAACAAGGAATAAATGTTTGAGGTTGCGTCATCATCAAAGGAATGACGTAGATCATTATGTCATCATTACAGAGTCACTAGATTATATTTTCAACGTACGATGTGAGGGATTTTTTCTTCCAACTGACCTAATCCTTCCAGCCGCACTATGGCCCTGGAGTAGACTCAGCCTCTAAGAGAAATGAGTACCAGGTATCTTCCTGGGGGTAAAAGCGGCCGGCGCCTAATGCTGACAACCTCACCGCCATCTGTGAGCCGATTGTCTAGAGAAAATATGGAAGCCTCGACGTCTCACAACCCTATGGGCCTCCACGGCCTGTTAGAGGAATAGCTTCACTTTTTTACCTTTTAAACGTACGGTGCGAACCGGAATCACCATACCGGAAGTCTAGTTGAACACATGGGACGTTTCTTCTCTAAGGCTCTGTATTCGGGGTATGACGTGTCCTCAGAGACGTTTTATACTCGTCTGCTATGGGAACCAGGGTGTGTCACCGTCATTGGGTGACGTAGGCCGTCACGTGATTACAAAGTTACTGGAACGCATTGGTAGTCAGGGCAAGCGCAGGTTCCGTGATATGAATACTGAACTTGGACTCCTCAAGATTAATACAGCAGTTTTCTTATAAATTCTGAAGAAATAAAGGCCTTGATCCTACGTGTATTAGGATTAAAATAGGAAGCATAGGTGACGCATATAAATCAACATGTACGCGTTCATAATAACATTATATACCTCGACTAAGTGATTTCCCCAATAACTTCTGTAATAACATGCTTAATCTTCAGTCTCCAGTGTGTAAGTACTGAATTCCATTCGCTTTGCTTGTTCTTGACGGGAATGAAGCCGCCTCATTTGCAGGAACACAAGTAAACACAGTCTCAAGCAACGTAACTAGAGACAGACAACTGGAATATCTGGACCTTTTTTTTTTTGTGTGAATTATATGTAGAAACATATATATTGCATATGATGGGGCACGCGGTAGTGTAGTTGGTTGAGGCACTGTCGTGTAAGCCGGAAGATCGCGGGTTCGAGTCCCGATGAGGTTTTTTTTCTCACTTGGCATAATCCTTCCAGCCGCACAATGGCCCTGGGGTCTACTCAGCCTCTAACAAAAATGAGTACCAGGAATCTTCCTGGGGGCAAAGCGCGGTCGGCGCGTAGGATGACACCGTCACCGCCATCTGTGAGCCGATTGTCTAGATAATGTGGGAGCCTCGACGTCTCACAACCCTATGGGCCTCCACGTGCTGTTAGGGATAGCTTTACCTTTTATTGCATATGATAAACAAGAATGTGAATGCCTTCTAAACGTATGCTGCCAGTATAACATACTGTGGCGGAATGTGACAATTGCTACGCAACGTAATCTCGAGGTAAGGCAGTCGACAGTAGGACCGCGGTTGCTTAGTAGCCAACGTTTCGGTAAGCACGTTTTCGTGACAACGAACAATTTCCGCGGATACGAGCTAGCCTATACAGGAAGAGAGGATTCGTCGGACAGACGTCGTTCTTCTTACGTCACAGTGGAAGAGAAGACATTCGGCGTCCAGCAAGGAATGCAGCGAGTCTTAGGCAGCCATTGGTTGTGAACTGTCATAATTCATTGTAATTATAAAAAGTGCCAATAAATTGAATCATCAAATCCAGAACTCACTTTTATTCGTTGCGCTAACCGCGATACGTGACAATATCAATATAATACACCGTACTTGTTAGCGGCCTTTGCTCATTTTGAAAAAAATAAAATGAGGCTTATGAAAGATCGCCTTACTGTCTGTCCGCATGTGCCAACTCAAAAACCGCTGAAGAAAATTCCTAACTCCTGGGATTTGAAGCCTCTTTCTGACACCTGCTTCTGCTAGTTACTTTGTTTCCTTACTCTTCGACCCTGAAGATGGAAGCAGTATGTTCCTCCGAAACGTTAGTTAACATATATTGGACTACACGGCGCCACATCCCACAAAATGGCAATTTTCATAATAAGCGCTATAAGTGCCTAAAATCCTAGGAGCTGTTATAAAATTTGACATAGGAAGTTAAAATAAATTTTGTCGACGAATTCCAAATTTCGGTTAGAATTGCCGTAACGAACACTGCGTGAATATCTACATGCGTACTCCTCATTTCTTCCATTCTACTCCTTTCTGTTTTCTTATTCTCTCTTTCTTCCTTTCTTTAGTTTTCTTCTTTTTCTCTTTACTTTTCCCTTCTTTTCACTTTTCCTTTCCCTCCTGTCTTCGTGTTATTTCTCTTCCTCATTTTTTTTCCGTATTTTTGTCTTCCTTTCTTTCCTTCTCCTTTCTTTCCTTCCTCCCCCTGTTCTCTAGTTTCCTCGACTCCCTCACGCTCAATTCATGAATGCATTAACCTGGATGTTCTGTTCCTGTTTCAGCAATATCTAAGGAAGAGGTGGAAGAATCCTCTACCCGCGCCTCGAAGCTGCCTTACAACGGCTACTCTGACGAGTTCCTGGATAGGCTGGAGCCCAATGGCAACATCCCCACTGACAAGGACATGCGATACGGTAAGAACATCTTCATTCGCAATTCACTTCTGTTGACAGCGTCAATGCAGCGCCCTGAATTACCATCATGCTATACAGGGTGTGTCATTTAATTCGCTGTTCAAATAAGAACAGTACAGGGGAGGCCTTGCCGTACTCAAGCGGCTGGGCTTCGGTTTCACACGGCGGCTACCCAGTTTCAATCCCACATCAGGTCATAAGGGCCTCCTGGTGGACGAAGTTTCTCTGGGCGGCCTCTTTCCGAGTACTTAGATTTCCCCTGCCAATTCTCATTTCACTAACTGTTCTATCATCGATGTTATATAACCTCGATACTGAAATGGCGGATACCATTTAAGACAGTTTTCCACAATATATGCGGGAGTACGGGTGACGTCAGTATAACAAAGCATGGTTTATTTATAAATTCCATTTTTATCAGGCTATTGTTATTTTATTGTTGCGCAACAGTACCGCCTGTCAAAACTGTTCGCCGCCGGACATGTTGTCTGCGTAAACACGTCCTTTGTTCTCGACGTTTTGTTTCCAGTCGGTGTATTGTCTTATCCTGTGCGTCCTGGCGAGGGCACGCGTTGCTACATGCCTCACTAACAGCAGAAAACGATTTCGCCGCGAAATGAACACGCCTTCTACTCGTGAATGCATCTTGCTCGCACCTACAGAACTTCTGCTCAACTGACGAATAGCAGGAGCCTAGCAACCAATGTGAGAATGACTAGAATGTCACGAGGAAAGCTGGGAGAGTCCATTACATGGAGGGGGGAGGTCAACGGCTTCTGGTTTAATTTCTATGTTGTAACAATTAAGCGATGTTTGGTTTCCGTTTTAAATGATAAGAACGCCATGAAGACGTATGGGGCTTAAGTTGTAGGTCTACTTGTACTTGGCCTCGGCAGTACATGCAGCTGAGTGGTCAACTTCACTCCCCGGCCAGGTAAATTGAATACATGAACCAGAACCGGTCTGAACGGTGGTCCTGCCGAAGGCACGAAGTACGTGAAGTTTGGTACAGTAACAAGGTAAATTGTAAGTGAAGGTGTCCCTGTGCTTAACTAATTAAGCACTACTCCATGAAGGCGTATGGGGGAGTGTATAGATCCACATTTTCTTCACCTCAGCACTAGCTGGAGGTGAGTGATCAGCTTCATGCCCCGTCCGCTTTACCCCCGGGGAAGGAGCCCACCGTACCCATTGGATAGGAGACTCGGTGGCCCTCAGCACCGGTCCGGGCGACGTAAAAAATAGAAAATTCTTGACCCTACCGGGAGTCGAATTCCGGCCCCTCGGTCGTCCAGCCCGTAGTCAGTCGCTATGCCGAGTGAGCTATCCCGGCTCCCGTGTATTTTTATGTGGTCATGTGAAGTGTAGTATATTATGTTGAGCCAGCTGTACGATTGCCCGTTTGTGCTTGTTACTCTTGGGGGATGGCGTCAAACATCGGCCTCGACGTATCATTCGATAACATGTAGGAAAGAACACAGGAAAAAGCAGGGAAGTTAATAGCAGTAAATCTTGTGTAAAAAACGATGAGACTTCCAGCGGCTGTTGCATTAGTGTTTGTGTGCGTGTGCGTGTGTGCATAATTTTAAACAACGCCTGTTCCAATACGAAGATGTTTAGTAACTTGAATCACTTTTGCGCTGAACATCGTATCGCTTTGCACTCGGCTCGGACACCAAAATAGCGTAGTGTACGCTGCCGATAGCTGATGTGCTGCATACAAGCTAATAACAGGGGCTGCTGGCTTCGCGGGATGCATAATCTGTAGGGCTTCACTCGAAGAGCCCAGTACTAATCTGTGTAATTACCGCCTCCTGTACACCCCCTGTTCACCCCGCTGACAAGGGATGGATACTAGACATGTTCTGAGTGATTCTGGCTTCATTATGTTATTTCAGCCTCAGTTTGCCTCTGTTATTACCGCTTGGGTTTGCAATGATAAAGGTGATGTTACCACTGTCCTTAATTCATTAAGCTTCACGTTATGCAGATGTATGGAGCAGTGGAGTAAGCTCCAAATTTTCCCGACACTAGATGAACGTGAGTGATCAGCTTCACGCCCCTGCCGCTTTAACCCCCGAGGAAAAAGCCCCCAGTATCCATTGTAAATGAGGCTGGATGGACCCCAGAGCCTGTCTGGACGCTGTGAAGAAGAGAAAAATACTTTTCAGGCAATTGAACCCCGATTCATTAATCCCACATGCCTCTCTCCATGTATTACAGACGGGAATGACAAAATGGGGAGATGAATTCAGGTGAAGGCGGTACAAGCCAGACGATTTCAACTTTTGAAGCAGAAGAAAAGGATTAGTACGAGACAAGAACAAACACTGGGTGACCAGTTATGCAATGGTGACTCATGTGACGCTCCCTCGCTTGCGCGAGCACTCCACCACTCCTACATTAGTCGTCTAAAGTAAACGTAGTTTACTTTCCGAATAGCCCTCGTAATTAGAGACCATTTTGAATTCTGACGCATTTTGGCATTTCAGTAAACACCATGGAGGAAATTACGTAATGAGGGGCTCCACAATTTGTACGCTTTATGAGATGGTATTAAAGACCGCCTCTGTGGTCTAGTGAACATAGTTCCTGGCTACAAATCCAGAGGTCCCGCGTTCGATTCCCGGCCCTGCTAGATTTTATGAGAAGTAGTGGGTCTGGAACGTGGTCCAATCAACCTCGTGAAGATAATCGAGGAGCTGTTTCAAGGAAATAGCGGCTCCGGTCTAGAAAACCGAGATTAACGACCGTGGGGTTCGTTGCACTGACGACGCGACATCTTGTATCCGATAAAGTTAGCACTAACTTCGCCGACAAGCGGCGGTTGCTCAGTCGGTATACTTCGCTTGCGGACTAAAACCACGGAGGTTTTTTTTTGTTTCGCGAGGGGCAAGTAAGACAAATGGGAGAGACGAGGTGCCGTACCTTTTTTGTATCTGAGAACGGAAACAGATTCAGTATCCGAAACGTATTCTGTTCGGTAAGGCCGAGAAAGCCAGAATTGGCGCCTCCAGAATTATTTCGGTGCGAGGGTAGCTGGTTTTCGAAAACGGGTCGCCAAGAATGTTACTAACAGACTTAGCGTTTAAGTCGTTTAAGACTTGCCACCGCCGTGGAGCCTTCAGTGGAGAACACAGTTCTTCAGAACTAACTCCATGGAGCTGAGCCCTTCTTGAGAAGCCGCCAGTTGTGCAGCTACTTAAGAACTTCCAGACATTTTATGGAACCCGAGGTTTCATTACCGTATTCAGAAGAGCCCTCCACTGTTCGCTATCCTGAGCCAGATTATCCAGTACGTACCACCCCATTCGTATTAATATTATCTTCCCACTTACTTATTGGTCTTCCTGGTGGTCTCTTTCCTTCTGACTTTCCCTCCGAAATCCTATATGCCTTTCTCGTGTCCGTCAGTCGTTCTACATGCCCTGCCTATCTCGTACTCTTTAATTTCATTATGCTAATTGTTCTTTATGAAGGGTACAGATGTCAAATAAGTTTAATTTTTTGTATTAATGTTTAGAATTGGTTGCATTTGACACCGTATAGTTTCGTTGACGGATACAGTCGTTTCGGAGGAACGTAGAGCGTGCATTTGAACTTGAGGCGGAGACATCGTGTTCCTCCAAACGCTGGTACCTGCCCTTAAGACTACACGGTGTCAGAACCAGAAGACAGCAGTCTTAACCATCGCTTGCAATAAAACCTCAGCGTTTAGTATACTTCCTTGTTTCCAATTTTGATTTTTTGGAAATAAAACTGTGCGGGGGGGGCATCCCTGCCCTTTCCCCCTTTTCGGTACCCATGAAGCCCCGTACTTACTTACTTACTCATGGAGCTGAGCCCTTCTGGAGGAGCCGCCAATTCTGCAGCTACTCAAGAATTTTCCAACATTTTATATGGAACCCGAAGGTTCATTGCCGTGTTCACAAGAGCCCTCCACTGGTCCTTATCCTGAGCCAGATCAATCCAATCCATACTATCCTATCTCTCTAAGATCCATATTAATATTGTCCACCCACCTACGCATTGGTCTTCCCAGTGGCCTCTTTCCTTCAGGCTTTCCCACGAATATCCTATATGCATTCCTCGTCTCCCCCATTCGTACTATATGCCCTGCCCGCCTCATGCTCCTTGACTTGATCATTCTAATTGTACTTGGAGAAGAGTACAAGTTATGACATGAAACCCTGTACTACACAAAGAACCCTTTAGAATTGAATCGCCAATCATTATTCACGCGACAGACGCTAGTTAGTAGGCAGAAACAAATGTTTACATAGGCATGTACTTCAGGGGACATGGGGAGGTGCTGCACTGTGTACCGACATCGGACAGTAAACGATAATCATACACCAGGGTCCACAGTTCCTGAACCTGATTATCATACTACAAAGGCTAAGTGCATTATCTCATGCTGTGTCCATCACTCTGACGTAGTTACCATGCGGTAAACGGTAACAGGCCGTGGAGGTCCATAGGGTTGTGAGAGGTCGAGGCTCCTATATTTTTAGACAATCGGCTCACAGATGGCGGTGAGGTTGTCAGCCTTACGCGCCGGCCGCCCTTTACCCCCAGGAAGATTCCTGGTACTCATTTCTGTTAGAGGCTGAGTCGACCCCAGGGCCATTGTGCGGCTGGAGGGACTACGTCAATTGAAAAATCCAGTGACCTCATCAGGAATCGAACCCGCAACCTTCCGGTTTGTAGCATAGTGCCTCAACTTCCTGCATTGCCAAAGAGAACATCAGGAAGTGGTTAAAAAAATGAGTGCGTTATTCAGTTCTGAGAAATGTAAGCAAAATCAAGTAACAATTATACTCTTTAAGAAATGCAGGATTTGAGGTTCTCACAGCGGTAATTACGAAGATTTCAGTCCTCTGGGGTATAACGCTCTGTATTCCATTGAAAGCTAACAGACGTTTCGGAGGAATATGCCGTCTCCATCTTCAGGGTCGAAGAATGAACGAAAGAAGAAACCAGCTTGAAGCAGGTGGCAAGTTGAATATGAAGGTGACACTACATGGCGTTCTATCCCAGAAGACAGAACTCTTAACAAATTCGAAGCTTAATGCTTTATGTGCAATTATAGATATGTCCACAAATATCATTGGAATTAACAGTTAGAACTCCCCATAATCATCTTCACATTTTTAAGAACCCCTCTTTTCTGAAAAGTAGCAAAGGTAAAAAGAGAAGTATAAAGTTCTCCCAGTGCTTAACTAATTAAGCACAACACTATGAAGGCGTATGGGGGAGTGGATGTATAGATCCACGTTTTCTTTAACTCGGCATTAGTTGGAGGCGAGTGATCAGCTTCACCCACCGGCCGCTTTATCCCGGAGATAGATTCGCCGATAAACATTGAATAGGAGGCTGGGTGGGCCCCAGAGCCGGTCTGGACGCTGTGGAGAAAAACTTGTCTCTGCCAGGACTCGAACTCCGTCCACTCGGCCAGTCGCTATACCGACAGCAGTATATTAAGAAGAAACTTGCTCTATATTCGGGGTAATCCGGTACAATTGGGTTTCAGTAGTACCTTACACTTACTGAGAAGTGGAGTGCTATGAAAGCCGAAGTTGTAAGGCGTAAAACAAACTTCTCCCAAGAATTTTGAAGTTTACAGATGGGATGGGGGAATTTGGTTGGAAGGGAGATGTAGCACCCACAAAGTGCAAAGTTTGCCCTTCGACACCTAACTCAAATGATCCTCTGTGAAACTCTGTATAGTCTCTGTATAGACACTGCCCCGCTACTACTGGCCATGCTTTCCAGAAGCCAGATCTGAGAAGATGGAGTATACCTCTCCTATAACTCTAGAAAACTTGAAGCACAAATTTCCTTCCTGGGCCGATATAGTGACGTTTGTGTGGGCCAGGTACGAAGGTCGATACATAGCGAAGTGTGGCTATAGCGAGCGTCTATTGTTCGACTTGTTTTATGGCGGCCGAGGGGATTCCTCTTAAACTGCTTGGTTACGTTACGTCAGGTCACGTGACCTGGCGTAACGTAATATAAAGTTACGATCATGTACCTCGGCTATTGAAGTGCTGTGTACGCAGCGAAATATTTATGAATCGAGTGTTGAGAAATGGGAAATTTGTTCTTAAAAGCCTACGGTACGCAGTCTGTTTGAGCAGCGTTGTATGGCTGATTCTCTTGTGATGTAGGATAAGAGAGACGGAACAGACTGGTCGAGAGGCGACTCTAGGGTTTGTATTCGGAGAATACACGGTTCGAATCCCGGTCACCTACTTTGTGTTGATTTCTTGCTTGGCTTCTTCGACCCTGAAGATGAAAGTAACATGTTCATCCAAAACGTTGTTTTCACTTTTAACGGAGTACACGGCGCAATGTCGCAGAATATAGAATTCCTGTTCAAAGATGATCGAAAATTGTATCTCTTGTTTTCCTTTATAATGTCTCCGAACCTGCTGTTGTGACGATCTCACTTCTGTTCAGTTTTTTTGAGAATAATAAACTTTTGTCAGATGATCATGAAACCAGTTCCTTGACGAACAGTGTGGGGGAACTCTTCTAGAACTCACATGACTCGGGCGCAACCGTAAGACAGTGGTGACGCCAACCGGCAGCGTGACGAACCACAGGGCGTCTGTGCCAGCCGCGACGAGTCTGGACCGGACTTTGCATAGTCCCCCATCTTATGCTTGTGATGAAAGTGGTCGAAACAGGTCTTTGTCGTGGAAGTAATCAGTTCTTATATATATATCACCTTCAGACAACGCAACACCCAATTTCGCCGATTAGGACATTGAAAAAAAGATGACGAGGTGGAAGACAAGAAGGATTATTGATCTAAAAATGAGAAAAGAAACAGGAGAGATGCATGAACTCGTAGGAGGAAGACGTGAATCAGTAAGGACCTGAGAAAGAGGGGGAGGAAGACCATTAAAAAGGAGGGGTCTGAGGAGGCGGAGGACGAAATGGAGGAAGGCGCTTAGAGAAAGTATGGAGACAAGAAGATAAGTTCTACGCCATGAAGACTTGTGAGAGAGTGGAGGTATAGCTCCAACGTTCTTGACCTCGGCACTAGATGGAGGTGAGTGGTCAGCTTCATGCCCCAGCTACTTTACTCCCAGGGAAAGAGGCCCCGGTACTCACTGAATAGGAGGCTTGAGTGGGACTCAGAGCCGATCTGGGCGACGTGGAGAATAGAAAGATCCCTGCCAGTGCCGGGAATCGAACCCCTACCATCCAGCCTGTAGCCCGTCGCTATACCGACTGAGCAGTGCTGACCCTGTGTAGGAAGACAAGAAGAAGGAGGTGGGAATTGATAAGTGGAGATGGGAGAGGAAGACGGAGGAAGTGTAAGAGGAACAGGAAATAAGAAGTGATGGGAAGAACTAATCGCCTGTTTGCCCTTGTTGTGACACGGACCGCATAGAAGACAAATTAGGGAGGGACACACAGACGCACAGATAGCACAAATTAGTGTGTGGGATGCAAGACAGACGACTTCATAATCCTTTTTATTTTTACCAAAGAATGAAAGTAAGCATGAAGAGGTAATTGACTCGAAGGTGAAGGAGAGAACGTTTAAGTGCAGAGAGGAGAGGAACAGCGTCTGAAAGGGATACTGCACAGTTCTTGTTATAATATTGTAGGGTATGAAAGCCCCTTCCTCTGTGTTTCAGGTAGCAATGTTAGCAATGTTAACAATGATACAACAGTAATAAAGCTATTGTCTGGGAATACATAGCGTGTAGCAATCATTGTGTGAAACTGCGTATGGGCCATTAATTTCAACACTCAAGCCAAAATTCAGCAATTCGCGGCCCTAACCCCTTCTTTCCCACCCCCCAGGACCGCAGGTGCACGAACTGAGGGTCAGCGTATCGATGGAACGATGTGACAAAGCTTTATGGGTGCAATTCATTAACCTGTTATTTCAGCAACCAATTGTGTATGGATTCTCCGCACCTGGGAGACATCAGCCACTCGGAGGGAGGGAGGGGAACTACCCTCGGTAGCCAGTGCGAACCCCAAAATATTATCCTCCATCTCCGACCCAAAATACATGCACAGTCGTGTTCATCATCTGTGCGTTCTGCATTGTAGGTTATGGAACTGCATTCAAAGAGAGAGGGAAGGAAGTGGGAGTAAGGGACGAAGGAAAACAGAAAGGATGACGATGAAAATATGAACAACTAGAAGTTCTGGGAAGAACTGGTCGCCTGCTATCCTCTGATATGACACGGGCCGCATATAACTAAACCGACTTCATGGAGATGAGCCCTCTTGCGAAACCACCAATTGTGCAGCCACTCAAGAACTTCCCAGCGTTTTATGGAACCCGAAGGTTCATTACCGTGTTCACAAGAACCTTTCACTGGTCCCTATCCTGAGTCAGATCAATCCAATCCATACCATCCCGTACTATCTCTGTAAGATCAATTTTAATATTGTCCACCCACCCACGCCTTGGTCTTCCCAGTGGTCTCTTTCCTTCTGGCTTTCCGACCAATATCCTATACGCATTCATCTTTTCCCCATTTCTGCTACATGCCCTTCCCATCTCATCCTCGACTTGATCATTCTTATTATATTTGGAGAAGAGTACAAGTTATGAAGCTCCTCATTACGCAGTTTTCTCCAACCTCCTGTTACTTCATTCCTCTTCGGTCCAAATATTCTCCTCAACACCTTGTTCTCAGGCACCCTCAGTCTATGTTCCTCCCTTAATGTCAGAGACCACGTTTCACACCCATACAAACCCAAGGGGAAATTGTAGTTTTGTATGTATATTCGCTGCTACCCTCCATATCTGGAGGCCGTCTCCTCCATCCGCAACCTGAGGACGCGCCATGCCGTGGTGACAAGGGGCCCACCTAGCACTTCTTGAAGGGCTCAGCTCCATGAAGTTAGTTAAAGTTTGTCCCCGCGGTTTATTATTTAAGCACTACGCCATGAAGACATAGGAAGGTGGAGGTGTAACTCCACATATTCTTGGCCTCGGCACTAGATGCAGGTGAGTGGTCAGCTTCACGCCCCTGCCGCTCTACCCCCAAGGAAAGAACTCCCGGTACCCGTTGGATAGGCTGGGTGGACCCCAGAGCCGGTCTGGACACTGTGAAGAAGATAAAAATCTCTTCCTCTGCCGGGAATCGAAACCCTGCCGTTCAGCCCATAACCCGTCACTAAACGGACTGAGCCAACATTTTAATTCTTGCTATATCGTTACTCGTATTGCGTTCTGCTTCTGCACCTGCAGGCTCCTTGAAGTGGAGGAGCCCAGGCCACGAACACAATTGTGATCAGAGCCGGTTTGGTTTGTTGGAACACGAAGCGGCGGCCGCACACCGCAGGAGTCGCCATCGCTGGACGTCAGATGGGTCCCCGCGTCGCGTCCTGCGCGAGCACGTTCTGCACTCATGTCTAGCTACAGAACCGCGTATTTTAATCTTCTTTGTTTCTCGTTTCTGATTAATTGGCTCTCAGAATTATTTATAGGACAGATACGGAACGAGAGATGAATAGATAGCCCCATATCCAACCCCCACGCTGGAGGATCACCTCTTGTCGTCAGTCCATAACTACTTACTCACAGAAAAACCCGAAGGATACAGACTACTAAGCGTAGATAAAAGGTAAAGTCCCTGTGCCTAATTAATTAAGCTCCACGCCATGAAGGCGTATGGGGAGTGGATGTATAGATCCGCATTTTCTTGACCTCGGCACTAGCTAGACGTGAGTGGTCAGCTTCACGCCCCTGCCGCTTTACCCCTGGTACCCATTTGACAGGCTGGGTGGGCCCCAGAGCCGGTCTGGACGACATGGAGAAGAGAAAATTCTTGACCCTAGCGGGAATTGAACTCCGACCCCTTGGTCGTCCAGCCCGTAGGCAGTTGCTAGGCGCAGGTACACGAATAATATTAAATTGGTCTCGAAAGAAATAGGATGGGAGGGTATGAACTAGGTTAAGCTGGCTCACGGTGGGGTCCAGTGGCAGGTTCTTTTGAAAACGGAAATTAAACTTCGGTTCCCTAGAATAACGGACACCACAAGGTTTTAAAGCCGTTTTAAGACTTTTTATTGAAGAACTGACTACTGCCTCCATGGCAAAGAGTCCATCTTGAGAAGCCACCAGGTAAAGATACAAACGGCAGGTTCTTACCGAACCGTTTGGTATCTACCAAACTCTACGGCGTCACGCCCAAAATGACAGTATAATTGGGACCACCAAAGAGAACCACGAATCTCCCTCTCCACGCTAATAAGCCTAATTAGGTCACTCCATGTAACCGAGTCCTTCAGAAGCTGCCAGTCGCTTAGCCATTCAAGAATTTCCCAACATTATATGGAAACCGAAGGTTTCTTTACACAGGAGCTCATCACTGAGCCAGATGAATCCAGTCCATACCATCTAACGCTATTTCTCTAAGATCCATCTTAATATTATCCTCCCACCTACGTCTGGATCTTTCTAGTGGTCAATTTCCGTCTGGCTTTCCCACCAAAACCCTACATGAATTTCACTTCTCCCCATGCGCGCTACATCCCCTGCCCATCCCATCCTCCTTGAGTTAATCATTGTAATTATATTGTCCGAAGAGTGTAAGTACGCAGTGTTCAAAATAAGAGCGGGTTTTAAAGCAAAAACACTTAACAATTTCTGTTATTGGTAATTGATATACACGTACATATGTCCTTCTTTCCCTCATCCCGGGAGGAGGACAGGAAGGCAGCCCCTTCCGGCACCACTGCAAAATATTCTGACAACTTTTTGAGTAACTGAGCAACTCTCAGCTTCTCAAAATGAAATCAGCTCCAAGGAGTTTGTTATTTTGGGCAGACGTCACTGTATAAAAGGATGACGTATTCACATTTGGTTTACACTTTTTACATTTTACAGTCCTGTGTTATATGACGCAATGTAGTCTCGTAGATCTTTAATAGAGATTCGGAGGAATATGCTGCCTCCATCTTCAGAGTATTCTAAAGACATGTACCTAATTTCGTTGCGAATTCAGAATGCTTTACCACAAAATAAGGCTGTGTTATGAAATACGTTTGTAATATCGCCTATCGTGTACGTCTTCCTCTCCCCTCCTCTTCCCTTTATCCCCCCCCCCATTAGTATAGGAGCCCCTTTGCTTTTAACGTTACACAGCTGTCGTTGATTTGGGGGTGGGCACTTCATTTGCGTTCCCTTTGCACTTTGTGCTTAACTTGATTAACTGTGCTCCTGAGTTGTCTTGTTCGTACAGTTTACAGTGTTTTGCTTTTTTCTGTTTCATTATTATTTGAAACGCAGTCAGGTGTTTTTAGCCCTAATTTACTCTGCCCCATATTCGTCGCTCGCAAAATTCGCGTCATTAGAGGACTGTATAACAAAATTTAGGGGTTAATGCGGTGAGGCCTGCGCGTGGCGTGTCTCAGGCGACGGACGGTTTCGATCCTAGGTCAGATCATGTTGGTTATGTGGTGGACAGAGTGGCACTGGGGCGAGTTTTCTCTGGTTCCTTCAATTTCCTCTGCCAGTTTTCTTTCCACCGACTGCCACAGACAGACTGACTCCGTGGCCTGTAGTCCACAAGCAAACTATACCGACCGAGCGACCGCCGCTTGTCGGCGAAGTTGGTGCCAACTTTCAGCGGATAGAGGGTGTCGCGTGGTCAGCGCAACGAATCCCCACGGCCGTTAATTTCGGTTTTCTAGACCGGATCCGCTACTTTTCCATTCAAGTAGCTTCTCAATTATCCTCACGAGGCTGAGTGGACCCCGTTCCAGACCCACTACTTCTCAGAAAATCTGGTAGCTCCGGGAATCGAACCCGGATCTTTGGATCTGTAGCCATGAACTCTGACCACTAGACCACAGTGGCGTTCTTCCACCGACTGCCACTCATTCATTATTCATCGTACCATTCGGCGCTGTACAGGTATAGTGTGAAGTACTGAAACCTTTATTAATGAAACCACAAACTCCTCTGGTCAGAGAGTCTCTGAGGAATACTGCATCGCCAACTGCTTCCTACAGTGAAATATCTAATGAAGCCTGCGTGTGTAGTCCGTTCTCCTGGTTCGAATCTCGAGAATTTGGTACACATTTCATGGACTTAACAGTTCAGCCGTAGCGTCATAACGATAAAACGGGCAGTAGAATGGGAATGTAATGTTCGTGAAAGGAGTGAAGGAGATAAAAGTAAGAAAGGAAACACAAACCTTGAATGATAGAATGATTAGCGAATAGTATTCTGTGTAGCTGCTGGCCGCGGGTTAGACGTCTGAGGAATTTTGGTTCGATTCCGGGCTGGAAAAATATTTTTTCTGCACGGCGTTGAGACCGGCTCTGGGCCCCTCCCAGCTTCCTGTTCAGTGGGTACCGGAGGTAAAGCGACCGGGCATGGAGCTGGCCACTCACGTCCATCTAGTGCCGATGTTAAGAATGCGCGGAGTTATACCTCCAGTCTCCCATATACTGTATAGTCACCCGGTATAGTGTGTTAGCTGTATGAGTTACAAGCCATCTTTGCGCCACCCGGTATAGTGTGTTAGCTGTATGAGTTACAAGCCATCTTTGCGCCGCCCGGTATAGTGTGTTAGCTGTATGAGTTCGTATGACTCTTCGTATGTCACGGAGACAAGAGCATCGAATTGAGGCTGTCGTGATGGTGATATCTTCCGGACCGTAACGCCGTGTAGTCTGGGTGAAGCAGCTGTTGGGTTGAAGAGTAAGCAGCAAGAAACGTCCGGCACTGCTTGCCGCTTCTTGGCTTCCTCCTGCCGCCCCCCCCCTTCGGCTTAGTAAAGGTTTCTTCTCGCCCATAAAGAACCAATCGCCGCCACAACCAGCCAGTCGCTCCCCCAACCGATCATTCGCCCTCACAACGCGGTTTCAGCAACCGAGTCACGCCCACAAGCGACAATCGCGCCCCCAACTGACCATTCGCAACCACAACCGACAACTCTTGACCCCTACTAACCAGTCATCCCCCAAATGAACCAAGCGTCCCCAACCAACGAGTCGCAACCCTCCTCCCCCTTCCCCCAGGAAATTGCGCCCCCAACTTGGAAACCACTGACTGACTTACACTTTAACCCTGAAGACTGAGGCATGACGTTGTTCCGAAACAGCGGTGAACTTACCGGACTGCAGAGGGTCACATCCCACAAGATAGTGCTCCCCGCAGTAGCTGTAAGTTAGGAGGGTTGCCGAGTTCCTTGCGCGAGAACGTGGGGGGAGGGGGATTTCCCGATCCCTAGAGATGTTAAACCTGAGATACTGTACCCCAGTTCCTTGGGCCCCGCAAACCTTAGCGCCAAACTAATACAATTTATGTTAAATTATTACTTGGTGTTTACCACGTCGACACGTGCGCACATGCGAGTGCGTGGATCTGCCCAGCGGGGAATTAACGACCCCTGAGAACTGGGTAATGCACAAGGCCGCCGGCTGCATTGTTTGTTGGAAGCATGAGTAGCCCAAAGGACGTAGCTTGTGCTACGCTACAGCAGACTGCAGGAAGTCACGAGGTAGAGGGCTTCTTTTGAGCTCCCTCCATTTGGTTTAATAATATCGCAAACCGTAAGACATGGAATGTTTATGATATAGGCTTTCGGGAGCACTCCGTGTAGAATGTTGCGTTTCCAGTGTTTCGGAAAATATTTCAGGCCACCCACAATGTTGGATTCGGGTAAATTGCTGCTGGCTTCCGCCAGCGCAGTCATTCTTGATTGTGGGTACAGTGGGACCCATGACCATATTTTTCTGTCTGACCACTCTGACTGAACAGTGAGACTGATCCTGTGTCTTTGTCAAAGTCAGAGTTACTTTACGACTGGCTGTTTCTTCTCGGCGCGAAGGTCCTAGAGACTCACGACCAGAGATTTTTTTTTATCACAGTCCTCTCTGACGAGAAGATGGGTTTGTCTCTTATGAATATGCTTGGCCTTTCGTCAAATGTACAGTGTGTCTGTTCGAGTTCAGAAACTCTTATATAGATGTGGCAGCGGGAGGTTCAGCTGTGATCGGACGAGCCAAAGAGCGAATTGCTATCCAATATGAAACGAGCACGTGGTTTAGGAAATGAGGCATTTGAAAGATAAAAGACAGATGAAGGAAAATATTCTGACACCATGTTTAGGTCTGGAGATGATGGCTACGTTTTTCTTTTTGCCCGGGGGGGGGGGTCACTATGTGGCACCATGTGGTGAAAGATGTGGCCCGAAGAAGTCAGCTGTAATGTTTGCCGAAAGATTTAGATGTTACATAAGGACTCTGACCGCAAGGATTCAGTTGGAAAAAATATCTCAGGTCGTGATCAGGGCTTGGGCCCAGTCGTAAAGTAACTTTGACTTTGACTTTGACTTGAGTTGTTATTGAGTCACTTGAGAGCTGCAGTTGTGAGAAGTGAGCAGCTAGTAGCTGAAGCCGGGGACAATTCGGGAACCCGGGTGAAGGAGAACATCCACCGTTGAAGCCGCTACCAAGCAACGGCTAGTGAAGATTGAGATGACGTTCTGTGTGCTGTATTTACGGTGATCTTTGGAGTGTGTAACTCATTGACACTGTCGTAATTATTTGTAGTTACGTACCCTGTCACGAGCGGGTCAACTACCCTTTGTTTCAGTGTATCGTGTCTATTTTGTGTATATTGATAATATTTTGGTGTGGTTATGTGGTGTCTAGTGTAACTATATAAAGGAGACGGTTAACTGTTCAATATTTATATGTGTCATTCGTGGGAGATTGCTTGAAATGTAAGCCCTGACGTATGATTCGAAAACATGTGGCACTAGACAGGAAGTTAATAGTACGAAAGTTTATTTAAACTTCACTTTGAGTTTTCAGCGGCTGTGTTTGTGTACACATGCATACGTACATAATCGTATTATTCCGAATGTAAATGATTGAAGGATAATAAAAATCTTGATGTTTCTTCCAAGAAAAATCGTTACATATTCTTTCATGTGAACCTAGGTCCCTTGGTGATGTCTGTCCAGTGGATCTGTTCGGGTAACGTAATTTTCAGAACCCCTTGCTCATACAGTCAGCTGGCAGTATGATGTTTCGGAACGCTTAATTTCCAAGACGCCGTTTCGACAGACACAGTAGAACTTTCTGGTACCTTCTCACAACACGTCTATCCCTCTTCCTCTGTTAAGACGTGTCTATTCAGCTCATCATCCTGATCGATAGATTTCAAGAACTGGATACAGTGGCATGTTCCATGGCCATTAGCATCTCCGTGGTCAGTCCATCTTTTTATGGACCCTCCAGCGTCCTTTTCTCTTGTTATGAGTTTCCTCTCTCCGTAACATGTCCGCCATCTTTCTGCGTCAAGATCACGGGTTTTCTGAAACGTGATGCTGTGTAGTTTGGTACCCAGGCAACTGACCTCCCGGATTTTTAAATAAAACTGAAAAAAGGATTAAATATACCAAATATTAACACCCATAATGTAAAATATTGTCACGTGTATGAGTGACTATAGACGGGGTTTTGGATTGGTAACTGGATTTAATGGATACTTACAAAACGTAACTGTAGCGCGATCGCTAATTCACACACTCGAAGTCTTCACAGTCTGCGGTTTTCTTCTCCTTAAGTCCGCTCAGAATTGCTTTAGACAAAGCGTATGATTTGATTGTGAGTACGCGAAGGCCCAAATAAATGAATAAATTTATTCCCATACATAAAAACGCTTAGAATTTTGTGGCCGCCACTGTATCCTGACTTCATCTGATTACTCCTCGGAGCCCTGCAATCTCCTCATCTCTCTCCCTCCGCTTAATGGCCATTGCTGTTCCCCCTAATGCATCTCCTATAGGTAATTCGTAACACCGAGGCACAGAATGCTGGGTGTTATTACATGGGGGGGGGCTGCATGTTTTACGGGGGTGCAACAGCAGTAACGGTTAGGGTTCATATGTAAGGGAGTTCTATATAGCCCTCATCCCGACTCTACAAGGCACCAGAAAACTATAATAAGCAGCACGTATTGCACGTTCGTCATTTTGCAAGCTCTCTCATCCCTTCCCCCCCCCTTCGACCCCTTTGGCGATATGTTATTTGGAAAATGCACGGAATGCATGTGAACACGCTATAACACCCCCCTCTACATATATTCATTTTATCCTTTCTGTTATGTGACCTCTTTTACATAATTTATTATAAAGAAATTTCCTGTCACTGCTGATATTATTGGTTGTAACTTGATAATACAGTTGTAATGTGGGTTATTCGCCGGCTTCCCACAGTGGCATCCAGGGTTTGATCCCACGTCAGGGCAGCTGGAGAGATGAAACCACGTAAGGAAATCTCCAAGATTGGCTTGAGCTGGATGGCGACCCTGGGTTTGAGCTTATGACAGAGGAAGAAATTCCTGCAGTGATATATTTTTATTTATTTTCTTCAGCAATACCTCCATTTTTAAATTTCTCATTTATTTGCTTCATAAGTTTTTTCGTCGTTTTGAGGGCTATCTTTTGCTTAATTACCCAGGGTTTATTGTACTTTTCACGAAATCATTGTTTTCTTGTTGGCTGGTGGGTTGTGGGTAAGAACATACAGCGTTGTTACATGTACACCTATTGCTAGGCAACGTGTTGGTAAACAAGTTCCCGCGAAGCAGAATCTTGGTAATCAGTCCGATGTTAGGTCACGCAATAATAGAGGAAGCTGTGTTTACGTGTCCGCGGTGACGTCACAACAGAGGATGGTGATCATGTGACATGTTCTTTTTCTGTAGATCCGACCACCGCACCAATAGGCTGGCTGGATACCGATCATGTGATATGTGTTTACTATAGGTCCATGTCCGGTATTCGGCTATATAAGTAAAGCAGTGACAAGTTACGAATAATAGCGGCAGAAGCACGCGAACAAGCAAGCAAGGAGATAGCCACGGGAAGTTCGTAGCTGAAGAAGAGCAAGAACTCGGCCTGTGAAGGCTTAACATGTGGTTAGAAGACTTTATTTATGTGTAATATTTGGAGTGTGTGATTCAGTGAGACTGCTATAGTTCCCGTGTTATAAACCCGTGAAGACTGGTGGAGGTAGACTGAAGAGATTAGTGTGGAGTGATCGTACACTGTGTAAAGCAGCAACAGTTACGACCTGTAGGTGGTTAATAAATCGAATTACCAATCTGAACCCGCGTCTTACTCACTGTGACACGTGACAGTATATTTAACCGCCTGATGATGACCAATATAATGATTTAAAGACGTTGTACTAGACTTGTATACTTGAGGTTTTCGGTTTGGCCTGGACACTATATGATCTGAGGGGTTTCATAGTTTTCCTCAGTCCCTCCAGAGAAATAATGGTATTGTGCCTCAGTACTATGACCGCTTGCTTCCAGATCCCTTCGAATTCATCAGTCATGTCACGCTGTATAATCACGATACTGGCAAAATTAATAACCAATTATTCATAGCTATCAGTATTCTTTATTGGCGCATGCGCAGTGAAGTTTATCTGCTTGGTTTGCTATGTCAACATTTCCGATTGACGCTACAGCCCGACGCTGTATTGTCTCTAAAGCGTCGTTAAATAACCGACGGAAAACAAGAAATATGTTGTGTTACAGCACTTCAGCGTCACAATGTGTATAGTGTGATACACATTCTAACAATATCACTTTCGTGTTGCGTGCGTATGCCCGGCTATATGTAACAGATATTTAGAGCAGACTGTACACGTGCTCTTCGCTCCAGTGCGGATGGTTACATAGTAAAAAGCGCCGTAGACGTGTACAAATGCTCGTCTGTTTACATCAAGTGCATTACAAGACCTTATTTTCTTGTACCCTAAGCCACGTTAATAGGGGTTTACCCTTCGTGTTTCGAGAAATAACAAAGCAGAGAACCTGTGTTTCACCGCAGCCGCGCCTGAAGCCTGATGCCTGCCTGAGTGGATGTGTCAGTTGCATTAATTAGGCGTCTAAGCCTTAAAGCGGCAACGTCACCTTGTCATCGCTTCGCACCATTGAACCTGTTTGAACTTTACAAGCATAAAACTGCACAGATTTTATTGCATGTGAGCCTCTCACAGCAGTGACTGTGTTCTAGGATGTATCGTGTATTTCGGTAGTTAACGTTTCGGAGGTACATATTGCCTCCATCTTCAGAGTTGAAGTCTATGTTCGTTCTTCTTGCTAGCTGTTACCCTATTCATAGACCCTGAATATAAATACAGTATGTTCCTCCGAAACATCTGCAAACTTATACGATACTACACGGCGTCACATCCAAGAAGGTTGTGTGCTGTTCCTTGGCCTTGCGGTCTCATGACAGGAACGTAAATGGGTTTCGGAGGATTATACCGAATCTATACACGATATTTCCCATTGTGCTGTTAACACGCTGGCATTTCTCAGCCTCTGTATTTTTTTTTTTCCGCTGGCTCTACAGCCCCCTTGGGCCCTGGCCTCTTTTATTTTCAGTTTCATGATCATTCTACAGACGGTAGGACTCCTTGGACGGGTGATCAGCTTGTCGCAAGGCTTCTACGTAAACACATGACGACACAAACACAGAATAAACACATACCAAACATCCATGCCTTGTGTGGGATTCGAACCCACGATCCCGGCTTCTGAGCGAGCGAAGACAGTATATGCCTTAGACCGTTCCGCTACCGTAACCGGTTCTTAGCCTCTATACTAACTCCCTACTGACTATAGGAATTGGGTTCGATACCCGGCAGGAGCAAGAGATTTATCTCTCATCCTTAGCTTCAAAGGCTACTCTGTGGTCGACTCGGCCTCGTCTCCACCTGGCTGTTTTCCCAGAGGCAAAACGGCCGGAGCATGCAGATGAACATTAACCTCAATGTCATGGAGAGGTTAGTAGTGCATGGAGCTCTACCTCCACTCCCCATACGTCTTCATGGCATGGTGCTTGTTTGCTCTTGCTTCTCTCTGCATAAAAGTAGGCCCCGTCTCTTGGCTTAGACTGTCCGATTACGTCATTGTGTCTAGTATTTACTTTATCTGTAAAACAGCCTTTGAAAGTGCGCCGTCAAATATTGACGTAGTTTAAAACAAGATGTAAATTACGACCAGAATTTTTCGTTGTGTAGACCGCCTCTGTGGTCTAGTGGTCAGAGTTCCTGGCTACAGGTCCAGAGGTCTCAGTTTCGATTCCCAGCGCTACCAGATTTTCTGAGAAGTAGTGGGTCTGGAACGGGGTCCACTCAGCCTCGTGAGGATAATTGAGGAGCTGCTTGAATGGAAAACTAGCAGCTCTGCTCTAGAAAACCGACATTAACGGCCGTGGGAATCCGTTGCGCTGACCACGCAACACCCTCTCTCCGCAAAAGGTGGCACTAACTTCGCCGACAAGCGGCTGTCGCTCGATCGGTACAGTTCGCTTGCGGACTCAAGCCACGGAGTTTGTTTTATTTGTTGATTGCGTGTTGTTAAAACCCCTACATATTTCGGTCACACAATTCATCAGAAAAATCTGCAAGGTTTCGCCATCAAACATCAAGCCATCTAGCCATCTTCTTCTTGGTCTACCTGGATCGCATCTTCATGTCGGTTGATGTAAGAGTTGCTTGGGAGCTCTTTGCGATGGCATCGTCTGTATGTTCCAGCCAGTTTTCCTTCCTGTCCTGTATTTGTCAAACTTCATCGTTCCTAATTGGGACCTTGTTTCGTCTCTGCTTTCCTTGTCCCATGGCTGTACAGTTCATGGGTACGAATATAAATCATTTCCGTTTAGTATGTCATACCCCCTGAAGATGTTTTTGTATAGTCGAAACTTGTCGCGGTTTTAAGAACCAATACAGGGAGATGAAATAAAGATAATGAGAAGGTAATTTATGTCTTATTCTGATGTAGATTCTATATAAGTTCTGGGAAGAACTAATCGCCTACTTTCCTTTGTTACGACACGGACCGCATAGAAAACGAAAAATTATGGGGGGGATAGACGCACACACAGCAAGGTCGTCTCGTATGCCTCGTTTTATGTTTTAAAAAATTATGTGGGGGGGGGGGTTCACAGACGCACAGACACACAAACAGCAAGGTGATTTCATTAGCCTTGTTTTATTTTTTTTAATTAGCTGGGGGTACACACACACACAAAGAGTAAGGTGATCTCATTAGCCTCGATTTATTTTTTGAAAATAAGGGAATTGGGCTGCAAGAAAATGACATATTTTTTTATGTCGTCAGTAGAAGGTGCTGTATTTTGGGAACCAGAATCCCCCCATCGCTGTGTCGATGTGTGCCCCGATTGAAATCATTTGGTGCTTAGGAAGAAATGTCGTTTTCATCTGTAGTTAGGAATGGCCACATTGGCTATTGGCCAAGGAATTGATTGCCAATAACTTACGGGGAAGGGGGAACAGAAAAAGGGAGCGATGTACGACCCAAATTAAAGGAGGGATGTAGGGACTATAGGGCGCAGGGAAGAAAAATGGAAGTGTAAGTGAAAATGGAGGGCCATCAGGGAGGGGACGGAAACATTTATCCACCTGGTGTACTTGCCTTTGTCTCTGCAGCCGCGCACAACGCGACGTCATGTAAAGTCTCTGTGCTTAATTAAGCACCTCGCCATGAAGACAGTTCTTGACCTCGGCACTATATAGAGGTGAGTGGCCAGCTTCACGCCTTGGCCGCTTTAGTCCCAAAGAAATCGCCTCCAGCACCTATTGGATATGAGGCTCGATTGGCCCCAGAATCAGGACTGGACGCTGTGGAGAGACGAAAAATATCTTGCCCCTACCGGGAATCGAATACCGCCCTTCGGTATACCGACTGGGTTGTACCAAAATAATGAATTGGAAATTTGGAAGAAAACGGTCATGGTTTAATTTAAGGTACTATTCGGGCATTTGCCAGGGGAACGCGGTAGCGTAGTGGTTGAGGTGCTATGCTACAAGCCGGAAGGTCGCAGGTTCAAGTCCCGATGAGGTCATTGGATTTTTTTCAGTTGACCTAATCCTTCCAGCCGCACTAGGCCCTGGGGTTTACTCAGCCTCCAACTGAAATGAGTATAAGGAATTAATTAAATAATTTTCCTGGGGGTTAAAGCGCGGCCGGAGCGTAAGGCTGACAACCTTACCGCCATCTTTAAGCCGATTGTCTAGAAAATGTGGGAACCTCGACCTCTCACAACCCTATGGACCTTCACGGCCTGTTACAGGGATACCTTTACTTTTACTTTTTTTTATTCGGGCATTTGCCTGGGCACGCGGTAGCGTAGTTTGTTGAGGCACTATGCTACAAGCCGGAAGGTCGTGGGTTCGAGTCCCGATGGGTTAATTTTTTTTTCGATTGATCTAATTCTTCCAGCCGCACTATGACCCTGGGGGTCGACTCAGTCTCTAACAGAAATGAGTACCATGAATCTTCCTGCGGGGTAAAAGGCGGCCGGCGCGTAAGACTGACCTCACCGCCATCTGTGAGCCAATTGTCTAGATAATGTGGGAGCCTCAACGTCTCACATCACTATGGGCCTCCACGGCGTGTTACAGGAATAGCGTTACCTTTTATACGGGCATTTGCGCAGACAGCCTGAGGATAACCGCGGAGGACTTCAGTCATGATTATCTATGTCCCGGCAGGGACTCGAACCGGGCATCTGCCGTCTCTCAGAGGCACACCGCTTCAGCCAACTTCTCGCTGTGTCTACTGCGAACCATGGACGATCATTCGGTTTAAATTAAGTTTAACAGATATAATTCAGTTGGGTTACAAGGTACCGTAATTTTCTCAAATTCAATTCTGTGTGGAAGAGGCCTGTAAGATGACTAACTATGCGCTAGAACCACATTCATTCTGAAATATAGATCCACTTCCATATGGCGATTTTATTACAACGTGAATTGTATTCTTATGGTCTTTACGTCCTTGCGTCTTCGGGCTGTGACCGTGTCCTGGGGCAGGAACACAGAAGATGGGAAGCAAGGGAATTAGAACACATAAAGAAGATTGGAAGAGAGATCAAAGAAGGGAAGGGAGACAATAAGAAGGGGATAGGAAGGCACCGGATTGAAAGTGAAGAGGGTTGACAAAACCGAAAGCGAAGAAAGATTATGAATGAGCGATATGAATTTTATTTTATAAGGAGGGAGGCATGTTTGAGACTTCAAAAGAAATTCATGTGGGGGTGGGGGTATTATGTAGCTTACAAACCTGTGTTAACCCAAGCATAATATCATTAAGTTTGACTGAGACGGTAGCGGCAACGCTGTACACTCAGGAGATATTCGGTTCGATTCTCTAACGGAACACCAGCTCTCCAGACTGAAGTACTCCTTTGTTTTCCTCATTTCCTTTAGACAAATTCCGGGAGAGTACCTGGATTACCCCACGATCGCTTCCTTCTTAATCCTTTCCAATTCACTAGTCATTATTCAACGCAATAGAGTCCGACTGTGTAACTCCATGGAATCGAGTCTTTCTTGAGAAGCCGCCAGTTGCTCAGCTATTCAAGAATTTCACATCTTCTCGAACCCGAAGCTTCATTTCCGTGTTCAGAAAAGCCCTCCACTGGTTCCTGTTATGAGGCAGATTAATCCAATCCATACCGCCCCATCTTGTTTCTCTGTGCGAGTGACTATAGACGGGGTTTGGATTGGGGACTCGATTTATTGACCAGTACAAGTAAGTACAGCGCTATCGCTGATCTCGACACTTTACAGATCACTACAACGCACGCAGAACCTTCTCAGTCTGCTTTCACTAGTCGTTTCCCCGTAATGGATCTTAACAATGAAGATTTTTCAGCTACTATGCTCACTTCTTTACTGTCAGGCGAATATCCCACCACTGAACTGTTGTTCCAAATTGTTCTGGTTTTAACGTCTCTGCTCGGACCGCTCAGAAAACACCGTTCCTCACTGTTATAGGTCAGTTGCTGCTTAAGAATCTGCTGCCTAGCAGCCAGCGTTCTTTCGTTGTTTGTTTCGCAGTTGTTACCCAGCAACCGGTCTACACGCTACAATATTAATATTATCCTCCCATCTACGTCTGGATCTTCCTAGTGGTCTCCTTCTGTCTTCTTTCCCACCAGATCCCTTTATGCATTTATCTTCTCTCCCGCGCTTTCTGAATGCTGACAGCGTTCTCAAAGAAACGCATTTTAAAAATCATTATACCGACCTTCTGAGTTAACACCATGTAGGTCGATAAGAGTCCATTGACGTTTCGGAGGAACATAACATGTGTCTTCAGGGTCGAAGAGTAAGTCAGGTAAGAAATCGCCAATAAGGCTACATGGCTTACGTCTCAACCTTTGAAGATGAAAGCTGTGTTTTCTTCGAAACGTCAATGGACTTCTATCGAAGGACACAGCGTTGCTAGCCAGAAGTTTGTGTTTTTTGTGAGAACCCCATCAAACCCTTGACGTAACTTTTACAATTGGTCTTTCAGCACACCTTAACGCACACATCCCAGGCTAAGTTTTTAATTCCATTATGTAAATGAACTTTACTTTGTCGCCTCCTCATATAACAGAACAATTAGAACTTCGTTGTAGAAGTTTGTATTAACTGAAGAAGTCAAGCGTCATTTGTTTGCAAGTTCCTCGCGCAGGCGAGTTGTTTAAGTTGTTACGTACTATATCTCGCTCTCGCATGTGCGCATGCGTACTGCTGTTTTGTCCGCAGTTAATTAAGATTCTGACAATATATTTAACTCTCTGTTAGACTTCATCGAGAACAGGTGCAACCCGTAATTTGTAGTTACTGAATTTTACTATGTTCTTTGAACAGAGTTTATAAAATATACGCAAAATGGGGACATTGTTTCTTACGCTTATTCAGGTGTTTCGTCTCAGAAACTACGGAACACATTTAGATTAAATTTAGTGCTGCAGTCTGCGTGTAACTATCGAGTGAGTCGGTTCGGTACAGTTTCTGCGTGTCAGTGATCTTCAGATAGAACTTTATCAGTTACCTCAGTAGCGGCTCATTGTACAGCAAGTCGTAAGTAAAGTTATCCTTGTGGAGGTACAGCTCCACTCAATCTTAACCTCGGTAAGATGAAAAAGGTAACGTGGTCCCTGTGCTTAACTAATTAGGCACTACGCCATGAAGACGTATGGGGGAGTTGATATATAGATCCAAGTTTTCTTGACCTCGGCACTAAATGGAGGTGAGTGGTCAGCCTCATGTCCCGGCCGCTTAACCCCCGGGGAGAGAGCTCCCGGTACCCGTTGGGCAGGTGCCTGACTGGGCCCTAAAGCCGGCCTGGACGCTGTGAACTAATGAAAAATGTCTTGCCCCTACCGGAAATCAAACCGCTGTCGTCCGGTCCGTAGCCCGTTTCTATACCGACCGAGCTATCGCAGCTCCTTGTGTCATTAAATATGTTTTAATTGAATTTAGTTGAAGGAAAGAACTGGTGACAAGACAGAAATCTTGAATGTATGTATATACATCTCACATAAGTATTTCACGTGACTGCCATCAAAACTTATAGTAGAAACTAGTTCCAACTCGTTCATATTTCACGTGTCATTCCTTGCCGCAGATTTGAATATTAGTCCATTATCTGACGAAGAAGTGAATGGCTTAGAATCGAAGAGGCAGTGAACCAAACATGTTGGTCGGTTTGCCTACACTTGTATTCTGAATGAGTTCGGTTCGAATCTCGGCTATGAAACCTGGAGACTTCACTGACTTCTACCGTGGTTTTCCTCGGTCCCTGTAGGAAAATGCTGGGATAGTACCTCAGTTAAGCCATGGCCTATTCCATCCAAATCATTTCCAATTCATCGTCTCATTCGACACTATATAGTCTGCATACTGACAGCGTCGCAAAATGACCCACAAATTTAGAAGTTCTGGGAAGAACTAATCTCCTACTTTCCTTCGACACGACACAGACCGCATATAAAAAAAAATTAAAGAGGGATAGACAGACGGCAAGGTGATCTCATAAGCCTCCTTTTGTTTTTTAATAATGAACGTAGGTTAAAAATAGAAACAATACAGTAACAGAGAGAACGAACCAGTATTGTTACTCTCTGAATATACAGGGTGTTTCTAAATTATTGTCGGGATTTCCGTGGACTGTAAAGGGAAACACCGACAATAATATAGAAACGTCCTGTATTTCCTAAAAATTTTAACGTAATTTTTTAAGTTTCGTTACAGTACAGTTACGAGAGAATTTGATGGTACTTACCTTACTTGCATAACGTTCAAGGTTCATTTTTTAAACTTGCTTTCTCTTTCCATTACGAGCCAGACGGTGGACACGTCTTAATGTAAGATATTCTAGACCCGTATCATGGCTGGTTTGTCTGGTTGAACTGCATGTCCTTGTTTCCTTGTAGGAGTACTCAAGTAGCCAGAAATTGCCTTCGCAAATCCAAACAGCCCCATGTTTCAAAATCTGAAAAACTGAACAGCTGTTGGGAAATGCGTTCTGCGTTATTCAGCCTCCACAGTTGAATGGCAATGTCTAAAGGAACAGGAGACCAGACTGTTCATTTCATACAGTGTATTTCCGTCTATATTGGAACTTGTTAATTGCCCTTTTTCCTTCCCACAACACTTTTCGGCCGTACATTGCCATCATCACGTGTCTCTAACTCGCTAAAATTGTTGCACTGTCTGGTATGTCCAATTTCTCAAATGTACTTTAATTAAAACCAGTAAAAACTAGTCAAAATTTAGTCAAAATTTCAATATTTTGCTTGTGGTCGTCGTCCTTTCATCCAAACGACATTGTTTGAGGTCCACGTGTTTGCATTTTTTTACGCAGCGGCGTGGGTGTTGTGTGCTATTGTGTGGTTCTCAAGTATGTTGCTGTAGTTACCATGTATGCCCCTTTGACTGTAGGTTCTTCACCCTGTCTGTGTAGTTGTGTTCTTTATCGTTCTGTTTATCTAGACCTTAACCTTGAGAACAGATTAAAGTCTATTGAGAGAATGGATAACAACGTACAGGTATGCTGTGACGCCGTGTAGCCCGTTGAAAGTCAAGATTGAGGCTACACATTTTCCTCCGAAACGTCTGTTGACCTTTAACGGACTACACGACTTTATATCCCAGAAGATACAACTCTTCATAGTCCCCGCTGTGAAATTTAAATGGGACTTCTCTACAAAGAGACTTTACAGCCACTGTTTAGTATGTCACAAACATCTCTGAGGGTACGTAATGCTTTCAGTAAGCAGCGTTATAGAGAATGAAGTCCTGTGTGTTCTACACGATTTGTCGCTATGGCGATTTTGATACCAAATTTAGATTGAAAATGGATCTTAGTGACTAATGATGTAAGGGTCTATATCGCTGTCTGGTGATGACGTACTCTGCAGGATGTTTTAGACACAAGATATCCGGAGAATTTAATACTGCTGTAGATAGATCCGTAACTGCTAGCCCTTCAGTGGTCTATTGTCGATTCTTCTCTGTTTTAATCCTTCAACAGTCCTACACTTCGAATGAAGTTCGGGATTCTGCCTATAGGGGCGTTTGGTTCCGTGAAATAGCGGCCGAGGTGACGGAACCGTATGTAAGCTGTGACGTCACACTCACCTACGATGTGTGTGCGCGTGATTCATCATTTTCTAGACACTGTCTAGACTGTCTAGGACTGTCAGTCCCAGTTTGAAAAGGTGCCCTTTTCGTTTACAGTGTCCTGTAAGTAGTCCTACCAGCCACCGTACCTGGTTTCTCTTTTAAATAGATTCTAAAGAGTTCTGACCATGGTGTACTGGGTTTTCGGATTTTGTACATCTTCCGGTATTCTAGAAACTACTGATTGAGGCTAGACCCAACAGAGCAGGTGTCTCCCCCTCACCTGAGGAGGGAAACGTTGCGTTCTGTAGTTTCTAGAGTACCGGACGATGGACAGAGCCCGAAAACCCAGCGATTCTGGTTTCTGATTAGTTTTAACAGTTCCTTGGTTTTTCCCGTCAAGGGTCCTTGTATGAGTCCTGTTAAGGATTCATTGTGTTTTTATGGTGTAATACCGCTGTCGAAGAAGCACACCCTGACTAGTGTACGCGTCCTACGGAACCGAACTGTTCTTGTATATGCATTGGGACTCGACTACAGAGGGTTATAGACCCTCGTAAGGGGGGTCCCTTGGGGGCTGAAAGGAGGAAACCTGGGAGTTGTGGAGGGGGGACGAGACGCCAGGCGTCCCAGCGCTCACGACCCGTCGGTCTGGCTGCCGCAAAGTGTCGTATGTGGGTGGGTGGGGGTTGGTAGAAATGGGGAGAGAGACGGAGAAATGCGTGTGAAGAGAGAATACGATAACGGTACGTGGGGAGAGGACACAGTGCTGGATTGGTTCAAATAAATACCGGTTTGTGTTGCAGGCACGCTGTAATTAATAAGTTGTGAGTCCTTGATGTTGTGTCACACAATAAACTGATAAGGGGGAATTTCTCTGTGACGGAATTGTCGCCCATTGAGGTCACTGGCGATTGAGTTTAAACTCATATTAATAAAGAATGAGTGATTAAACGAAAACGTAACAAAAATTTTATAAAAAAAGTTACGCAACACAATGTTTTCCTTTCTTCAGTTATATAACGACGCTAACCGTCTCTGGACTGTATAGCGTCGGATAGTACGATGATTTATAAATTACAGAGGATTCGGAAGGAAGCGGTCATGGCCTAATCGAGGTACGATCCCACGATTCGCTTTCAGAGACTGAGGACAACCACAGAAATCCTTATTAAGGAGGGCTGGTGTCCTGGCGGAGATTTGAACCGAATACCTTCCAAATGCAAGCCCATAATTTTATCTATTATTATTATTATTATTTGAGGGGGTGGGTTTCCCCATGCACCGCGACCAGTTTGATCTATTGTACGTCCCCCTGTGATATTCTACCAGTCTCTATACTCTGCCGGTACTGGCGCGTGCCATCAGTCCCGACTCAGGCAGCGAGTTCGGCCTCTACTGGCTCAGCGGTATCTAGATGCTTTCCCCCTCTACCAGAGGCGTTAGAGACTATTGTTGGGCGGGAAATGTCCTTCAAATTTGGCTCAGAGGTCTCATTGAGACATAGAGGTTCTTTTACATGCCGTAAAGCTACGACACGGGACCCACGGCTTAAAGTTCCTCCCGGAGGACTTGTTCCCTGAATTTTTCCGCCCTTAAAAGTTCCACAACCTCCGCCGGGTTTGAACCCGCGCACCTTGAGTCATGAGGTGGGAACGTTACCCCTAGACTACGGAGGCCGCTGATAATTTTATCTATAGACAATGTGTTCGGTGCAATAAAAGGTTTAATAAAGGAGGATGTACGAGTACAGCAGTTTTATAAAATGAAACAACAAATGTTTCATGAAAGGAAAGAGAACAGAAGTTTTATTGAAGAACACGCAATAGAAGTTTCATGGAAGGAAATAGAACAGAAGTTTTATAAAAGTAAACAGAAGATTGAACAAATGTTACATCGAAGAAAAAATAACAAAACGAGCAACGGAAGTTTCATGGAAGGAAGAGAACACGCAACAGAAGTTTTATAAAAGGAAACAGAAGACGGAACAGGAATTTGATGAAGGGGAAGAAAACAGATCTGAGTGAGGACAAGAAACAATTTCATAAAATTCTGGCGGCTCTTGAGAGACAGACTGTCTTCCGTTTACGATATCAGTTTACGAGCATCAGAATTTACAGCGTCCCTTAATACAGTCCGTCAGTCGGGTTACGACGCCCCTTTCAGCACAACGGACGCCACAAAATCCATCTCTGCAAAGATGAAGAATTCAGCACGCTTCTCCGACTTACTCTTACAGGGTGATTCTAAATTATTGTCGCGATTTCCATGGCCTATAATTTTATCCCAGAAGGTAGAGAATTCTTACGTTTATTTCCAATTCAGCAACCATCCTTAACGGCATATGGTCTAGCTACTGACAGCCTCGTCATGTGAAGAATAAACAAGGACGCGTGAACCTGCCGAAGATGATATGTTCATTGTATCACCATTGAGGATAAATATGTATCTGGAGGCTGAGATAGAGCTCCTATTCCGTGGGAGTGGGGGGGACTAACACTGCCGCTGTAAACCTATTTCATTTCATGGAGATTACTTTCAGATTTCTCCGCACAGCGCTTTGACTTGATCCAAATCGAGACCAGAATTATAAACTTGCCCTCGCAATGCTGATCACGTGCGTCGATTCCAGACAGACTCCTTCCTATAGTGAGTTATAGCTTTGGTTCTCTTAACTCGTTTTTAATTTGACAGTTTCCAGATTCATCTTCCTTACCTTATGTCTAACTAAGTAACTTAATGGAGCTGAGCCCTTCTTGAGAAGCCGCCAGTTGTGCAGCTACTCAAGAACTTCCCAGCATTTTATGGAACCCGAGGTTTCATTACCCTGTTCACAAGAAACCTCCACCCACCTACGTCTTTTTTTCTTCCTAGTTGTGTCTTTTCTTCTGGATTTCCCACCAATATCCTATACGCGTTCCTCTTCTCCCATTCGTGCTACATGCCCTGCCCATCTCATCCTCCTTGACTTGATCATTGTTACATTGACTGAGCGTTTCAAGATTTGGCCCATCTCTTTTGGACGCGTTATCAACTAATTTCGCCTGTTTTTGTATTCCAATGTAACAACTGAAGGACGCCTGAAGTGACTTTGACGGAATTGTATACTGGCGGGTTATTGTGCCTCAGGTCACTGCTATAACATATATATACAGCCTGCGCTCCCTGCCTCAGTCAGTGGACTCGACCAGATCTATTGCTCATTCTGTTGAGAGCCGACAGGTCTGGAAACATTTGCAGTAGCTGAAGTGCTGAAAAGACTTGTTAAATCCTGTGAGCTGACGTAATTCCTTGTCTCTGAGCTGCGAATCGAATTCGGGACTTCTCTGGTGAATGAACAGTGATGGTCGCTGTGCAGGCAGATGTGAATGACAGGACAAAGCAGGACTAGTCCATCACCTGGACAGCTCGTCTGGTTCAGTGCAAGTGCGGTGAAACTCCATTCAATTGTACCGTTCCACTTCATAGAATTGCTTTGTACTGCCAGACCCCATACCACTAGGTCCTAACTGCTCTTAATTGTTAACATACATATCTGGGATTGCACTATGCTACAAGCCGGAAGGTCGCGGTTTCGATTCCCGATTCGGTTAATTCATTTTTATTTATGTAATCCTTCTAGCCGCAGTATGACCCTGGGGTCGACTCGTCGGTCGACACGTAAGGCTAAGAACGAAACCGCTATCTGTGAGCCGATTGTCTACAGAAAATGTGGGAGCCTCGACGTCTCACAACCCTATGGGTCTCCATGGCCTGTTACAGGGATAGTTTTTACATTTATGTTACTAAGTGTATTCTGTACTGAGTGTTCTTGTCATTATGATAACCCAGGGTAATTCAAAAGAGACGCGTTTGTAACGAACTAATGCGAATTTTTGTTTTTTTGTTTGTTTCAGGTAAGAGTCATACACGTTATTAATCCTACGCGTGAAACTGCTACTACCAGGGACTTACTGGCAGGTAAATAATTTTGTTTTTGCTTTTACTGTCAAAAATATAAGAGAAAAGGCTGCGAAATGGAGGGACGTTTACGGAAAAGTGGATTGCGTCCATTTTGGAAGAAGAGACCGGAAGAACCGACTGCTGTGTGAAGTGAAGACTTCTATCTTCTGGGATACAACGCCATGCAGTGTGTTGAAAGTCGACGGACGGTTTTGAGGAACATGTCGCCTCCGTGCGAGGGTAATATTCATGATATTTGTGATTTATTTTGCGGCGATTTTAATCTTTATATGACAGCCTCTGTGGTCTAGTGGTCAGAGTTCCTGGCTACAGGTCCAGAGGTCTCGGGTTCGATTCCCAGCACTACCAGATTTTCTGAGAAGTAGTGGGTCCGGAACGGGGTCCACTCAGCCTCATGAGGATAATTGAGGAGATGCTTGAATGGAAAAGCAGCAGCTCCGGTCTAGAAAACCGAAATTAACAGCCGTGGGGATTCGATGCGCTGACCACGCGACACCCTCTATCCGCTAAAGTTGGCATTAACTTCGACGACAAGCGGCGGTCGCTCGGTCGGTATAGTTCGCTTGCGGACTACAGGCCACGGAGTTTTCTTTTTAGTCTATATAGATTCGAGGGATGGGATGATTGGTGAGTCATAAATTGAAAGTGGTCATGGCCCAATTTTACGTACTTTCCCGGTATTTACCTGGAAAGTGGTTCGTGAAAACTATAAGAGATATCAGGATACCCGATCTGTGGACCGAGGTTTGAGCACGGGACCTCCTGAATACTGTGTAGGAATGCCAGCTGCTTCGATACCATGAAGAAGTCGATAAGTTGTCGATACACGTTTGAAAGTTGTTCAGTCCGCCACTGGAATGAAAGAATGAAGTTAAAATTTGAGAGGAGTGGGAAATCCCCGGACGGTTAGGAGAGCAAGACAGAGAGAGAGAGATGGAGATGGGAGAGCAGGAAGAAGAGGGAATGTAAGTAAAATGAATGAGTGAAGTGACCAGAACTTCTGGACCCGCGAAGCGTTGTCAGAAGCGCTGAACGAATCCGCTGCTCCTAGTTACGTCACAGTGCGGGGCTGTGGGCATGTTCACGGTAAGCCCTTACACCGTGTAAACCGACAGGTTCTAACTTCCCGACTTGCAGACAAACCATATTTTATTGTTGAAGTTTCTTTTGACCGTACCAGGAGTAAATTCAATTTGAGATAAGTTTCCTCTAGGTTGCCACACCGTGTAGGCATATAGGATGATATTGACTCTGTAAACAACGTCCATTGCTAAGCAACATATTTCTGACGCACATCAAATGGGCTGAGTTGGAAGCTGTGTTCTCTACGCGGTCCGTACGACAGCTGCCTGAGGCTAGCATTGGGAAGGGTAAGCTCACCATAATGCAGCCCTTCCAACCTCATATAAATATTAAATTCGATCATATGCAGTACCTCTACCAGAAGGACGAAGGGCACTGTCTGGGAACCTTCAAAGCTGGAAGTGTAGTTCTTAACCCCACTCCCCCAAATTTAGTGTCTGACACTACCTCACCACTTTCTTGTTCTCTCTCACTCTCTTAATAGAAGAACTGTTGAAACGGTGTTTTCTATATGGTCCGTGCCTAGATGTTATAAGCAAACAAAAGCAAACGAACCCTGTGATTTCAGTCCGCAAGCGAACCATACCGACCGAGCCACCGCCGCTTGTCAGCGAAGTTTAGCGCCAACTTTAGCGGATAGAGGGTGTCGCGTGGTGAGCGCAACGAATCTCCACGACCATTAATTTCGGTTTTCTAGACCGGAGCCGCCATTTCCTTGAAATAGCTCCTCAATTATCATCACGAGGCTGAGTGGACCCCGTTCCAGACCCACTACTTCTCAGAAAATGTGGTAGCGCCGGGAATCGAACCCGGACCTCTGTATCTGTAGCCAGGAACGCTGACCACTAGACCACAGAGGCGGTCAGATGTTATAAGCCGACAGTGAAATTAATTCGAGTTGAGTGAAGTGAATAGTTGCTGTGAGACATTCGCCGGCCAGTAAGAACGTGAACATAGGAGCAGAGGAAGCTACGGCATTGGAAGCCGTTACCAGGCGACAACCGGTGAAGATGTAGCAGACTGAGAGAACTTAGAGTATGCTGTAGGGAATTGTAGAGTGTGTGAATTGACGATAGCGCTGTAGTTACATGTAGTGTTCAGTAAATCCCATTACCAATCCTAACTTCGTCTATAGTCACTAACACACGTGACAGTATCGTTCGTTTTCAGGATTTGCGTGTGCATGTTAAGGAATCCGTTGGGTTACGTAAGCGGGCGGTAAGAGAGGTGTTCATAGTCTCTCTGTTGTCAGCTGTCGTTGTCTTCATGAAAAGAAAATACGTACATGTTCAGAAGAGCTACTTGAAACCTCTTGCAGACTGTCTTCTTGCTTGGCTTAGGTAGGCCGCACACCGGCAAGTGTCAAGATATGTAACAGTCAAGACACGATGTCTGTGACATGACGCAAAGAAAGGAGCACAGTTGAAACGAATGAGATTATGAAAACCGCTGCACACCGGTCTGAGTCATGATGCCGACGAATCACGAATGAAGCAAGACTGCGTCTTTTGTCTCGTGTCTTGGTGCTTGTCTTGACGCAGTTGGTATGCGGCCGCCCTTACTGTGTAACACTTCATGTAATCAATCGACTTGTGCCTTGTAAACGTGAACGGATTACAAGGCGTTATATCCCGGAAGGTGCAACTGTTAGTTAGGTTAGTATACAAATTCAGTTCGTAAATAAACACTGCCCTATTGACACGGTTACGGATCCTGCGGGGGTAGAGGGGTATCGGTACATCAACACACAATGTGTTTTGTGTATGCATGTTCCCGCTGTTGTATCGACCGTAGGGACGAATTGTCTCATGGGAGGACACGTAGATATATTCTGTGGGCCATTATGCAGCAATAAATTCACGCAACATCTGTGTCCGATATCTCTTCCATCTGAATAACATGTACATTTTTCTAGGGAACCCACATGTCCCTTTGTTTAGTTGTGTGTTGCGGTCGTTTCTCTTATGTGTTCACACTTGCGCTACAGCGCTGGAGACCCCCTCAGCTGTTGCCACTGACAGGCAGAAACTGCGGGAACGGAAGACTTCAGAAGATCTGCTAAGAAAAATATTCCAGTCTAATATAAGGACTGAGAAGAATTTCTTGTTGAGGGTATTTCTGTTTTGTAGCCCAGTTCCTATACTGTACCCAGAGAAGTCAGCAACATACATAACGTTCCCCATTTATGTTCAAGAGATTAAGTGAAGTAAGTAAAGCTATCCCTGTAACATGCCGTGGAGGCCCATAGGGTTGTGAGACGTCGAGGCTCTCACATTTTCTAGACAATCGGCTCACAGATAGCGGTGAGGTTTTCAGCTTTACGCACCGGCCGCCCTTTACCCCGGAGAATATTCCTGGTAATCATTTCTGTTAGAGGCTGAGTCAACCCCAGGGCCATAGTGCGGCTGGAAGGATTGGGTAAATTAAAAAAATCCACCTAATCGGGATTCGAACCGCCACCTTCCGGCTTGTAGTGCCTCAACCAACTACGCTACCGCGTGCCCCTTGTGTTCAAGAGGTACCCAGTTCAAATCTCTGCCAAGAGACCGGCAGTCCTTATGAAGTTTGTTTTCATGATTTTGTTCGTTCCTCCAGGCAAATGCCGGGATAGTACATTAAGTTAGTGTACACCCATTTCCTTTCACATCCCTTCCAGTTCATTGCTCACTATCAATTCTACGCTGTCTAGTCAGAGTTTCCGACAGTGTCATTAAATAAACAATACAAACCATTTGCCGTGAAGGTGATTAAATCAAGACAGATGGAACATGAAGCATGCAAAACGAAAACTCATTCATACTTGGTATATACATTCCTACGGAAATAGCACAGTTGAGATACCTAGACATTGATGGAACAGTAATATTCACACACATATATGTCTTACAGGGGAGCGGGGATAGCGACGAGCTAACGGCTGAACGACCTGGGTTCGATTCCCGGCAATACAGGATTTGTATCTACTCCACAGCGTCCAGATGACGCCACCCAGCCTCTTGTCCAGTGGGTCCCGGGGTCAATGCGGCAGGGGCGTGAAGCTGACCGCTCAACTCCAGTTAGTGCCTATGTCAAGAAAATGTGTATCTACGCATATATCCACCCCTCCATACGCCTTAATGGCGTAGTGTTTAATTAATTAATTAATCCGAATGATTCCCCCCCAATTAATCCGGATTATCGAGGGTTTACTGTAGTGGTATTTCCTGCATACCATTCATCCTTCTTTCTATATAAAAATACTTTGTAGCTCTGATATTACCATTCTCGTTACATGCTTCTGGGGTTACCATAGCAACGGATTTTCGGGCGTTAGTACTTGGCATGAGAGGGAGCCCACTGGGAAGACCAAGGCGTAGGTGGGTGGACAATATTAAAATGGATCTTAGAGAGATGGGGGTATAGATTGGATTGATCTGGCTCATGATAGGGACCATTGGAGGGCTCTTGTGAACGCGGTAATGAACCTTCGGGTTCCATAAAATGCTGGGAAATTCTTGAGTAGCGGCTTCTCAAGAAGGGCTCAGCTGCATAAGTATTTTTTTTCTTGCTAATGGGGTCGGACTAAGTCCCTTGTACTGCGGCCACTTCTGGCCTATTGTACCAGCCCCAGATGATAGGTGAGGGTGATTGTCAAGCAATTGGTGGAATGAAGATTGGCAGGGGAAATCGAAGTACTCGGAGAAAACCCGCCCCAGCTCCATGAGTAAGTACTTGGAAAGGACTTAAGTTACGTAATAAGTCACAAATGAACGAGCAGTCTTTTGTTTCAGTTTATTGTGTCTATTCTGTGAGCACTGTTAATATTTTAATGTGGTTATATAAGATGTGGAATACTATATAAAGGAGAGGGTTTTAAATTCATTATTTGTGCGTGTTATTTATGTGAGATGGCTTTAAACGTCGGCCTCGACGTATCGGTCGATAACATGTAGAGAGTGGAAAGGAATACGGGAGAAAACAAGGAAGTTTGCATCACCGATAATGAGACTTGCCCTTGAGTTCTGAACTAGTTTAACACTAGTAATGATCATACCGCCATGGCTGCCCCATTATCCGGGATGCTGTAGATATATGAGGAGAATGGAGTCACCAGAATTTTATCGTCGCTGTCGGGAGGATGGCTTGGCCATTACTAGCGGATAAGCGGCAGTCGGACGCGCGGGAACGCGTCTCTGATAGGATCGCTATGGCTGCGCTGGGTTTACTGCTCTCTCGGGGGTTTCGCTGGCGTTGCGCGTTGGAGTAGCCTCCTCGACTTGTAAGGCAGTCGAGGCTTAGCGAGAGTCAGAACGGGATAAAGAGCAGTGGCCAGGGCTTGAGGGTGTGGTAGGAACCTTACTGTAACAGAAAGGGGGTAGGACTAAGATTTAATTAATTTCCTTTTGCGAGCTCAAGTGTTTCAAAGCAGGTCTAATTACTGGATTGCTTTCATTACCGGCCCACCACGAGATCTTGGATATCGCATAGATTATATCCGAATTTATCAGTTGATTTTGAGCATGCGTGTTTTTGTGACATCTGTTTCTGTATGTCTGATTACCCCCCCCCCTTAATTACAGCTTTGGTTATTGATCTAAGCCTTCAGGGTGATTTATTGTTGATGTTAATTCTACTCTTGAATTTTTTCGCCATGTGATTTCGGCGTTTCGGAGGTATATGTTGCTTCTATCTTCATGGTAAAATTTAGTAGGATTTTCAGAAGAGAGAGGTAAGAACATATAGCAGAATGCTATGTGAAAGTGAAAGTCGTGAGACTTGTGGGGTGAGAGGCAAAATAGTGTAGGTCAGGGTCGTGTTTGTGTGTAGGTTTTGGTCCAACAGACCTACAGGAGGGAGCGGGCTCTGACCGGGCCAATAGGAACAATGGAAAGTATAAAAAAATCCTTGGCCTGTATCCACAAGCGAACTATACCGACCGAGCGACCGCCGCTTGTCGGCGAAGTTAGTGCCAACTTTAGCGGATAGAGGGTGTTGCCTGGTCAGTGCAACGGGTCCCCACGGTCGTTAATCTCGGTTTTCTAGACTGGAGCCGGTATTTTCTTGGAATAGCTCGTCAGTTATCCTCACGAGGCTGAGTGGACCCCGTTCCAGACACACTACTTCTTAGTAAATCGGGTAGCGCCGGGAATCGAACTCGGATCTCTGGCTCTATAGCCAGAAACTCTAGGCGGTCTCAATGGAAAGCACGTATATCGGATGTGAAAAGTTTTATTGTTCCCTACGACATCTGCTGCAGACATTTATCGCCTCAATGCATATTTAGCGAGTTGTGCTTGAAATTGTCACAGACAATTTCAGTACAACCGCCCGATACAACCGCCCGATTATCACATTCCATGCATGCCCTTTCAGCTGTTCACAAGTTGGCGGACAGGCAGACATTACGAAGTTAGTGGCCGCGTTTTTTCATCTCTTTTTCTTTATTTTTGCGAACTCGCAAAATTGAAACACTAAACTTCCCGATCTTTACCCGCAGTTCATGTATGCAGTAACTTTAGCCTATATACAGGCGTAGAGGATTCGTGTACCTGTCCTTTCAACATAGATGTCTGTTTGAAGAAGGCGAAACTTTCGAAGAATACAGAATTCCACCCCCCACCCGTCCTTCATAACTTTCATCATCCGAGAACCTTCTCATGGACCAGTAATCATATTGCTGCCAGCCAGTGGAAGATAACCAAATTCCCTCATTATTAGCTGCCTTTGGGAGAAATGTCTTTCCTTTATGAAACTGGCCGGACTCTCAGCAACTGAGAAATAAAGGTCTCATTGCTGTTATGGCTACGTCATTACCCGTGATATCCATTTGTTACGGACCTTAACTGACACGCAGAAGCAGGGTCTATCTTGAAGACAGTGGCGCAGCTATTGAAGAAATTTCCCACCTTTTATGGTACCCCACCGCCTCTATGGTCTAGTGTTCAGAGGCCCTGCCTGCAGATCCAGAGGTCCCGGGTTCTATTCCCGACGCTACCGGATTTTCTGAGCAGTAGTATGTCTGGAATAGGGTCCACTCAGCCTCGTGAGGATAATTGAAGAGTTATTTCAAGGAAAAAGCGACTCCGGTTTAGAAAACCGAGATTAACGACCGTGGGGATCCGTTGCACTGACCACGCAACACCCTCTATCCGCTAAAGTTGGCACTAACTTCGCCGACAAGCGGCATTCGCTCGGTCGGTATAGTTCTCTCGCGGACTAAAACCATGGATTTCTTTTTTGTATATGGAACCCAGATGCTTATCAGTCTGTTTGAAAAAGCCGACCACTGGTTCCTGTTTCCAGCCAGATTAATCCAATATACACCCTTCCTTCCTATTTCTTTAAGACGCATTGTAATATCCTTCCGTGTACATGTACGTCTTGCCAGTTTCCTCTCTCATTCATTTCGCATGCAGATATGTTGTCCCTGTTCTTTATGAACTGTCGGTGATCAGGTGTCCCGAGCAGGTTGATGTAGCGACAGGGCTCCGAACTTGTGTTCAGGAGTTGCCGGGACACTGGCTATGATCACTGAGGTTTTCGTTAATTTCCTCAGTCTATCTAGGAATGTACCTGCAGGGCACCTTAAATTAGGCCACGGCCGCTTCCGTCCTCATCCTTTCGTACTTACTGATCTCTGTCTACTCATTTGACGCTGTTGTGTATTTCATGTATGTATTGATGAATGGCTCTACAGCCGTGTTGGGTCCTGACCGCTTTTTCCCTTTCGTAATCATATACACGGTCGGTAGGACTCCTTGGACGGGGGATCAGCCAGTCGCAAGGCTGCTGTCTACAAATAGAACAACACAAACATAGAATAAACCCACACAGACATCCATGCCTTGAGTGGGATTTGAACCCACGATCCCATTTGTTCAATCGTGCGAAGGCAGTTCTTAACTTATAACGCGCGGACACTGTGATCGGCTGTTATATACTTACTGACAGCATTGTTAAATAAACTACAAAATATTGACATATATTGTATGTCCGAAACATCTTTCAGGTTGCGTCACCTTCGGATAGTGACGTAGATCGTTACATCATCATTAGAAAGTCACTAGATTTCATTGTCAGCGTACGACGGGAAACAAAATCGCCTTACTGGGGGTTCCGTTGAACACGCATGACCTTTCTTCTGCAAGACCGCCTTCTGAACGTGTGACGTGTCCTCAGGGATGTTTTAGGCAGTGTATACTTTGTGAATAGCGGCGGGTTCCAAAAAGTAGCAATGTACAGTCCGTGTGGTTAGACCTGTCCACTCTCAACAGAATGCGCAATGAATTTGGTCGAATCCACTGACTGAGATAGGGGTTGTAGGGTGTGTGTGGGTTATACAGAGGCTTAGTTACATCTCACTACCAACATTTCCTCGCAAAATGCGATTGCAACCACTGCCTCGCTACTTCCTCCCATGCTTCTCAAAGGTCAGGTGTAAATGTACAGCGTGTACTAACACCTGAGTTTTACGGCACGTAAAAGATCCTCATGTCTCTAGGAGACCTCTGAGCAAAATTAGGCAACAATTTCCCGCCCAAGTAGTTTCCAATGCCTCTGGTAGATGGGGGAAATATCTGGTACCCAAGGCCGACCTCGTTGGCTGAACGGGGCTGGTAGCACGCACCAGAACCGGTAGGGTATGGCGACAGTAGAAATTAAAGGGGGACGCACAATGGACCAATAACTGGTCTAAGTACATGGGGAAATCCACCCCCTCTAATAATAATAATAATAATAATAAACACAAGAGTCATCAATAGCACGTGATTTACGAATTGTAAATAGTGACCTTGTTTTCGGACATTTACTAAAATTGTAATCCAAACATTAATTCACTTTATTCCTCTTTTTTTATTGCCCATTGACAGTTTATTCCCCTCCTGAACTTGAAATCGCTGTAAACATTGGTGTTTGAAAGTTTCTGGACCTCGTTCAAAGAGTTTTACATTTGCAGGATGTATCCATGCTTCTTACACGCTGACTGCTGCGTAGCTGCTAACACATTCCGTGCTTAACGCCCAGAGCTGCCAGACCATACTCAGTAGCTGCAAATAGAGATCTTTTTAATGTTTTTTTTTTTACGGAAGATGAGTTCAATATGATGGAAAATTTTTAGTCTACACCTGCATGTCTGGAGGAAGAATATGTGTGCATGCGTGCGTGCGTGGTACATCGAGACGAGTTACTCTGTCACACGGCCTACTTGACTGTGAAAGTACTTTGCCGCTCCCCTGCAGCCAATAGTCGTTACACCTCTGCAGATAATAAGGAAAACTAGAAATTTTGTATGCTTTTCTTATCTCACATTACGTATAATAATATGGGTGGAGCCATAATTTTTTCAGGAGGGGAGGAACTGAAAATGTTCCGTACACACGTTTAGGGCGTATCTCCCTGCAGCACTCAGGATATAAGAACATTTATTATACGTAATCTGCAGAATCTGCAATGTTAAATGAATACTGGCTCGTTAATGAGTTATGCCAAGTGGCTTGACGCCTCGGCCGCCTTACCCCTTGGGAAGCAGCCCCCGATACCCATTAGATAGAAGGCTGTGTTTGCCTCAGAGCCGGTCTGGGCGCTGTGAAGTAGACAAAAGTCATGCCCCCACCGGAATTGTCATTTTCAAATTTGAGCTGTTATCCCTACATTTTCCTGGATATACTGAGGAATACCGCGAAATACCTCACTAAATATAGCGGGTCTCTTGTCCAAATTCGAACCCTGGATCTCCCAAATATGAATCATGAGAATTAACCTTTCGAATGGGAAGTTTGTTAAGGCGTTTCTTGCCGTTGCGTTAAATTGTTGGAGGGGGAGCTGTTGGCTGTCCTGTGAGCAGTGCCTCTAGTTAGGAGAGCTGAACACGTGTATACTGCCCCCCCCCCAGTCCGTAGCGATATCATTAATCTCGTAACAATTTCTGCGGCACTCCGCCAATGGTGACCTGCCCTATATGCTAATTGGACCCCAAGAGACTCACCGTAGACACATCCCTGACCCCTTATTTGACGTGATAAATTGATATTGTCTGGTAGGGGGAAGTAAAACCATAGACCCACGTTCTACCTGTCCTCAAGTGCGATTTTTCCACCGAATGTATGGATTATAATTAATTATCCAGTTGAAGATTGAGAGAGGCAGTAGTTGTCTGAAGCCTAACTGCCATGAGGCACCAATATTGGTTCGAATATAAATAGCATCAGTCAGAAGTTGCGAATAATGTTATTTAGTTATCTGTGTCACAGTGGTATCTTCTGTAATCACATCGAGTTTCTTAGTAAGACTGCATTTTCTCTCTCTCCTTTTCCCCGTGACATTTCATTTTATATCATCGTGCTCCTTTGTGTCTACTAGGATACCCTGTGCCTTATATCCTCATTTCGTTGCTAAAGCATGTTCTCTGGTTTCTTATGCATGTTAATTGAGTTTTCATGAGTAGGATCCACACCAAGCTTATTAAGTCGTTTGTATTTGTGGCTCGAAATTAGAGGTATGCATCCATTCTAAGAATTTATGACGTTATGTGAACTTTATGTAATAGTTCAGTCCTTACCTCACAGGAAACACATTACGTCCCCGCTACAAAGCCAAACCGGTTAATGCTGTTTAGCGAAACAGTCGCTGTTTATTGTGAGAACCATATGGAACACACAAATACACTTTGTGGGCAGAAAACTCCGTCCATGACTCACAGGAAACACATTACGTCTCCGCTACTAAGCCCAACTGGTTAATGCTGTTTAGGAAAACAGTCGCTGTTTATTGTGAGAACAAAACGGAACACATAAACACACTCTGTGGGCAGAAAACTCAGTCCTTATCTCACAGGAAACACATTACGTCCCCGCTACAAAGCCAAACCGGTTAATGCTGTTTAGCGAAACAGTCGCTGTTTATTGTGAGAACCATATGGAACACACAAATACACTTTGTGGGCAGAAAACTCCGTCCATGACTCACAGGAAACACATTACGTCTCCGCTACAAAGCCCAACCGGTTAATGTTGTTCAGGGAAACAGTCGCTGTTTATTGTGGGAACCGTACGGAACATACAGATACACTCTGTGGGCAGAATGGAGAGCTTTAATATATTAAAGAGGTTACTTCTGACCCTACGGTCCTCCAGGAAGCTTTACCTCAGTTACGATAAATGCCTCGACGTTATACTGACTGTCGTTAAACAACCACCAAAAAAAAAGGAAAGATATCCTCTTCTCTATCGTATGCTTCCATCTCTTCACTTTCCTCTCTCGTAAATCATTCTGTACATCTCATTCTGGGCCTTCCAACGTCTTTTTTACCTTCTGACTGGCTTTCAGAAATGTTATTAGCTTTTCTTTCTTGATATATTCTAACCACATGCTCCCAAACCTTCCAGATCCGCTACAAGACCAGATGCTTTGCATTGTAATTCCTTCTGATCTCCGAGTGCACCGCTGCTAAAGCACGTGGTATTAACAGTCGCCAGTGCACTAGAAATCTAAGTATCAGCATAATGTCTGGCGTGCCACGTGTTATAACGACATAACTTGTCCATACGCGGTCTAGTGACTTGCATTCGAAAACTGACCGGTTCGTATCTCGATCAGAACAAGACTCCTCTGACAGAGGTTCGTCGTTGTTTTCCTCAGCTCCTCCAGTAATATTCCCAGAGAGTACCTCAAATCAGTCTGTGATCGTTCGGCTCTATATAGTCTAAAATGTTTCACAGCTATTTCAGTAACAGCGCAGTTAAATAAATCACAGATGAATACATAAATACAATATACTATGTATGCATTTGGTTTATCCCGGACCGTATTTTGGCTAACCCTGATTTAGATTAAAATCTTGGAATCAGGAGCTATAAACGTGTTAGTTAGTTAGTTAGTTAGTTAGTCAGTTAGTTATTAGAGAGTTTGGGTTTCCCCATGCACTTAGACCTGTAGTGGTCCATTGTGCTTCCCTCTATGATTTCTACCAGTCTGTATATCCTACCGGTATTGGTGATTACCATCAGTCCTTCCCAGCCAGCGAGACCGGCTCTACTGGCTGAGAAGTATCTATAATGCTTTCCCCATCTACCGGAGGTATTAGTTACTGCTGCTGGGCGGCAAACGTCCGCAATTTTGGCTTCAGTGACCTCCTTAGGAGGTATGAGGTTCTTTTACGTGCCGTAAAGCTACGACACGGGACCCACGGCTTAAAGTCCCTCCCGGAGGACTTGTTCCCTGAATTTTTCGGCCCTTAAAAATTCGATGACCTCCGCCGGATATTTGAACCCGCGTACTACGAGTCATGAGGTGGGAACGTTACCTCTAGACTACAGAGGCCGCTTATAAACGTCTTACTTCTACGGAATCAGTTCCACGTACAATCAGGTCATGACAATCCAACGCTGAAGAAAAAATTACAGGTTTCGAGAAGTTCTTCTAAATAAGCGTTATACGTTAAAATGGCGACAGCTGACGACAGAGAGACTATTATTGGCAGATCCACCTACCAGCGGAATTAGTACCACCTGCATTCAGCGCCTGCAGTACTCTGTCGGCGTTCTGTGTTTTAATCTCACGCAGCACCATTACGATTTTATTGTATAGGGAGATATACGAGCTAATGGTGCAATCAGATCTAAAAGTCTGTGACAGTGGTACATTAATAGCAGATAGGGGCTAGCTCTATCGATCGGGCCCAACTGAGTAGGTTTTACCTGAAGACGGAGACAGACTCCAGTCTCCGAAACGCTGTGTTTTGAAAAGTAAACAGGACAGTTTTTTCAGATAATGACAGGACGATGCGTAATGTGCAGGAACACAATAGTTCTAATAGTTTTACAATACTGTCCGAAGCGACAAAACTTTTAAAGTTTTTTAGTTTCATTGTTTATCTTTAAATGGATTCATTTCGCCGCATCTTAAGGCTTTCTTGCTCCAAGTACCGGTTAGCACTACCTAACAGGAATTACGGGTTGTGTTACGTAACGCCGACGTCATCTACTTCTCAGACATGCGTAGTTGAATACTGCTAAAGAGTACTATTTTTTTTATTGCTAGTGGGGTGGGACTGCGGCCACTTCTGGCCTATTGTACCAGCCCCAGATGATAGGTGAGGGTGATTGTGGAGCAATTGGTGGAATGAAGATTGGCAGGGGAAACCTAAGTACTCGGAGAAAACCTGCTCCAGCGCCACTTTGTCAACCACAAATCCCACTTGACCAGACCCGGGATCGAACCCGGGCCGCCGCCGTGGGAATCCAGCGACTAACTGCTTGAGCTATGGCGCGACCTAAAGAGTACTAACTTCCTGGGATACAGCGATATGTTGTTATAGATGTTTTAGCGACGTTACAGAGGAACATATTGCCTCCATCTTCAGGGTCGAATATTAAACCAAGAACGAGACCGGATACAGACCAAAAGTTAATAAACTTTCGGCATTTAATCTGCATGCCCCGTTTAGTGGAACTATGTTCAGCAGTTTGTAAGTTGAATCATTTTAACTGACAAATAACTCCATTGTTATGTTCGTTTTAATTATAAAGAACACGCAGTTCCTAGACCAATGTATTTCTGTGTTCCATGCGGTTTCGATGGGTTTCTTTGGAGAGTTCTGTATGTGTCATTGTCGGTACCCTGGGATAGCGACTGGCTACAGGCTGGACGACCGAAAGGTTGGAGCTCGAGTCCCGGTAGGGTCAAAATTTTCTCTTCTCGAAGTCGTCCAGACCAGCTCTAGGACCCACCGTGCCTCCTGTCCAATGGGTACCGGGGGCTCTTTTCCCGGGAATAAAGCGGCAGGTACGTGAAACTCACCACTCACCTCCAGCTAGTGCCGAGCTCAAGAAAACGTGGGTCTACACATCCACTTCCCCATACGCCTTCATGGCGTAGTGCTTAATTAGTTGATTACAGGGACAAATGGTGCAACACCCATTGAGAATTCAGCGGGAATCCTGGTTATTTGACCTAGATATTATAGAATCACAATCGACGTTCATGTTCAACGTCATCTCCCACGAATAACACGCACAAATATTCAATCGTAAACCGTTTCTTTATGCAGGATACTACACTTCATACGTGTAGATCCATATCAACTTGTTACAAATGGTCACAGAGACACCATACACTGATACAAAAGACTGCTCGCTCGTTCGTGCACCATTCTGACTCTCGACAGTTCGTTCGTAAGGTACCCCGAAATTGCATAATTTCAGGGCTTTCTGCAATTTCGGTGTACCTTACGAACGAACTGTCGAGAGTCAAAATGGTGCACAAACGACCCAGCAGTCTTTTGTATCAGTGTATGGTGTCTATGACTACTGGTAACAGGTTGATATATATATATATATATACATACATGACGCGATAAGTTTCCTTCTCATGAATACGTGTGGGGAAGTGGAGTTATTGCGCCATACACTCTTAACCTTGGCACTAGATGGAGGTTAGTGGTGAGCTTCACGCTCCTGCCGCTTTACCCGCAGGAAAGAGCCCCCAGTATGCATTGGATAGGAGTCTGGGTGTACTGAACGGCAGGCCTGGATTCTGTGGAGGATAATCTGTACCTCTTACGGGAATCGAACCTCGATTCCCAAGTTTTTCAACCCACAGCCTAGTCGCTATACCTACTGAAGTGTACTTCATGACCACAAGTCTCGGAGGGCAGAATAAAACATGGAACATGGCCTCCCCTTCGGACGTCTGACACGCCGTTTTTCACCCCTTTTTATCTTCTCCTTTACCCATAAACCATCCGGAAGATGAATGGAAGTTTTTATATAACTTCCATAATTTTATAGCCAATACTTTGGTGTAACTGGAGTGCCTCTGGTATTCCAGAATCCCACCCGAGACCCCACCCCCTGTCTCACCTGCCAGGCGAAATATGGGATGTGTCATTGAAATAGCAGTCGGGAATCGATCCCCGGAAGGGTCACAGGCATTTATACCCACAGTGCAGACCGGCTCTGGGGCCCATTCAGCCTCTTAGCCATTGATTTTCGGGTGTAAAGCGGCCGGAGTTTGAAGCTGACAACTACCCATCTTAAGCGGACAATCTCTTATGCTCGAAAGTATATAATGTTTACAAATTTATATACTGAAAATGATAAATTTGTTCTCAGTTATTCACGGAAAATGAAATTCATGGCTGACTTCAATTAATTTACTATAAATTATTCTATCTTACACGCCTTTCTGTGGGCATCTAACCTGATACTCGCTAAATATTTGTCGGTACAAAAAAAAGGGGGGGGGGTGTTTCTACAAAAGTTGTACAGAAAACTGAAGCCTATGTCTGCAAGTCTTGCTCTTCTCAAGTTAATGGACAAAAAAAAAACTCCATGGCCTGTAGTCTGCAAGCGAACTATACCGACCGAGCGACCGCCGCTTGTCTGCGAAGCTAGTGCCAACTTTAACGGATAAAGTGTGTCGCGTGGTCAGCGCAACGGATCCCCACGGCCGTTAATTTCAGTTTTCTAGACCAGAGCCGCTACTTCCTTGAAATAGCTTCTCAATTATCCTCACGAGGCTGAGTGAACCCTGTTCCAGGCCCACTACTCAGGAAATCTGGTAGCGCCGGGAATCCAACCCGGACTTCTGGATCAGTAGCCAGGAACTCTGACCACTAGACCACAGAGGCGGTCCGAGTTAAAAGACACGCTAGAATGTTTACGTTGTGCATGTTATTGCAGCCGGCGTTAACAGTCAGACGGATTTCACTTTTGTTCGGTATTCAGCAACCAGAAATGGTCTACTGAGGGTCAGTCTGTTTTGTTGCCAAGGTAACGCAGTCAGAATCAGCCGTGTATGAGGAAGTGAACTCAGTTTTCGGACTGACCGCTTCCCGGGAAGAAAATGCATTAGCTATAGCCATGTAGACATATATCATTTGTCAGAGGCGACAAACCCATCTTCTCCTCAGAGAACACGTTACTTACGGACTATGACTGCAAGTGTTCAGTTACAAAAAAAATCTCTGGTCGTGAGTCTCAAGGGGCTTGGCGCCAAGACGAACCGATTGGCGGTAAACCGCCAGTCGTAAAGTAACTCTGACTCTGACTCTGACTGCCTGTACACCGATTTTCTTTTAATTTTTCTCCGCGTTCTTTATTTCTAAATGCTTGGTTGATCCTCCACATATGGTCATAAAGAGTACGAGGGCGCGGATCTGTGAGCACTCGTGACCATGCGGAAGAAACAGTCACGTTTGTTTCGACTGACTGCTGTTGGCTGATACTGCGTGATGTGGGCCTGATGCCTGTCACGTCACGTCTGTCAGCACGCAGGGGCACCCCCGGGAAGCCCGCCCGCAACGCAAACAGTGAGAGCCATCTGATGAGTAGATTGTGCTGATCAGAAGATGACAGTGCTATGCGTCCGTATTCGAATTTCCATTACATGTCATCTAATATCATCATCATCATTATGAAGGCGCATCACAGCTGCGAATAGCATTCGCCGATTTCTAAACATTTTTAATTAACACGGTCTTTCAATCGAGAATAGACCGCCTCTGTGATCTTGTGGACAGAGTTCCTGGCTACAGATCCAGAGGTCCCGTGTTAGATTCCCGGCGCACACATATTTTCTGAGTAGTAGTGGATCTGGAACAGGGTCCACTCAGCCTCACAAGGGTAATTGAGGAGCTATTTCAAGGAAATAGCGGCTCCGGTCTAGAAGACCGAGAGTAGCGGCCGTGGGGATCCGTTGCGCTGACCACGCGACACTCTCTATCCGCAAAAGTTGGCAGTAACTTCGCCGATAAGCGGCAGTCGCTCGTTCGGTATAGTTCGCTGCGGACTACAGGCCACGGGTTTTTTTTTGTTTGTTTTCTATCGAGTATAATTTTTTTCCGTTTCCAGCCATGTTTATTTCATGATTTATAGTAACGTGTATTTGTTTTGTTTTAGTTTTTACATGTCGTTTAATTCTTAGTTTAGTTTTTAGTTTTGTACCGTATGTATTTAGTGAGCCGGGATAGCGTGGTCGGTACTGCTGGACGGCAAGGGGGGTCGTCGTTCGAGTCCCGGTAGTGTCAAGAATTTTCTCTTCTCCACATCGTTCAGACTGCATCTGGGGGCCCACCCAACCTCCTATCCAATGGGTACCGGGGGGCTCTTTCCCAGGGGTAAAGCGGTCGGGACGTGAAGCCGACCACACCTCCAGCTAGTGCCGCGGTCAAGAAAATGTTGATCTATACATCAACTCCCTCATACATATTTAACATAACTTTAGCTTTTCATCGATCTAGAAAACCGAGGTTAACGGCCGTGGTGATCCGTTGCGCTGACCACGTGACACCATGTGTTCGCTAAAGTTGGCACTGACTTCGCCGACAAGCGGTTGTCGCTCGGTCGGTATAGTTCATTTGTGGACAAAAAGCTACGGAGTTTTTGTTCTTGTTTTTTAGCCTTTTCATTCTATATTCACGTTTCGCATGTACATGTATACATGTATATATGGCGGCTGGTTTGAACTTTGTTTTGTTTATTGTCATTACAGAGAACATTTGCCTGTATCAGAAATGCTACGTTATTTTCACGGGCTTCAAGCAAGTCCTGTCCTCGGAGCGTTAACCGGGGTCTGATTCCTTTTTACGCCGCAAGAGTTCGGAGCATAATAACATGTACATTTTGTTTAATGTCGGATTGTATGCCTCGTAGTTTCTGTGCCGTTGTTTCGTTCTGTGTTTCTCTTTCAAGCTTCAGCCAACTTCGTTATAAACTCTGTACACAACGGTCGCCCCTCCCCAACCCCTTTGCGAAGCCCATTTCAGAATTCCCCTTGCGTACTTCGCCCTCCTACTCTATTCGCAGGAATTTTAAATACTTTGTACGACTTTCCTGTGATCCTGTTACATGCGGTCTCGTGTGCCTTTTCCCCTCACTCCCAACGTTAGGTTTTCTGATTTAACAAATTAATTTCATCGAGCGGGTTACCATAGCGGACTCTCTACTAATATTCAAGATATGCGGGGACATTGGCTATCCTGACTGAAGTTTTTCGTGGTTTTGTTCAGTCCCTCCTACCCGTGTGAAGGCGGGTTAGAATACCTCCACCGCATCCCTGCGAGTCGTGGGCCACGAAAAGAAAACCAAGCGCCTGCGTGTATAACTGGAGGGGGGGGATAAATGCGGGGACCTGGTCTTCCAGGTTGGGGGTTGGACGTAAGGGTGATGGCCTTGCTCTGTAAAAAGAAAATACTATTGCGAAATCCAGAAAGGGGAAACCGGATCAAATCTGGCAGAATCTTTTAAGGAAGGCTATGGCTCAAAAAGGGCTGTTTTATCGATGATGGTTCAGTCACTTGAGGTAAATTCCGAGGTAGTACCTAGAGTAGGCCTCTACCACGTCATCTGTTAGCCTACCATTCGATGCTGCTGTGTAGTGTAGCTTAGTACAATAAACGTCAGACTAATTTATTTGTGGATGGAAATGTGAGACCGTAATCCGTGGAAGAGGAAGAGGACAAATTGTTTAGACCTAAACAACAAGACGTGCGGTCCTATAAGAACCTCGTCCTCCTGTACGCATTGTTTTACGAGGTGAGGTTGATAGCCTCACGCCTAACCTCCAACCTGGAAGACAGGCCCCTTCCTTCTTCCTGTCTGTCTTGGATGGCCCTACACGCTCCCGCTAGCATAATTCTCCAGGTGGTTACGGCTCGCAAGTCTCCCTCCACGTAAAGTAATGTCGCAGGTGAGAGGTAAAGTTGTCCTTGTGTTTAATTAAGCACCATGCCGTGAAGGCATATGGGGGTGATGGAGGTATAGTTCCACCATTCTTGACCTCGGCACTAGATGGAGGTGAGCGGTGAGCTGCACACTCATTGGATAGTCGGCCGGCTGGGCCTCAGAGCCAGTTTCGACTCTGTGGAAAGAGAAAATCAGTTGCCCCGTGCTAGGAATCGAACCGTGGCCGTTCAGCCTGTAGCCTGTCAGTATACCGGCTCTTAGTGGCCCAGGGGAGGAATAATAAATTTAGTGGCCTTCGTCCCCGCCTCTCTGAAAATAGCATTGAGTCCGTGTATTCATGTAATTTTTGGTGCATTCGTAAGTAAAATTCTTGAAGTGTCCGTCCTTACGTAACAACTTGAGGATCCCAACGAATGTCCATGTAATTTGATATTGGAGCAACGTAAACGTGAAATTATCCCAGGACTTAATCACCACGCCATTAATACGTATGAGGGAGTGGAGGTATACATCCACGCGTTATTAACCTCACACCCCCAGAGCTAGGCTACACACTGCGGAGAAGATATCTCTTGCAATTTCCTGGTTTCTAACCCAGATTCGTCGATCCTACATGATCTAGTCACTATACTGACTGAGCTATAACGGCTGTTGATATTGGGAAACTTCGATCAAATTTGTATACAAATTCTAATTTTGGTTAACATCGGGCGATCATAACGAACCTACATGCTAATAAAATGATTTGACTATACCGACCAGTGTGACTCAAATGCCTTTACATGTTTCGGTCAGTTAATGACCATCTTTGGAAGGCAAATAACAACACACTGAGGAAACTACTGTTACATTGGTCATAGTACATCAAATTCAATGAGGCTAAAATGTGGCGAGTTAAAATATTAATAAAATTCTTAATATTTAAAATTTTAAACCACTAAAGTTCGTGTCTTTGTGCCTCTTCTATCATCGGAAGATAGGGGTAATTTGCCGTCCTTGGAGGTCCAGGCAGTGTTTTATGGTTGGTTAAGAGTCTGTGTCTGTTGAGGCACTGGACGGTGTTGTCAAATCATTCTGTAGTGCTGATTAGTGTGAAGGACCAGAGAGAATGAATGAAGTTAAAACTTATTGGACCTACATACGCCCTGCTTAGGTTAAGGTGCGTGAAATGGCTTGCAGTCGGCACGCTGCGCCTCTCTGAAGAAGAATATGCAGTGGCTTTACTCTCTTTAAACACATGCTACTTAAGTTTATATGCACTGGTTTAGTGATGTCACTGAACACAAGTTACAATAGTTGCTTTAGCTTAACACTTGGCCCCAATGTTATGTACACACACGATAATAGTGTTGACATCACTAAACTGTCCTCCAACGACTACAGTATTATTTTTGTTTGCTTATTGCGCATGCGTAGAAGTAGTGACTGTAGGGCTGAATCCGTAGTTGTGGTCGCGGTTATCACAGCAGAGGGTATGAGGTTCAAGAACCGAGTAACTACTTGACTCCTTGAAAACCTAATAAACGCTCGGATTTTCAAGAATAACCCAGCCTTTTGTCGAACCCCTCAAGATATATTAGCTTTCGCAATATCTCTTGGCCGTTACCTGTTCACTAGCCTGCCCGGTGAAACTGTACATTGAATGTAGTTGATGTGACGTAATTGAGTTTACACATGAAACGTAACTGCATTCTCACTTAACCTTCAGACCGCCCTGGCCTGTATCATGATCGCACATTGTGCCAGAAACCACGGGACTGAAATACGTTGTACTGTCTTCAGTGTAGTCGGGCTAGCGACTCGGGACGTGCCTGAAGCGTTAGTAGTGTTGGGACTTCGAAGCATCAGTCTGTAGCGTGTGCCTGAAGCGTTAGTAGTGTTGGGACTTCGAAGCATCAGTCTGTAGCGTGTGTCTGAAGCGTTAGTAGTGTTGGGACTTCGAAGCGTCAGTCTGTAGCATGTGCCTGAAGCGTTAATAGCGTTGTGACTTTGAAGCATCAGTCTGTAGCATATGCCTGTAGAATTAGTAGTGTTGGGACTTCGAAGCATCAGTCTGTATCGTGTGCCTGAAGCGTTAGTAATGTTGTGACTTCGAAGTATCGATCTGTATCGTATCGTTAGTAGTACGGAGACTTCGAAGCATCAGTCTGTAGCCTGTCAAAGTAGTACTGGGACCTCGAAGCATCGGTCTGTAACTTATCGTTAGTAGTGCTGGGACTTCGAAGTATCAGTGCGTAGCGTGTGCCTGAAGCATCAGTAGTATTGGGACTTGTCTCTTGTAGTATTTTAAGGAGAGTTTCTTGAGACTAACCGGTGTTGTGCACACTTGAAGCTGGCAGTTAGAGACAGGTTGTGAAGAAGGCGGTGTGTTGTTCACTCCCGTAAAGTTTCATGTTTTTCGTGTTAAACAGTGTTAGCCTAGTCGAAAAAGATGGAATTTTGTGGGTTCCTTGTGCCTTGTTTGACATAGCAAACTATGTGGAGAGTAAAGTGTTTTTTAAAGAATATTGTAGTGAGGGCTGTAGTGAAGCTCGGGCGGTCCGGGGAGGCGCTACTTTGCACTTTGTAGTTCCCGAGCGTCTGTCCTAGCACATCTTTTAAAGACCATGGTGTGAAACTATTTTTAACGGTTGTTGCATGAAGTTTTCCAGTGTCGCAGTGTACATAATGTCTACTATTAAGTGACGCATGAATTGGAAAGGGTTTAGAAGGAGGCGGTCATGGCCCGATTGAGATACTAACCAGGCATTTGCCTGGAAATACTTAGGAAACAAAAAAAAAACTTTTTCATGACCGAGATGCGAACCGCGAACCTTCCGAATACATAATTAGAGCTATGTCGTTATATCAGTCTGTTGGCCGCGCCATAGCTCAAGCGATTAGTCGCTGGCTTCCCACCGCGGCGTCGGATCCAACTGGTCTATGCGAATTACAAAAAAAAAAAAATCAGTCTGTTCGGTGATGCGATAGATAAGATTATTATAAAGTAAAGTTATCCGCACCAAGCCATGAAAACGTATGATGTAGTGGAGGTATTGTTCCACTCATTTATAACCGCGGCACTTACACTGCGACCTGCAGTGATCTATTGACTGCGGCACTATATAGAAGTGAATGGGAAGCTTCACGCCACGGCCCCCTTTACCCCCAGAGGAGCATCCCGGTATCCATTGTATAGGAGTGTGAGTGAGTCCCAGAAAAAACTCTTGCCGTGAATTGAAACCCGACTCCTCGGTCGTTGTAGCAGTTCGTTTAATATCCGAACGGCGCGGAGGAAGTGTCAGCGCGTTTCCTGTGCCGCGTGCCTCCCAGTTCCTCGTTTGGATCTGTCCTACAGTAAAGACGACAAAGTTCTTTCAGCCTGAAGCTGCGGGCCGGACCGCTCTGCCACTTCTATTTTTAGAATTAAATCCCCGGCTTTGAGAAGGCGTGAATGGTTATTTCTGAAAGTGCATCTTCGTTGTCAAGTGTCCGACATTTAGTGATGTGATGGATTCAGTGGAGTAAGACTCGGCAAAAGGTAGCACGGTCGGATGTCGATTTAATTACAGATGCAATCTTCGTTCCACGGACGTCACTCTAAGGGAATTAGAGATTTCACGAGTCTGTCGATAGTATATAATAATTTCAGAAGAAATTAACACTAAATAAGGGCGACACCGCACCAGTTTCGACTGGGTAACATTCCTGTTTCGTATTCAGGAAGTTCGTGGTTCAAATCTCGGCCCAGAGACCTAGTGTCATCGAGATTTTCGTTATTTTCTTCAGTCCCTCTACATAAATTCCGAGATAGTGCCTCGGACTAGGCAACAGTCGCGTCAACAATCTCAATATTATTCACGAACAATCCTACTTTTAGACTTGCATAGTCTGAACTGCCGGTCTAAGGCATGAACTGTCTTATCTCACTTGGAAGCAGGAATTGTGGGTTCGAATCCCACTCAAGGCATGGGTGTTTAGTGTTTCTGTGTGTATGTGCGGCTTTTCTGTGTTTGTATACAGGTAGAGGCCTTGCAACGAGCTGATCACCCACCCAAGTATCCTACCGAATGTCTAAGATCTAGCAAATCGAAGTGAAACGGAGAGTTTCATGGAGGTAGACCAAGGCCCAAATTTGGTCTGTAACACCGAAGGAAAAAAAATACTGAGAACATTGTTAAATCAAACAAAAACAAACTCCGTGGTCTGTAGTCTGCAAGCGAACTATACCGAGCTACCGCCGCTTGTCGACGAAGTTAGTGCAAACTTTAGCGGATAGAGGGTGTCGCTTGGTCAGCACAACGAATCCCCACGGCCAGTAATCTCGGTTTGCTGGACCAGAAGCCCTACTTCCTTGAAATAGCTACTCAGTTATCCTCAGGAGGCTCAGAACATTTTATAGCGCTGGGAATCGAACCCGGGAACTCTGACCACTAGACCACACATTGCTGCAAAACGTTATGTAATCAAATCCCGTAGTTTGGGCGTAATATTGGCGATTGTGTCCGCCATAAAGGCAGCGGCGACAGCAAAAGGAGTATTATTTTGTACGTATGTAAGTTCTTCTGAGCAACATGAAATACCATAGAGCAGCTTAGCGCAGATGTAAGGCACCTGACAATCGTAGGGGGTGATATTTATCTTGACTGCTGTTCATTATGGTTTTCTCGAGGTGTTACATGCTAAAACCTTTATCTTTTTCTATGGAGTATGCATCACTGTTTTCACCAATGTCTCCCGGTTAATTTCCATAATTATCTTACTCTGTTTAATTAGATGCTGTATAATTGGCATTTGATGCGATGTCATACTACAGCGGAATCTATAGAAACAAATGCCATATTGTAAACGTTGCGTCCTTGAGAACTGATTATTATTACATGTTGTTGTAATGTGTGTGCGTTTATCATTACCGCTCGTGTGATCATGAATATGCACTATAACACGTATGTCTACTGTGTCGAAAGTATCTTAGCGATTGCGTCATCGTCACATACTGACGTAGGTCGTTACGTCGTCATTAAAAATTAACTAGATTTGAACGAAATGAACGAAAATTGTCTCATACCGGTTATCTCCTTGAGCAGAAAAGACTTTTCCTCCGCAATATCGCCTGCATGTCTGTAGTATCTCGTAGTGTATGTCATATATTTTGAATAGGAAACATTACGGAAGAGAATTTCTTAATGTTCAGTATGATCTCGAGTATGGCGATATTGGTATTATTATTATTATTATTATTATTATTATTATTATTTAATTGCAAATGGGTTTTCACCCGGTGGCAGTGGTACTAGAATAAGACAACAGACAAAGAACACACATAAACACGTTCAAACAAAACACAGCACACAGTTACCGTCCGATGTTGAAAATATAATATAGTAACTTCCTAATGAAAGCGTAACCATGATGACGCTGTCAAGTATGTTTTTGATATGTTATGCTCAAGGTGTGACGTAGCCACAGAGATGGTTTAGACAGACAATAATATCTTGATATATTCCGAGTTTTTAGAGCGACTTGAGTATAGCTTTGAACCCGTTGCCGCTTGATCCTCGGATCCCCACGGCCGTTAATCTCGGTTTTCTAGACTGGACCATAACTTGCACTCTTCGCCAAATATAATTAGAATGATGAAGTCAAGGAGGATAAGATGGGCGGGGAATGTAGTACGAATGGGAGCGAAGAGTAATACATATAGGTTACTGATGGGAAAACCAGAAGAGATCAATAGGAAGACCAAGACGTAGGTGCGTGAACAATATTAAAATGTATGGGATGGGGTTTTATGGACTGGATTGATCTGGCTCAGGATAGGGACCAGTGGAGGGTTCTTGTGTAGCTGCACAGCTGGCAGTTGATAGGAGAGTTGATACCCATTCTCGAGAGCCTCCTAACTGAGTAACATATTTTCAAATTAGAACCTCTGTGGGAACTGATTATCCATGTGGACACGTGACGTGAAGAGACGGGTGATCTGTTCAGTGACTGCGTAATCCTCTGACAATGCAGTTCCACTTGAGGCGTCTGCAGCGTCGCCGTACCACCATCGACGGCGGTGAAGACTACGACGCCTATTTCTGCTCATCGTCTCGCCCCAGTGTCGTACTAATGAGCGTCGTCAAACAGAATTCAAGCGTCGCCCTTGCGTCGGATCTGGACAAAGGTATTTGTTACTTTCTAATCGTACCAACGTAACCCCCCGTGAATATCAACGAGATATGCATATGTTTTGCCCCATTATCGTGCTGTACGTATTTAACTGTGATCCCATCTTGTTAGAATATTGTAATATATTGACGAAAAGCCGTGCCATAGCTCAGGCGGTCAGTCGCCGGCTTCAAACCGCGGTGGCCCCGTACTCCGGTTTCCCCTGCCAATTCGTATTCCACCCATTTCTCCACAGTCATCATCATCTGGGGCTGGTACAGTAGGCCCAAACAATGGACGCAAGTGGACTCAATCTCACCCCATCAGGAAAAAAGTATACTGACGTCATGATGACTGGACGCTGTGACCTTGACAAGATCTAAACCATTTTTGTTGCTAAAATGACAACTTGATAGAATAACGAAATGTGGAGGTACGTTAAGAAGGTCTGCGGCAAAGATGGGAACTACAGAACAGACTCCAGCATACGTTCTTTCTTCATTGTGAAAATAATTGTAAATACAAACTACTGCCATCTGTTGCTCGTACTCTTAACTACTACGAACTCTGACTGCTAAGATGCATAAGGGCAGACAAGGGAAGTTATACCCGAATGAAGTAATAAACAGCGTTACCTTCGACCTCATAATTTCACTTGGGTCGTTGAAACAGTTGTAGAAACACTTGTTTATCGTAAGACTGTAGGTGTACATGTGACCTGAAACGTTATTGGTGGTATGGGATTTTTATTAAGGTGTTTTTCGTTTTTATATGCATGAATGTGTACGTGAGTGCACTGAAGCTTTGTTCTTGCCTTTTGCTACCTGGCAGTGGAAGATTACTATCTCAGAAGTGAGGCTGTGTAGTCTAGCAGTAGTTTACCGACATTTCGGAGAAGTGTACTGCTTCCATCTTCAGGGTCAAACCTGTACTATGCAAGCAACGAGCAAGAAGTCAACGTGAAGCTGAGCTTTTTATTCCAACAATGCATGGTTAACTTTATACACGAAAATAAACTTAACAGAAGTAAATAGAGTACCACGTTAACAGACTAGAAAAATTTTAAAACATTTTTTATGTGTTTATGTTTGCTTGTTTTTGTTTGTTTTCTTCTTGTAGTTTGTTGATTCCTGTTGCATTTTGTTTTTGTGAAAAACAAACGTGACGAAAGAAAAGCATAATGAAATCAGAAAATTTTCGTAGTAGCACATAGATCAAACCTGGTATTTTTCGAATATTAGGAAAGTGTGATGATTAACACACTGAGTATTAAGAAGGTCGAAGAGGGTTCGACCCGAGCTGTCGCCGCAAATTCCAAAATGTTATTAAACAAATATGGCAGTGTAATGACAGCGAATCGTCTGAAGACTAAATCAGAGCAATCTCCCGAAACGTCGTGATGCCTCATAGTCTACAGTGGATAGTAATAATAATCTCAACGTGAAGTTACGTAGTTGCCTCAAGGATAAAATGAACTCGTTGGTTAAAGTTGAAAGGACGCGTTGGAATTTATCGAATTTTGTTCTCTAACGAGTTATCATGAAGCCAGGGGATCTGCTGGAATGCCGGATATTGCCCCAGAACCACTGAGAATTGTGGGAGGCCACATATTCCCCGAGATGTTGTAGGCAGACTCCCAAAGGGAGATGACGAGAGATCGCATCTCACGCCCGCGCAGATGGGTACCGCGACCTGACAGTTCCATGGCCAAACAGAAGAAGAGTCTGCTGGATTGCACCCGATTTTCACTTCTTTTGATTGCGCATCAGAAGAAGGCTGTCAGCCTTGCATTCAACCCCCAACCTTGAGGACGAGGTCCCTGTATTTATGTGCCCCAGTGACAGGGTGACCCAGTTATACCCCCAGGCACCGGGTTCCCTTTTCATCGCCTTCTGTGACTGGCAGGGCTACGGAGGAGCTACCCGCCTCCACACGAGGACAATGATCATCTCTCTTTTTATATCTGTCTAGAGTCCATCCGCTGTACGAACCAAGGGATGTTTGTATGTATGTGTGTAAGGGGTGGCCCATAAAATCCGACCCTTCCACCGCGGCCTACAATGATCTATTGTGCTTCCCCTTTGGATTAACCCTTTATTAATCCTACACTTCGAATGGAATGTAGGACTTTATGTGTGGGGGCGTCATAAAAGTCACTTGGCTCCATGAAGAACTGACCCAGGTGACGAAATCTTAAAAACGAACCAATATACGTCATATATGTAGGCAACCTTACGGAAGAAAATTCCCCACCGCCATGTGAATGCTGGAAATATGTTACAAATAGACTCTAGTAACTTTCTAATGATGACGTAACGGTCTACGTCACTAGTAGCTGATGACGCGTCACCGTTCCTACAATAGATCGAGTGTACGTAAGATGTGAAACACTGAAGCTTGTAAGTCAGGAAGGTCATTAGCTATGTAACCTCAACTACGGGGTGGTACGCATGTTTATGTATGCCTGTAAGATAAAGATGAAGTTTTCCTTGTGCTTAACTAATTAATCATTACGCCATGAAGGCGTATGGGGGAGTTGATGTATAGATCCACATTTTCTTGATCTCGGCACTAGCTATAGGTCAGTGGTCAGCTTCACGCCCCAGCCGCTTTACTCCCGGGGAAAGAGCCGCAATTACCCATTGGATAGGAGGCTGGGTGGACCCCAGAGCCGGTCTGGATGACTTGGAGAAGTGAAAATTCTTGATCTTACCGGGACTCGAACTCCAACCTCTCGGTCGTTCAGCCCTTAGCCAGTGTTCATGTATACCTGTCCTTTTGTGAAATAAATTTATACATCCATTGTCCTCCAACGAATAGAATGCGAGGTAGCTAACGAAGTCCTATCAGCGTGTATATGCAATTGTCTGCACACTGAAGTAGACTGTGACCGTAAGGAGACTGTCAGGGCAGCGCCATAGCTCAAGCGGTTAGTTAGTTATTGGAGAGGGTGGGTTTCCCCATGCACTTAGACCAGTATTGGTCCACTGTGCTTCCCTCTTATGATATTCTGCCAGTCTCTATACCCTACCGATAATGGTGCGTACCATCAGTCCCGCCGAGCAAGCGAGTTCGGCCACTTGCTTGGCGGTATCTATAATGCTTCCCCCATCTATCAGAGGCCTTAGAGACTATTGTTGGGCGGGAAACGTCCTGGAATTTGGCTCAGTGATCCCCTTTGGGGATATGAGGTTCTTTTACGTGCCGTAAAGTTACGACACGGGACACACGGCTTAAAGTCCCTCCCGGAGGACTTGTTCCCTGAATTTTTCCGCCCTTAAAAATTCGACGACCTCCGCCGGGTATTTGAACCCGCGTACCACGAGTCATGAAGTGGGAACGTTACCTCTAGACTACGGAGGCCGCTATAGCTCAAGCGGTTAGTCGCTGGCTTCCCACCGCGGAGGCCCGGGTTAGATCCCGGGTCTGGTCAAGTGGGATTTGTGGTGGACAAAGTGGCGCTGATGCAGGTTTTCTCCGAGTACTTCGGTTTCCCCTGCCAATCTTCATTCCACGAATTGCTCCACAATCACACTCACCTATCATCTGGGGCTGGTACAATAGGCCAGAATTGGCCGCAGTACAAGGGACTTAGTCCCACCCCACTAGCAATAAAAGAAAAAGGATACTGTCAGCGTTAACAAGCGTTACCTTTGTTGCCTTCTCTTCTTCGGAGCACAATATACTGTTTGTCCATCTGTCTGTCTGCTCGTCCCTCCGTCTTCCTGTGTATGTATACCCTCATATACCGCACGGATATGAGTGAATTGGATTACAGCGTTATCTCCAATCACACACACACACACACACATATATATATATATATATGGTCTAGATTACTATGGAAACATATCAACAAATGAAGGAATTTGTTTTATAAGCTAAACACGAGCATGTATAGAGTCAATTAGAGTAGTAATTCATGTAAGCTTCAATAACGCACGTAATATAAGCCGCTTTTGCAGTGAAGTTCCGTGCACTCTCGAATATTAAAGTGAACTTGTCTTCCCATCTCTATGCCATTAGCCTAGCGTTAGGAAGCGAACCTATAAATAATTATTTTCTAACTAGTGGCCCTCGGGTCTCATTCGGCCCGTAAAGGTGTTGCACGCATGTTCCCCTTTCGTTTACCTACATAAATTAGATTTCACTATAGATCATTGCCCCTCATCTGGTACTTATATGAAATATTTACATGTGGCGGGACCCGTCCGTATCAGAGCCAAGGCGTGAAGAGGAAACCGAACCAAAACTCTGTTTATATCACTCGATCACTTGACAGTGCCTTACGTGCCGCATATTGTTCCAGGTTGGGACGGTCTCGGGGACCACGACCGGGTTCAGCGCCAGCTGTCGGTGTCCAGCGACTCCAAACTTCTGGACGAAGACATCCGGGAGGAGGCGCGGGTCATCCTCAGGCCCAAGAAACCTCCGCGGCCGAAGTCCGAAGTGTTCCTCAACAAGGAACAGCACAGGCGGACCAAGAGGTACTCCGCGTTTGGGGTAAGTTGCTTGAGCCCTTCAGACTGTCCACGACTCAGGGAATATCTGGGAATGGCTCAGAATTCCAATTCCTTTCCCCTCTGCAACGTATCCGGGTCTGACAGTGACATTCGTCTCCCGTCTCGTCGGAGCGTGAAGTGCATGCAAACTGAGCCCTCTCTCCAGCTGAACAGTAGGGACACTGTGCTACAAGACGGAAGTTCGCGGGTTTGATTCCCGATAGGCTCATTGTATTTTTCAATTGACCTAATCCTTCCAGCCACTCTGTAACCCTGGGGTCGACTCAACACGTAACAGAAATGAGTACCAGGAATATTCTTGGAATATTCTGGGGTATAAAGGGCGGCCGGCGCCCATAGGATTGTGAGACGTCGAGGTTCCCACATTTTCTTTAGACAGTCGGCTCACAGATGGCGGTGAGTTTGTCAGCCTTACGCGTCTGCCGCCCTTTATCCCCCCAGGAACATTCCTGGTACTCATTTGTGTTAGAGGCTGAGTCGAGTCCAGGGCAATAGTGCGGCTGGAAGGATTAGGTCAATTGAAAAATCCAGTGACCTCATCTGGAATCGAACCCGCGACCTCCTGGCTTGTAGCAAAGTGCCTCAATCAACTACGCTACCGCGTGCCCCATATATGCTATTTAACGACGCTCATAGGATGGCGCGTATCGTCGAGTCAGATTGAGAGCAGTAACTAATTGCTCCTGCCTGCATCATGGTGGGGTTTGTGCTTCCGTTATGCTTCGGCCCTTGAAGATGAAGGCGACGTGTTCTGAACTGACTACAGGAGACGAATGCCTCATAACCTCTGCTGTGGGAGCCTCGAACCTTACAATCCATATTAACCTCGATGACGTAGGCGTCTTCATCTTCGAACGTCTGTTAACCACATCACGACCCAAAGCGACGCGTCTGTGTTCTGCCGGATGTTGAACCGAGAGGAAGTTATAAGAATCCTGACAGAGGTGTTCAGGCGACAGGAGAGCGCGCGCAAGGCTTTCTGTGAGGGCGTGTTTTACATTCGTTCTAGGTGTGAGAGGGATTTGAATGGGACCTGTAAAACCCGCTGTATGTCTCATCATCCCGCATAAAGCCCTCGTGCTATTAATTTCTCCCGCTTTCTCTCTCATTCCTCTCCAGTCCTACTAGAACAGACACAAATATAGCCAATCGTAAGGCGTCTCATTTATCTAGTATACTACAATTCTCACATATGTTTTTCTTCAATGGTTCTTCCAGCCCATTCAGGGCCCAGGCCTCTAATTCAGCCCCGTAATAATTTTTCACACACAGTAGGACTCCTCGGACGAGGGATAAGCCCGTCACAAGGCAGCTACCTGCACACAGGACAACACAAACAGAATAAACGCAGACAGACATCCATGCTCTTGAGTGGGAGTCGAACCCACGATCCCAGCGTCGGAGCGAGGGAAGCCAATTCGTGTCTTAGACCGCGCGACTGCTGTGACCGGCACACTTCACATATATACATCAAAATATCAGTACTCGCAGAATAGACACGATACACTGAAACTAAAGACTTATCGCTGGTTGACCATTTACTACTCAACCTACAATTACTTAAGTACAGGGCATCAAGAGATGAAATAGCGGGCCCACTTGCGGCTTAAATACCCAGAGAATGTGTCCCATCCAGCCTTAAGAATAACAACATGAGAAGGAAGTGTTGGCTGCAAAGTGAAATAAATAAACAGGACAAGGAGACAGAAAAAATAATCCTAATATTTACCCTACCGAATTTTTCCCCCGAAGAAACTCTTTTTATTATAAAAACATCCCTGGTGTCAACATTAGCTTTCTTATAGGGCCAGACTGTGACGCAAGAAAACAAAATTAATTAAACACAAGGAGCATAGAATGTTGAAATATCATTACGTACTCTGCATAAATACAATATTAAAATCTATCTTAGAGAGATAGGATGGGATGGTATGGATTGGATTGATCTGGCTCAGGATAGGGACCAATGGAGGGCTCATGTGAACACGGTACTGAACCTTCGAGTTCCATAAAATGCTGGGAAGTTCCTGAGTTTCTACACAATTAGCTCAGCTCCGTGAGTGAGCGCGTTATGCGTAAATTGTATTGCCATTTTTCTTGCTTTCTGACTAGCGCTGACGTAAAGGTGTGATACGCTAAGCGTGTAAACCTCCATCGAATAAAAAGTGGAGCTGTCCTGAGACAAGCACGTGATGTCGAGTGTGTAGATGGAAATGTATGTTTTCATCCGGCTTGTATACATTTAGAAATGTTTAAAAATACTTCGCGATGTTGGATTTCACTCATGCCCCCCCACCCCCTCCACGTAGAAGATCTGAATTCCCCGAGGTGACTGTAAATCGGAAACGCGTCGGCGAGCAGTGGGAGCAGTTAGCAGACTCGTCGTCGGGTTTAGAACCCGTGTCTTCGTTTCATCACTGTCATTAACTTGGAAATATGTGACAGTTTTAATCTTAAAAGTAATAATCTTCTTTTATTGCCAGTGGGGTGGGACTAAGTCCCTTGTTCTGCGGCCACTTCTGGCCTATTGTACCAGCCCCAGATGATAGGTGACGGTGATTGTGGAGCAATTGGTGGAACGAAGATTGGCAGGGGAAACCGAAGTACTCGGAGAAAACCTGCCCCAGCGCCACTTTGTCCACCACAAATCCCACTTGACCAGACCCGGGATCGAACCCGAGCCGCCGCGTTGGGAAGCCAGCGACTAACGGCTTGAGCTATGGCGCGGCCATCTTAAAAGTAAGACAGATTCACGCAAAATACTGGTTGGATGAACTGGAAGGAAGGTACCACTTTGAAGACCTAGGCATAGATGGAATGATGCTAAAATGTAACCTAACGTACTGCTGAGATTATTAATTCATGGACCTCTACCTCCACTCCGCCGGTCACAGTGTCCGCGCGGTTTAAGGCATGAACTGTCTTCGCCCCTTCAAACACTGGGATCGTGGGTTCGAATCTCACTCAAGTCATGGATGTCTTTGTGGGTTTATTCGGTGTTTGTGTTGTTCTATGTGTAGGTAGCGGCCTTATGACGAGCTGATCCCCCGTCCAAGGAGTTCTACCGGCTGTGTATAGGTTAAGAAACCGAAATAGTGACCAAGGTCCACAAGGGCTGAAGAGCCATAGATAGGTAGGTAGGTGGGTGGGTGGGTACATAGATAGGTAGGTAAGTAGAAACCTCCACTCCCGCATACGTCTTCATGGCCTGGTACTTAACTAGATAAGCACAGGAACAGCTTTTTGTTACCTTAATATGTTCGAAATTTCTCACAGCAACATCAAACGTTTTATGGAATAATTTCCACTATGGTGTCAGTGCGTTGCTTTGTTTGTTTGTTTGTGAAGTTAGTTTGCTAATTTGTTAGTTTCTTAATAATTAGTTGCCTATATGTCCCCTTGGTTATTTGGCTGGTCACTTAGTTCTTCATTGATCAGATAGTTGGTCCGTTTGATGATCAGTTATTTAGTTTTTTTTTGTTGTTGTTAGCTAATTACGTTCTTGGTTCGTCAGTTAGTTATTTCGTTCGTTAACGGATTGGTTGCTTAGTTTTGTAGCTGGTTATTTACTTAGTTATTTACTTCGTTTATTAGTTTCACAGTTAATTACTTAATTAGCTGCGTACTGTCTTGGCTAATTGGTTTTTAGTTAACTGTTTGTTTGTTCGTTGGCTAGGTAGCTAGTTAGTTAGCTTGTATGTTCTTTGGTGTGTTAGTTTGGTTTGGTTGGACCCCTAGTACATTAGTATGCAACCCGCGGCCCTATGTTTCAGTGGTGCTCGTGAGGCATAAGAGAAATCGCTTTTCCTGGATTATCAGAGAGTACGAAAGGTTCCGGCACACCCACTGGGCTACAGCCGTAATCTTAAAGTTATCTTGTAAGATGTAATGATGATTGCGGTTAGGGGGCCCCAAGGGTGGGATAAGTACCGCGGGGGGTGCACATTATGGACGCCGGATAACCTTCACTTCTTCCCGCATCTGATGTCTCCTTTGGGAGATCGGTCGAGGAAATAATCTTTGCTTAATTATCCTTCCGACCCAAAGTGGTCTCAAGTCTCCATTCGAGAAGTTGCGCGAGAATAATTCTATTAGCGCATGAGAATTTAGAGCAGAGGAGAAGCAGGGGCTGACAAGGTTGCCAACTTGCAGCCGACAATAATTCTATTAGCACATGAGAATTTACACTAGGGGGGAAAGAGGAGACAGACAAAGTTGCCAACTTGCGAACTGTAGAAATCAAAATAATCCTATTAGCACCTGATGATGTAGGATAGGCTGTGAAGACAGTGTTGCCAACTTCAAAACGAGGGAAATCAGGTGTTTTATTAAGGGGCAGTTTAACAGTTGGATATTCAACCAAGAGCTGCCAAGTTACAAGCTAGAGATAGCAAAAGAATAATCATATTATAACGGATTTGATCAACGCGTTGCTAAGCAACAGCACTGTAAAGATGGTCCGGCATGCAACAATAGATGAGGGTGTTTTCTATGTCGTCCGCGCCACGCCCAGTGCTGGTAACGGACCAATGAACTCTCAGTTTGACACGTGACACGTGTTTTCTTTGTGGACTCTGCCATGCACCAATGGAGGGGCTGTGTTTTCTGTGCGTGGCCCGTGCCGAGAGGATATAAGAGAATACGGGAATGGGAATTGACTGGACTTGAGTTCCGAAGTTCCAAGGGAGCAGCAGTATGGCCAGAAGAAGAAATAGAAGACTTAGTGTGTGACGTTATATGTGCTGCAGTACAGCGATATTGGCAATGTGTAATTTAGTGAGCCTTTTACCGTTCCTACGTTATAAATCCGTTGCCAGGAAACGGATAGTGCAGACCAGTGGAAATAGACTGAGGAGATTAGTGTGCAGTGATTGTAAATTGTGTGAAGCAGCAATAGTGTAATAATTACTTGTAGTTACAACCTGTAGGTTGTTAATAAATCCAAGTACCAATCCAAACCCGCGTCTTAATCACTAGTACACATGACAATATTAACACATGATTAACCGTATTTTTTTGTATATATTTGTGGTTTATTTATCTGCACTGTCAGTAGCTCAGAATACAACGTGGAATTGTAGAAGAAGTGGTGAATTATAAATTAGAAGGGATATGGACTGAAGCTTTGGTGCCCTGTTTCGTAGTCTCCTGTGGGAACAGAAGAATACAACAGAGAATCTCATGATATTCGGTGAATATATAACATTATAAGACTTCCTGTTGAGGTCTATTAAACATAGAGCATGACACTCACAGGGAGGGGGGTGCCACACAGCGAAATCCGTAATTGCAAGCGAGAAGGGCACGGGGCTCTTGCAAAGAAAACGTGATTAATTGAACTTTTGATAATACCCACTGGTTATTCGACACCGATGATTTTAATGATGTCTGTGAGTGACAGTTGTCTGCCAATTCCATGACAGTAAGTAATGAACCGTTCGAACGTATCGCGATAGATTGCAGGATTTAGTGGATTTGTGGGCGAGCGAGAATGTGGGTTCCGCGCGCATGCGTAAAAGTGCTCGCAACTTTTGCCATTACAAGGTTGTTGGGATTAAATTCAGTCACTTTAGTTGTGTTGCCTTCACGTTTATGAATATTTTATTTATGTCTGGCTTCGGTCAAATTTTTTTCCCTCCCCCAGTTGTAAGAGTTTAAACCAAATGTTATTACTAAGCCCAAAAGTTTACCGAAACCCTTGCCACCAATGATATGTTGATGAGCCATGTGTCTAACTTTGTTGTGTAAGGATGCATACAGAGACGGGCGAAGGATCAGTGAATCCAATGAAAGACAGGTAAAGGAAGTACTGACAGATATACAGGGTGTTTCTAAATTATTGACGGGGTTTCCGTGGCCTATAACTTCGCTGACAAGCGGAGGTCTCTCGCTCGGTCGGTATAGTTCGCTTGCGGACTCGAGCCACGGAGTTTGTTTTGATTTATATTGTGACATGTTGACCCCTACCTCCCCAGCTGCACGTAGCGGTAGCGTAGCGCTCGCGTAATAGGCGAGTAATCACCCCGCATCCCGGTAGCTATGCAACGCGCGCTGACGTCACGAGCGGAGCCGACGTTAGCCGAGTCCCCGCGACCTTGAAGCTATGCAAAGCGAATCAACAGCGGTGACGTCACCGAGGGAAATCGCGGTTGCTAGGCAGCAGTCAACAACTCCGGACAGCGTGGCTAGCAACACGGCATCAGACGACAATTGTCCGATCAAGGCTACATAAGGAGCGGCGAAGGCTATTCAGAGTCAGTCAGCCAGTCAGTGCGTTACCAACGAGTTCTCAGTTCGCAAGTTACGAGCTACAGACGCGTGTGCGATAACCAGTGATAACCAGTTATATCTGGAGTGTGTAATTCAGGGAGACTTGTATAGCTCCCGCGTTATTAATACGTGAAGACTCTTGAAGATAGTGTTAAGAGATTTTGTTGTAGGGTTTGTAAAGTGTGGAAACCCGTAATATTGTGATAATTAATTGTAGCCGTTGTTTGTAGATTGTTAAATAAACCAATTAACCATCTCTACGGCGTCTTCAGTAACGAAACACGTTACAATATATATTATAGAGGAGGTATGGATGGATGAATAATAATAGAAGATTTGAGGCACTATGCGTCATATTTTGACCTCGTCGTATCCGTCGCAGCTGTGCCCAGACGCCTGTCACACACGAAGCCTGCTTCGCTGAACGGAACTTCCATATTCGTCATTGTTTTTTGTGCCTTTCTGTCCTGCCTACTCGATTTTTGTTCCTGCCTATTTGCCTGAAGGATGGGTAGCTGCCATGGCCACATATTTCGTTCGGCGGTCTGGAAACTGCGATAGCTTTCAGATCCATTCAGCTGTGGTATAAACATTTATCGTACAGAAGCCTCCATCTGTCCGTGTCTTGATTTATGAGTTACTGAAACAACGAAGGACGCACAGCATGTACTGTGGCCTCTTTAATGCCTATCTATCTATCGTATCTATCTATATACTTATGTGTCCATGTGTCTGTCTGTCTGTGTATCTATCTTGTCTATCTCTCTGTCTGTCTGTCTATCTATCACTGTACAACCCTTTCTTGGGCCTTGGCCGCTTTTTCAGTTTCTTAGTCCTATACACAGATGGTTTGACTCCTTGGACGGGGGATCAGCCCATCGCAAGGCCGCTACCTACACACAGACACACATGCCTTTAGTGGGATTCGAACCCAGGATCCCAATGTTCGAGCGGGCGAAGAGGGTTCATGCCTTAGACCGCGCCGCCACTGTGGCCGGCTCTTGAAGTCCTGTAGGCTCTCTAAAACGTGTTTGTTGGTATGTGAGTAGGCAGCTTGATGGAAGGAAATTCCGTAATAGACTGTAGTAACCTGTGATAGGCCTTGCCTTAGCTCAGGTGGTTAGTGACCGGCTTCCCACCTTGGCGGCCCGGATTCGATCCCGGGTCTGGGCAAGTGGGATTTGTGGTGGACAAAGTGGCGCTGGGGCTGGTTTTCTCCGAGTACTTCTGTTTCCCCTGCCAATCTTCATTCCACCAATTGCTCCACAATCACCCACACCTATCATCTGGGGCTGGTACAATAGGCCAGTACCTGATAGTGCTGCAAGTATCTCAGTTAGTCTGGTGATAACACCCTCAGAGATGTTTGAGACTAACAGCAGCTCGGCCGATGATCACAATAAGGTAAAGCTGTCCTTAAAACAGACCGTGAAGCCCCACAGGGTTGTGACATTACCCCCAAGAATATTCCTGGTACTCATTTCTGTTAGAGGCTGAGTCGACCCCAGGCCCATAGTGCGGCTGGAAGGATTCGGTCAATTGAAAAATCCAGTGACCTCATCGGGAATCGAATCCTCGACCTTCAGGCTTGTAATCTTTATTTCCTTCTACACAGTTCATGATCCCAGAAGTGTTAGCTTCGGTTTATATCGTGCAAGGTAAAATTCACGGGAAATATACCGTATTACTTCCAATATAAGACGTATATTGTGCACAAATTGTCCCCTTTGAAAAATTTAGTTGCGTCTTAATTCGCGGGATATGCACCTTTCTAATTTTTTCTCCCTAAAATCCACATTCACAAACTGGATGCGTCTTAAATTCGAGGGCGTCTCATATTCCAAGTAATATGATATATTCCTTTATAACTTCATATGTACAGAAAATACTTCCCCTATGTGTTTCTTGACGATGTAGTTCAGATTAAATGTCGCCAGATGTCACATGCTGCCACGTATAATAACGTTTGTAAATGTAGAAATTGTCGTCACTTTCGGGCTGCCACAAGAAAAATTGACATATAGAAAATTTTAAAAATGGACGGAACCGCAGATCTGAATAAAAGAGAAAACAAACTCCGTGGCATGTAGTCCGCAAGCGAACTATACCGACAGAGAATGCCAACTTTAGCGAATAGAGGGTGTCGCGTGGTCAGCGCAACGGATCCCCACGGCCGTTGATCTCGGTTTTCTAGACCGGAGCCGCTACTTTTCCATTCAAGTAGCTTCTCGGTTATCCTCATGATGGTGAGTTGACCCCGTTCCAGAGCTACTACTTCTCAGAAAATCTGGTAGCGCCGGGAATCGAATCCGGGACCTCTGGACCTGTAGCCAGGAACTCTGACCACTAGACCACAGAGGCGGTGCGTTAAACAAACCTGAATATGTGCATGAAGAGTTTAGTTCTGTTCGGTTCATTCGATTCACAGATTAATATTTTCCGATCCATTATTATTTTGTTATTCGAGTTTTGAAGGGCGAGCCAGTGACAGGGCTGTTCAATAATTCATAAATAAACAAATCACAGGGCTGTGTATGTGAACTCGTTCGGGCGTAGAAAGGAAAAGTTATAACTTTAATTTATAATCGCTATTTTGTTTTCATGCTGTTGTTTTTTTTTTGTCTTCAGAATAACGAAGGCCGATTTACGCTTGAAGGTACTAAAATGCCTTGGAACTGGAGGTCATTAGTTCGCTGCCAGGGCACCATACATTATAAAATATTATCAATTTCTTTGTCACGAAGATAGAGTGTGCTTTACTTTGGTTTACTGCTCTTACCTTTATGCTCAGTCCGTGTTTAGAAACAGATAGCTTCTCGTCTAAAAAAGAAATTCCCAACACTATGCTATCAGAATGTTCATTACCGTGTTCGTATCCTGAGCCAGATGAATCCAGTCTTCATCCTCCAATCCTATTTATTACAGATTCATTTTCGTGTTATTGTGTTATCTACCTCTGCTTCATAGTGGCCTCATAAAACAAACTCCGTGGCTTGTAGTCAGCAAGCGAACTATACCGACCGAGCGACCGCCGCTTGTCGGCGAAGTTAATCGGATCCCCACAGCTGTTAATCTCGGTTTTCTAGGCCGGATCAGCTGTTTCTTTGAAGTAGCTCCTCCATTATTCCCATGACGCTGAGTGGACCCCGTTGCAGACCCACTACTTCTGAAGAAATCTGGTAGCGCCGGGAATCGAACCGGGGACCTCTGGATCTGTAGGCAGGAACTCTGACTACTAGACCACAGAGCCGGTCCAGTGGCCTCATTCCTATAAAAATGTATTTCTTTATTTGATCGGTCTAGTAATATTTGGCAGCCAATCACAGTGGCTCCGCGGACTAATGCGTTAACCGTCTTCGCCCACCCGAACGCTAGGATCGTGGGTTCGAATCCCACTCGAGTCATGTATATTTATGCGCTTTTATTCTGCGTTTGTGTTATTCTGTGTGTATGTAGTGGTCTTTCGGCGGGCTGATCCCCAACCCAAGGATTCTGAGTGTGTATAGGCTCAAGAAGCTTAAATGGAAAACGGCCAAGTCCCAACAAAGGGCTGTAGAGCCGTAGGCAGAGAGGAACAAGTCGTGAGGTTTCTAACCCCGATGTATGAAGATTAACAAGCAGTTGTAAAGTACTCTGTCTTGTTGCATGATTAGGAATACGTGGAGCAACGTCTCCACTACTGCATACTGTCACTCATGAGGTAGTGTTTTGTAAGCTTTATCTCAGGCCGAACACTTCCCCGAAGCTCAGTAAAGTTTAACATTGGCCGCGCCATAGCTCAAGCGGTTAGTCGCTGGCTTCCCACCGCGGCGGCCCGGGATCGAGCCCGGATCTGGTCAAGTGGGATTTGTGGTGGACAATGTGGCCCTGGGGCAGGTTTTCTCCGAGTACTTAGGTTTCCCCTGCCAATCTTCATTCCACCAATTGCTCCACAATCACCCTCACCTATCATCTGGGGCTGGTACAATAGGCCAGAAGTGGCCGCAGTACAAGGGACTTAGTCCCACCCCACTAGCAATAAAAAGAAGTTTAACATTAAATTCATTTAAAGAGTTCTTTGAGGCATGAAGCCCTCTCGGAATCGCGAGTAGGAAGGTTCCTCACCGTCATCAAATTAAGACTTCAGGTCGCCCCATGTCAGACGAGTGATGCTTCCCCTTTAACAGCCAACCCGTTGACTAAAGCCGTGCTGCTTCAGGACGCAGCCCCATGCACTCTCGCGCACTAATAACCCTAATATAGGTCACTTTGCATTTCTGTAACCCCGAGACAACTTGTAATAAGACTCCGAATGACGTCACAGCTTTGTAGCCTTCTGCGTAATAGCTCGTCTGTGTTGTGGGCTGGATGATCAAGGGATCGTGATTCGATTCCCGGCAAGGGAAAGAAACATGTCCGCAGTGTTCATATTGCCTCTGAGGCCCACCCAGCCTCCTATACAATGAGTAAGTACTAGAGACTATTTTCCCCCCATGGTGACGTGGCTAGGATGCATCTGGTATCGACGTTAAGAATATGTGGAACTATACCTCCACTCCCCCATAAGTATTCATTGCGTAGTGATTAAGTAAGAACAGTGACGACTTTACCTTTGCATCTTGCTTGATTGCAAAAACATTCATGAACTCTTAGTGATTTGAATTTTCATCACCTCGTCAAATTGAATGTGACACTAAATAATAATTATTCAAAATTCTTCTCCCATTTTTATCTGAATCTGTACTGAAAACAAGAATGTGCAGAGCAGCGTATACAGGTGTCCTAGGAAGGAAGGTCAGTATTCTGGGAGGTCACACTATCGGCAATTCTAAGCAAAAACGTGTATATGTATGTACATGAGTCCTATTCCGAGCGGTTTCCGAGACACAGCTATTTCAGTGTACAGTTCCAGAACTGTTGATAAGAAAGAGATATTACGTACTGTTTCTAATGCCGGTATTTATTGTTCAAGTGACAAAGTTGGTACAGTTTACCTGGTATAATACATTTTCGAAAATGGCGCGTTGCTCGTCTGTACAGTGTACAGTGCATTGTACAGTGAAACAGCTGAAGCCGTTCGGAATAGACACATGTTCCTGGGTTCCGTGACAAATAAGTATTGGATTACGGATTTAGACGAAAGCTGTTTTGTTGGGCGACTCGATTACAATTTCACTTACAATCGTTACAATGACATATCTCCTTCCAGACGATGCGACCTGACCTCACTTCTCTGACCTGTCGTTCTTGGCGTAACGAATAGCAGTCACCTTGTCGAATAGTTCAATTTCCTTGCTATCATGCAAACGACTTTCTCATTGCTACATGAATACGTGTTTGCCTAGCCGTTGACTTGCGATGGACGCTGTTGTTGTCATGCAACTGCCTCAGACAGTTCGTTGCCTAGGAATTGCTAGCTGTTGACTAGCAATAGACGCTGGTTGTGACGTACTGTCTTGACAGTATGCTGCCTAGGAAGTTACACTTCTCTATATAGTGGGTTCACCTGTGACACACATTTCTGCTTAGAATGAACGATATTATGACCTCCCAGAATATTGACATTTCCTCCTGGGACACTCTGTATACTGTGTCTAAAACATCTCTGAGGCTACGTCATAACTTTTGTAGGCAACCTTCATTCATTCATCAGTAATCTGTCAGATGACAGGTCCACAGCCTCTTCCAAAACAGTTTCTCCACTTAATGCGATCTTCTGTTTTTGGAAAACCTTACGGGAAGAAAAATCCCTGCGTGTCCATGAATAACTCCGATATTGAGATTCTGTTTCCCACCATATGCTGAAAATGGAATCCAATAACTTTGTAATGACGTAATGATGACGTAAACACAGAGATGTTTTTGACACGCGATACCATTGATATTTGGCGAGAGCTGTGTATACACCCCCATGTGTTTATCAGTTCGGAAGCATAGCTCCGAGGGGGTGGTTCAAGATATTGAATCTTTAAGAAGAAGGGGACGGTTATAAGGAAAATCTTTGTAACGGAATGAGAGTGGGAAACGGTGCTGACTCGGCAGTTTTTCACTGCGAATATCCGAAAGCGATGTTTTATGAGAGAAATGTCGATACCATGTTCTGTTGTCAGAGATGTTAGGTATGAAAACAAATAAGGGGCGTGATTGAAAGACAGAATGTCATGTAAGAGATCCGTGGCCTTAAGGGCAGAACTTCAGGAAGTGATGAGAACAAGCAGAGAGCTACGGGAGGTAACAAGAACTGTCTCGGTGGTACTAGCTCGTCCGTTTTTACTTTCTGACACACACTATATGAATATCAAAGTATCATGATGTACTTACGTACTCATGGAGCTGAGCCCTTCTTGAGGAGCCGCCAATTGTGCATCTACTCAAGAATTTCCCAGCATTTTATGGAACCCGAAGGTTCATTACCGTGTTCACAAGAGCCCTCCACTGGTCCCTATCCTGAGCAAGATCAATCCAATCCATACCATCACATCCTATCTCTCTAAGAACCATTTTAATATTCTCCACCCACCTAAGGCTTTGGTCTACCCGGTGGTCTCTTTCCTTCTGGCTCTTCCACCAATATCCTATATGTATTCCTCTTCTCCCCCATTCATGCTACATTCCCTGCCCACCTCATCCTCCTTGACTTGATCATTCTAATTATAAATATAAAAAATACTCATGTTACGAAAGTGAACACAAGTACGATGGTAGAGATCCAGAAATTTTGAGGGATTTATAGGTTTTTAGCCTCCTCCCAAATGTGAAAATGTGATGTTTGTTACGCCGTCTGTCTGTATATCCGTTTGTATATGTATGCTCGCTAGTGCGTGAACGTTTGGAAGGATTTTGTTTTCTTATTCCAGAGTTGAGAGTTTATCCATCAGCGGTCTCTGTCCGTGAATGTGAGCATTATGGCTCCAGAAATAAGGGGACCCTTCAAATGCGCCTGCACAATACACAATTACTGTTTTCTCGAAAACTTTTGCGACGATTTTGATTAGATTTCAGTAATTTATGGAGATATCTCCCAAAATAAAACTACGTAGCTGGTATCTTCTGGAAATGCACGAACTAGGAGCGTAACGGTAACCCGCTTTGCCGCTTCGACAGATTTAATTGTTGTTGGGTATTCAGTAAGCAACAATGGTCTGCCGAGCAACAGTCGGTTTCGGTTCAAAGGTGACGTAATCAGGATCGGTTGTATATGAAGAAATATGTGCAGTGCGCATGCGCAGTGTGTGAGAAAGAGACAACATGCACTACGAGTATTTCCAGATCGAAGCCTGATGGAGTGGCTTAAGCGCTAACAGAAAAAGTTTGCCAATAATGTACGTGTTGGATTTGAGGTTCTTACAGTGGTCACTGTCTTCTGGAATGTGGCCGTGTAGTCTGGCAGTACAAGTTTACTGACATTTCGGTGGAACATACTGCCTCCATCTTCAGGGTCGAATATATGCAAAGTTAACTTAGTTACGTCGTGTTTTGTAGGTTTACCGATATTTCGGAAGAACATATTGCCTCCATCTTCAGGGTCGAAAGTAAATCAAGCAAGTAACGAGCAACAAGCCGGCAGTAAGCTCTCTACCTACTTGCATACCTTACTTTTCGGCCCTGATGATGGGAGAAATACGTTCCTCCGAAACACTGGTAAACCTCCACCGGACTACACGGTGTCACATCCCAGAAGATAGTACTCTTTAAGATATTCTTATATCCAGACCGGCTCTGGAGTCTACCCAGCCTCGTATCCAATTGGTACCGGCGTCTTTTTCCCCCGGAGTAAAGCGGCCAGGGCGTGAAGCTGACCATTTACTTCCATCTAGTACTTAAGTTTAGGATGTGTGGAGCTGTACCTTCGTTCCCACATACATTTTCTTGGTATGGTGCTTAATTAAGCACAGAGAATTTTGCTTTTTGTCATTTGTTTAAGAAGTTCCATTGCCTTCTCTCGGTCCCTCCGTCCGATCTCTTAAGCATATATCTGGTTTAAGGTCCATCAGCTCCACAATGCGTCACACTTTGTATAGGCAACCTTACGGAAGAAAAGTCATGTGTTAATACTGCAGATATGTAGGAAACAGAATCCAGTAACTTTGTAATGATGACGTAACGCCTTGCGTCACTAGCTAACAGTGACGCATCTTCGTTTATATTGTCACATGGTATGTGTGACTATAGACGGGGTTTGGATTGGTTAATGGATTTGTTGACCACTTACAGGTCGTAACTACAAATAGCTATGACACGATCGCTCTATCCACACTTCACAATTCACTAGAGCACACGGTATTGTTATTGTTATTATTATAGTCTGGTATTAGACATTTCCTGGTAACGGCTCCAACAATGGCTATTCTTTACGTCCGCGTGAAGTCCTCTCTTCACAGACTCCCGCACAGAACTATAACATCTCGGCACGGACCACAGAAAACACACCTCTTCCATTATTGTGGCCCAACTATTGCATTGTTAAGAATCTGCTGCTTAACAACGGTAACGTATTCACCGAGCCGTTCCCCAGAAACTTATCTGGTATATCCACTCATCTGATGGTCGTTGCATAGCAACGGCTCCTACACGCTACACTATAGTAGATGGAGTATATGATAACCTTCTTGAACTGACACTTTTTCTCTTCAGGACCTGAAATTCGTGTAAATAGTATTTAAAAATTCAGGTTCTAACGAAAAACCCGCGGTTCTCTATTACAGAGACCATTTGAGTAATGCCGTTTATGGGAAATAATCGTAGTTTATTCTTAAATTAATACGAAAACCGTAAGTACGCTATGTGGGCCCTTTAATGCTACAGAAGGTGGGTGCTAACAGAGGCAAGAAAATAGTTTAAATCTGTTTTCATGTTACTTCCTATATCCTCTTTTTAATTAAGCTCTTCTGAATTCAAACAAATATTTTCTTAAGCGATTTCTTTTTTTCGGATACTTTCAATGTGTTTTCTCTCAGAATCTTTATCGCAGATTGAATACGAGATCTCGCAGATCGCCTCGCACTTCCACTCACATTTCACAGAAGCTGAACAAGAGAGAGAGCGTTTTTTTTTAGTGGATGGCTTCCAATCTTTTTCTGAACTCCTTTTTCTCGCTACCTTACGTCTCTTTTTGCTCTCAGAAGCTGGAGCTATAAGCTTAATGCTTCTCTTTGTACTTTAAAACACTCCGTTGTTTTTCATCTGCGTGACGAGTGAAGATTTAAAACTGTAACCCCCCCCTAAAAAAACTTTTCCTCGTGGCTTTTTTTTTTCTCTGTTCTTGAAGTATTTACCTCTTCTCGGTTCTGTTTCTAGATGTCGTGCTTGTTCCCTGGATCTTTTTTTGGGGAATAAACCAGTCCCATGTTTTCGGTTAAAATACACCAAAAGGGCAATTGCAAGTGAATAAATAGTTACTGATATGAAAACAGTTGTATTTCTGGCTCTCTGCTATAAGATTCGCAGACAAAAACTTGTGTTGAGATTAAATTATAAACAATATCCGAACAGAAGACGTTCTTTCGTAGCTATGTAATATTGAGACATAAAGCCACCCTCGCATCTCCACTCGTATCAAACTTGTAAACATAAAATTATCCTTGTGCTTAATTAATTAAGCACCACGCCATGAGGTCGCATTGGGGAGTGAAGGTTTAGCTACACCGTGTTTGATGTTGACACTACATGGAGGTGACTGGTCAGCTTCATGCCCCGGTCACATTACCCCGAGGGAAATTACTTCCGGTACCCATTGGATAGGAGGCTGGGTGTGCCTCAGAGACGGTCTGGGCTCAACATTTGAATGTGTCGTCCCCCCCCCTTCCCCAGATAAACAGTTTTATCAAAATTTGTTTTTACTTGTTCTGAGCCTTCCGGGTCTGTAGTTTCTAGCGAAGATCTCAGGAAGATGTTTTAACCAATTAAAGGTTAATGTGATGACGTCATTGTTAAGGTGATTAATCATTTTAAACCAGAAATTCGACTGAATGATAGGCCAATTTAAAAATGGAGTCCAGAGGAATAGGGAACATATGCATCTGGTTGATTGTCATCCTGCTCTTGGGTCTTTGCGCCATGTGGATGTGGGCAGTGTTTCCGACGTTTCGGACGTACACACTACCTCCATCTTCATGGTCCAAGTGAGTGGAATAATTGAGTGTTCATGTGTATATAGACTTTAGTCCAACAAAACTACAAGGGACGGGTAGGGACTGGTGCGTGCCCAGGGCCGCTAGGGACACTTATCAAAGAAATTTTATCAAAAACTTTTGAGGGGAGGGTTCGAGATTCTCGCAGCGACGGTTATGAAGACTCGTACCTTCTGAGATATAACGGTGTGCAGTCCGTTGAAAGAGAACCGACATTTCGGGGGAATATTTCGCCTCAGTCTTCAGGGTCAAGTAAGATACCACCTTGAAGCAGGTAGCAAGCAGAGCTCTGCTTCGCTTATTCTTTAGACCTTAAAGATAGGGGCGACGTATAGCTCCGAAACGTCCGTTGACTTTCAAAGGACTACGCTGTGTTATATCTCAGAAGATGGTATTCTTCAAAAATGTTTTTTTTTGTAGTTTCCCGGCACTGTTCGTTTGTCTGTTGGGACAAGCCTTCAGATTCCGTAATAAACTGAGATGTCATGAGCAGCTGGGCAACTACCAGCTCATTTGGTTAGAGAAATACGGGGACTTGATGTAAGGTTGTTGTGGTTGAACTCTGGCAAGGAAAGGCGACTGCATGTTTCAGAGATGAAATACAGGGAGGCTTGTGCTGGCATCTATATTTAAACGCTTCCTTCTAATGTTGCAGCAGTGAATGTCGCCTTCTGTGTTGTATGGTCCAGATGTCGCACGCATAACAGGTGTTTGTGAACCTTACACCACAACGCTCCTGGAGAAAAAAACTCATCCCTAGACTGTATAATCCAAATTTCATAGCTTGGTGTTTTACGAACGTCGTTGGAAAGTTCGTAAACTTAAAAATTTTATAAGATGTTTTGTAAAGGTGAAGTTGGGCCGATCACAGTGGCCGCGCGGTCTAAGGCCTGAACTGTGTTCGCTCGCTAGAACGCTGGGATCGTGGGTTCGAATTCCACTCAATGCATGGATGTCTGTGTGCGTTTATTCTGTATTTGTGTGGTTCTGTGTGGGTAGAGGCCTTGCGACGGGCTGATCCCCCGTCCAAGGAGTCCTGGCAACTGTGTATAAGATTAAGAAACTGAAAAAGCGTAAAAGGGCTGTAGAGGCATAGATAGATAAATGTAAAGTTGATCCTGTGCTTAATTAATTAAGCATCAAACCGTGAAGACGTATAGGGGAGTGAAAGTATAGCTCCACCATTTTTTACCTCGGCTTGCCACTTTACCTTCGGGGAGACAGCTTCAGGCACCCACTGGGTAGGAGGCTGGGTGGGCCCCATAGCCGGACCTGTCTGAATGCAGTAGAGAAGAGAAAAATCTTAGCTCTGCCGGGAATCGAACCCCGAACCGACCAGCGTATGTCTCGTCATTATACCGGCTTAACAATGCCGACTGTAAAAATTCTGTAGTTTACAAATTAAAAAAGAAAGAATAAAGATACTTTGTAAATTGTATAATATAAAAGAAAATATAAGCTTTATTTTTTAGGCTTCGTTCTCGTGAGAAAGGTTTTTCATGTCTTAGCGAACGATTGATCAGTCGTGAGGCTGCGTGGAGACAGCTCCACTTAAATCGGTGTAAGGCGCTACGAACACTCACGGAAATGGAATGCAGGATCACACGTAAACTGCATAAATGTCTTTCTGTTGAAAGTCTGATTTTGAAGCTGGTATATTCAGTAAGATTAAAAGGAATATATAACGTTTTGAAAATCTCTTAACGCAAAAATTCGTTAGCTTTCATAAGACTAGAATTTAGTGTACATTTTATAATATTGTAATTATACAGTTCACTGAAGTAGAGTAATCAACTGAGTTTGAGCACTACTCCATGAAGACGTGAGAGGAACCGGAGGTAAAGCTCCACACATTACTAGCATCGGCACCAGATGACGATCAGTTATCAGCATCACACTCCTGTCGCTTTACTCCCTAGAAATGCAACTGCTCCTGGCATAAACTGGGTAGGAAGTCGGGCCCGTAGATCAGTTTAACTTGGAGGCAAAGACAGATATCCCTTTCCCTATCAGAAGTCGAATCCCGTGCGTCCAGCTCGAAGCCATCACTTTATCGACCGAGCTATACGAGCTGGTGTCTTGTAAATGTGTTTTTTCATTACGCAGTAGAACATCCCTTAAGAGCTAGAAGCGAATGCCTGCCCTGGGGGTTCCCAGAGAGATTAAGGGAAGAAAGAACGGAGAACTGGCCTATCCGTGGCAGCGAGTGAAGGGATGGAAATGTCCCTGCCATGTTCTTCTGCTCCCTTTTCTGAAAACATCGCTACACGATATCCTATGGGATGTGTCACGTATAAGACACGGGGTTTGGATTGCTAACTGGATTTATTGGACTCTTATGCGATTCGTAACCACAATTAATTATAGCGCTATCGCTAATTCACACTAGGTACAGTTCAGTATGGCACTCACTAAGTCTTCTGTATCTTCTCTGTGCGCTGCCTGGTAACGGCTCCCAATACCGTCCTCTGCTTCCGCTGCTCAACGGCTCAAGTCGTCTCAGGTTCGCGACCCTTGGACATCCAATTGAACAAAGAAAACACCGCTTCAGACTCTATTGTTGCATGTGCCTCAATGCTGTCACGTGAGATGGTTGCCGTGAAAACGTGTTTACAGAGCCGTTCCCTAGCAACGACCGTCTCCTCTGGTTCTGTTATACCGTCTTTTAACAGATATGTGAGAATACTGTGGCGAAAGAATGAAGTAATTTGTGATGTATTGATCTGGCAGACTATCAGACAGAAATAATGTATTGAATTATTGCTGAAACGTTCACAGCGAAGATAAATGATTTTCTTTTGTACTACTCTGACTTGACTGGCTCCGAAATGCACTGCGTGTAGGGCGAACCGCCGTCTGTGATACTCCTGGAGCAGCACTTTTCGGTTCAGTTCATCTTTAAGTTTTAATGTTTTTCTGCACATCAGACACGAATTGTTGCTGCCTCTCTGCTGCTTTTCGTGCGAATTCTTATTAAATTTGTAGTGTGATTAGGCAATTAGGAGCTTCATAACGTGTACTCTTCTTCAAGTATAAATAGAATGATCAGGTCAAGGAGGGTGAGGTTGGCAGGTCATGTAGCACGAATGGGGAGAAGAGGAATGCATATAGGATACTGGTGGGAATGCCAGAAGGAAAGAGACCACTGCGAAGACCAGTGCGTAGGTGGGTGGACAATATTAAAATGGATCTGAGATAGAACGGGATGGGATGGATTGGATTTTTCTGGCTCAGGTTAGGGACCAGTGGAAGGCTCTTGTGAGCACGGTAATGCACCTTCGGGTTCCATAAAATGCTGGGAAGTTCTTGAGTAGCTGCACAATTGGCGGCATCTCAAGAAGGGCTCAGCTCCATGAGTGTGATTAGGCAGTATGTGAGACAGCAAGTGGTATAGTGGACTGCAGTTAGCTCACATTCTTGCAGATGGTCCCGGAATAACTTAGTGGGGGACACAGAGAGGACAGGCGACACGTCGCCGTATATTACATTAAAATGTTAAGGATGTGTGTTTGTGAGCCCACGCATCTCATTCCGAAGGTCATGAATTCTAGTTTACCCACAAGTGTTCAACTCTGCCAGCTTAGAAAATCCCACTTTGATGCATGTATATATGTCTGTGCTCACAGAAGACGTAGCTTTTTGCAGTGTCAGACAGATGGCGTTAATCGTCAGACTCGACACATCATTTGATACCACACGCACATGCGTATATTTACATCCTCTGCACTTGCAGAAGTCTGTGTTTGTGCTAACAGAACTTAGTTTCTGTCAATGTCTGGCAGATGGCATGGACCGTCAAACCGCCCCGATGCGTCATTCGATAACACATGCGCAGATCTTCGCGTCTCCTGTGATTATAAGAGCGTGTATATACGTATTTTTGCACTCAAAGAGGTCGCGTACCTCGGGGAAAACTTGTGTATAGGAAAGAAGTCAGAGAACTATTTCGTCGTCAAAAGAAGGAGGAAACAATTGAGAGAGTAATAACGGTAGGACGGAATAATAAAAAGGGTGGTAAAGGAATATGGCTGAAAGGAAAAAATGCGATAAAGGTACAAAAGGGTCAAGAAAATTAAGAGTTAAGTGATGAAGATGCGAAGCCATAGGGTTATTATATGGGGAAAATTTATCGTAATACTAATATTGATTTTTAAGGCACCTGTTTGGTAATCTTGCGGTTTTGGAGATAACTAAACAAGGGAAATTTTTTAAAATTCGAGATTTGATAAGAGAACTGACGCGCTAGAGCTAACTGCTTGCATTGCGTAACTTGTTTTTAATTCGCGTAGTGGGGGGGGGGGGGGGGAAAAAAGGAGAGGGTAAACGCCTTACGA